>NW_027473361.1:0-600000 GCF_050947335.1 Megachile rotundata | reverse complement strand
GTGGTGGTATGATTGTGATTGTATGATTGCGATAGTATGATTGTGATTGTATGATTGCGATTGTATGATTGTGGTTGTATGATTGTATTTGGGAGATTGTAATTGTATGATTGCGATTGTATGATTGTCATTGTATGATTGTGATTGTATGATTGTGATTGTATGCTTGCGATTGTATGATTGTGATTGTATGATTGTGATAGTATGATTGTGATTGTATGATTGTGATTGTATGATTGTGATTGTATGATTGTGATTGTCTGATTGTGGTTCTATGATTGTGATTGTATGATTGTGATTGTATGATTGTGATTGGATGATTGTCATTGTCTGATTATGATTGTATGATTGTGATTGCATGATTGTGATTGTATGATTGTGATAGTATGATTGTGATTGTATGATTGTGATTGTATGATTGTGGTTGTATGATTGAATTTGGGAGATTGTAATTGTATGATTGCGATTGTATGATTGTGATTGTATGATGGTGATTGTATGACTGTGATTGTATGCTTGCGATTGTATGATTGTGATTGTATGATTGTGATTGTATGATTGTGATTGTATGATTGTGATTGTATGATTGTGATTGTGTGATTGTGATAGTATGATTGTGATTGTAAGATTGTGATTGTATGACTGTGATTGTATGATTGTGATTGTATGATTGTGATTGTATGATTATGATTGTATGATTGTGATAGTATGATTGTGATTGTATGATTGTGATTGTATGATTGTGATTGTATGATTCTGATTGTATGGTTGTATTTGGGATATTGTATTTTGGAGATTGTAATTGTATGATTGCGATTGTATGATTGCGATTGTATGATTGCGATTGTATGATTGTGATTGTATGATTGTGATTGTATGATTGTGATTGTCTGATTGTGGTTCTATGATTGTGATTGTATGATTGTGATTGTATGATTGTGATTGGATGATTGTCATTGTCTGATTATGATTGTATGATTGTGATTGCATGATTGTGATTGTATGATTGTGATAGTATGATTGTGATTGTATGATTGTGATTGTATGATTGTGGTTGTATGATTGAATTTGGGAGATTGTAATTGTATGATTGCGATTGTATGATTGTGATTGTATGATGGTGATTGTATGACTGTGATTGTATGCTTGCGATTGTATGATTGTGATTGTATGATTGTGATTGTATGATTGTGATTGTATGATTGTGATTGTGTGATTGTGATAGTATGATTGTGATTGTAAGATTGTGATTGTATGACTGTGATTGTATGATTGTGATTGTATGATTGTGATTGTATGATTATGATTGTATGATTGTGATAGTATGATTGTGATTGTATGATTGTGATTGTATGATTGTGATTGTATGATTCTGATTGTATGGTTGTATTTGGGATATTGTATTTTGGAGATTGTAATTGTATGATTGCGATTGTATGATTGCGATTGTATGATTGCGATTGTATGATTGTGATTGTATGATTGTGATTGTATGATTGTGATTGTGTGATTGTAATTGTATGATTATGATTGTATGATTGTGATTGTATGATGGTGATGGTATGATTGTGATTGTATCATTCTGATTGTATGATTGTATTTGGGAGATTGTATTTTGGAGATTGTAATTGTATGATTGCGATTGTATGATTGTGATTGTATGATTGTGATTGTATGATTGTGATTGTACGATTGTGATTGTATGATTGTAATTGTATGATTATGATTGTATGATTGTGATTGTATGATGGTGATGGTATGATTGTGATTGTATGATTGCGATAGTACGATTGTGATTGTATGATTGTGATTGTAATATTGTGATTGTATGATTGCGATTGTATGATTGTGATTGTATGATTAGGATTGTATGATTGTGATTGTATGATTCTGATTGTATGTTTGTGATTGTATGATTGTGATGGTATGATTGTGATCGTATGATTGCGATAGTATGATTCTGATTGTATGATTGTGATTGTATGATTGTGACTGTATGATTGCGATTGTATGATTGTGATTGTATGATTGTGATTGTATGATTGTGATTGTATGATTCTGATTGTATGATTGTGATTGTATGATTGTGATTGTATGATTGTATTTGGGAGATTGTGATTGTATGATTGTGGTTGTATGATTGTATTTGGGAGATTGTAATTGTATGATTGCGATTGTATGATTGTGATTGTATGATTGTGATTGTATGATTGTGATTGTATGCTTGCGATTGTATGATTGTGATTGTATGATTCTGATTGTATGATTGTGATTGTATGATTGTGATTGTGTGATTGTGTGATTGTGGTAGTATGATTGTGATTGTAAGATTGTGATTGTATGATTGTGATTGTATGATTGTAATTGTATGATTATGATTGTATGATTGTGATTGTATGATGGTGATGGTATGATTGTGATTGTATGATTGCGATAGTATGATTGTGATTGTATGATTGTGATTGTAATATTTTGATTGTATGATTGCGATTGTATGATTGTGATTGTATGATTAGGATTGTATGATTGTGATTGTATGATTGTGATTGTATGATTGTGATAGTATGATTGTGATTGTATGACTGTGATTGTATGACTGTGATTGTATGATTGTGATTGTATGACTGTGGTTGTATGATTGTGATTGTCTGATTGTGGTTGTATGATTGTGATTGTATGATTGTGATAGTATGATTGTGATTGTATGACTGTGATTGTATGACTGTGATTGTATGATTGTGTTTGTATGATTGTGATTGTATGATTGTGATTGCCTGACTGCGGTTGTATGATTGTGATTGTATGATTGTGATTCTATGATTGTGATTGTATGATTGTGATCTTATGATTGTGATTGTATGATTGTGATTGTATGATTGTAATTGTATGATTGTGATGGTATGATTGTGATTGTATGAATGCGATAGTATGATTGTGATTGTATGATTGTGATTGTATGATTATGATTGTATGATTGTGATTGTATGATTGTGACTGGAAGATTGTGATTGTATGATTGTGATTGTGCGATTCTGATTGTATGATTGTGATTGTATGATTGTGATTGTGTGATTGTGATAGTATGATTGTGATTGTAAGATTGTGATTGTATGATTGTGATTGTATGATTGTGATTGTACGATTGTGATTGTATGATTGTAATTGTATGATTATGATTGTATGATTGTGATTGTATGATGGTGATGGTATGATTGTGATTGTATGATTGCGATAGTACGATTGTGATTGTATGATTGTGATTGTAATATTGTGATTGTATGATTGCGATTGTATGATTGTGATTGTATGATTATGATTGTATGATTGTGATTGTATGATTCTGATTGTATGGTTGTGATTGTATGATTGTGATGGTATGATTGTGATCGTATGATTGCGATAGTATGATTCTGATTGTATGATTGTGACTGTATGATTGTGACTGTATGATTGCGATTGTATGACTGTGATTGTGTGATTGTGGTTGTATGATTGCGATTGTATGATTGTGATTGTATGATTGTGATTGTATGATTGTGATTGTCTGATTGTGGTTCTATGATTGTGATTGTATGATTGTCATTGTCTGATTATGATTGTATGATTGTGATTGCATGATTGTGATTGTATGATTGTGATAGTATGATTGTGATTGTATGATTGTGATTGTATGATTGTGGTTGTATGATTGTATTTGGGAGATTGTAATTGTAAGATTGTGATTGTATGATAGTGATTGTATGATTGTGATTGTATGATTATGATTGTATAATTGTGATAGTATGATTGTGATTTTATGATTGTGATTGTATGATTGTGATTGTATGATTGTGATTGTATGATTCTGATTGTATGATTGTATTTGGGATATTGTATTTTGGAGATTGTAATTGTATGATTGCGATTGTATGATTGTGATTGTATGATTGTGATTGTATGATTGTGATTGTATGATTGTGATTGTATGATTGTGATTGTGTGATTGTAATTGTATGATTATGATTGTATGATTGTGATTGTATGATGGTGATGGTATGATTGTGATTGTATGATTGCGATAGTATGATTGTGATTGTATGATTGTGATTGTAATATTTTGATTGCATGATTGCGATTGTATGATTGTGATTGTATGATTAGGATTGTATGATTGTGATTGTATGATTGTGATTGTATGATTGTGATAGTATGATTGTGATTGTATGACTGTGATTGTATGACAGTGATTGTATGATTGTGATTGTATGATTGTGATTGTATGATTGTGATTGTCTGATTGTGGTTGTATGATTGTGATTGTATGATTGTGATAGTATGATTGTGATTGTATGACTGTGATTGTATGACTGTGATTGTATGATTGTGTTTGTATGATTGTGATTGTATGATTGTGATTGTCTGACTGTGGTTGTATGATTGTGATTGTATGATTGTGATTCTATGATTGTGATTGTATGATTGTGATTGTATGATTGTGATTGTATGATTGTGATTGTGTGATTGTGATTGTATGATTGTGATTGTATGATTGTGATTGTATGATTGTGATTGTATGATTGTGATTGTATGATTGTGATTGTGTGATTGTAATTGTATGATTATGATTGTATGATTGTAATTGTATGATTGTGATGGTATGATTGTGATTGTATGAATGCGATAGTATGATTGTGATTGTATGATTGTGATTGTATGATTATGATTGTATGATTGTGATTGTATGATTGTGACTGGAAGATTGTGATTGTATGATTGTGATTGTACGATTCTGATTGTATGATTGTGATTGTATGATTGTGATTGTGTGATTGTGATAGTATGATTGTGATTGTAAGATTGTGATTGTATGACTGTGATTGTATGATTGTGATTGTATGATTGTGATTGTATGATTATGATTGTATGATTGTGATAGTATGATTGTGATTGTATGATTGTGATTGTATAATTGTGATTGTATGATTGTGATTGTATGATTGTGATTGTATGATTGTGTTTGTATGATTGTCATTGTATGATTATGATTGTATGATTGCTATTGCATGATTGTGATTGTATGATTGTGATTGTATGATTGTGATTGTATGATTGTGATTGTATGATTGTGATTGTATGATTGTGATTGTGTGATTGTGATAGTATGATTGTGATTGTAAGATTGTGATTGTATGACTGTGATTGTACGATTGTGATTGTTTGATTGTGATTGTATGATTATGATTGTATGATTGTGATAGTATGATTGTGATTGTATGATTGTGATTGTATGATTGTGATTGTATGATTCTGATTGTATGATTGTATTTGGGAGATTGTATTTTGGAGATTGTAATTGTATGATTGCGATTCTATGATTGTGATTGTATGATTGTGATTGTATGATTGTGATTGTATGATTGTGATTGTATGATTGTAATTGTATGATTATGATTGTATGATTGTGATTGTATGATGTTGATGGTATGATTGTGATTGTATGATTGCGATAGTACGATTGTGATTGTATGATTGTGATTGTAATATTGTGATTGTATGATTGCGATTGTATGATTGTTATTGTATGATTATGATTGTATGATTGTGATTGTATGATTCTGATTGTATGGTTGTGATTGTATGATTGTGATGGTATGATTGTGATCGTATGATTGCGATAGTATGATTGTGACTGTATGACTGTGATTGTATGATTGTGACTGTATGATTGCGTTTGTATGATTGTGATTGTGTGATTGTGATTGTATGATTGCGATTGTATGATTGTGATTGTATGATTGTGATTGTATGATTGTGATAGTATGATTGTGATTGTATGACTCTGATCGTATGACTGTGATTGTATGATTGTGATTGTACGATTGTGATTGTATGATTGTGATTGTCTGATTGTGGTTCTATGATTGTGATTGTATGATTGTGATTGTATGATTGTGATTGTATGATTGTGATTGTATGATTGTGATTGTATGATTGTGATTGTATGATTGTAATTGTCTGATTATGGTTGTATGATTGTGGTTGCATGATTGTGATTGTATGATTGTGATAGTATGATTGTGATTGTATGATTGTGATTGTATGATTGTGATTGTATGATTTTGATTGTATGATTGTGATAGTATGATTGCGATTGTATGATTTTGATTGTGTGATAGTGATTGTATGATTGTGATTGTATGATTGTAATTGAATGATTGTGATGGTATGATTGTGATTGTATGATTGCGGTAGTATGATTGTGATTGTTTGATTGTGATTGTATGATTGTGATTGTATGATTGTGATTGTATGATTGCGATTGTATGATTGCGATTGTATGATTGTGATTGCACGATTGTGATTGTATGATTGTGATTGTATGATTTTGATTGTATGATTGTGATTGTATGATTGTGATTGTATGATTGTGATTGTATGATTGTGATTGTAAGATGGTATTTGTATGATTGTGATTGTATAGTAGTAATTGTATGATTGTGATCGTATGATTGTGATTGTATGGTTGTGATTGAATGATTGTGAGTGTATGCTTGCGATTGTATGATTGTGATTGTATGATTGTGATTGTATGATTGTGATTGTATGATTGTGACTGTATGATTGCGATTGTATGACTGTGATTGTGTGATTGTGGTTGTATGATTGCGATTGTATGATTGTGATTGTATGATTGTGATTGTATGATTGTGATAGTATGATAGTGATTGTATGACTGTGATTGTATGACTGTGATTGTATGATTGTGATTGTATGATTGTGATTGTATGATTGTGATTGTCTGATTGTGGTTCTATGATTGTGATTGTATGATTGTCATTGTCTGATTATGATTGTATGATTGTGATTGCATGATTGTGATTGTATGATTGTGATAGTATGATTGTGATTGTATGATTGTGATTGTATGATTGTGGTTGTATGATTGTATTTGGGAGATTGTAATTGTATGATTGCGATTGTATGATTGTGATTGTATGATTGTGATTGTATGATTGTGATTGTATGCTTGCGATTGTATGATTGTGATTGTATGATTCTGATTGTATGATTGTGATTGTATGATTGTGATTGTGTGATTGTGGTAGTATGATTGTGATTGTAAGATTGTGATTGTATGATTGTGATTGTATGATTGTGATTGTATGATTATGATTGTATAATTGTGATAGTATGATTGTGATTGTATGATTGTGATTGTATGATTGTGATTGTATGATTGTGATTGTATGATTGTGATTGTATGATTCTGATTGTATGATTGTATTTGGGATATTGTATTTTGGAGATTGTAATTGTATGATTGCGATTGTATGATTGTGATTGTATGATTGTGATTGTATGATTGTGATTGTATGATTGTGATTGTATGATTGTGATTGTATGATTGTGATTGTGTGATTGTAATTGTATGATTATGATTGTATGATTGTGATTGTATGATGGTGATGGTATGATTGTGATTGTATGATTGCGATAGTATGATTGTGATTGTATGATTGTGATTGTAATATTTTGATTGTATGATTGCGATTGTATGATTGTGATTATATGATTAGGATTGTATGATTGTGATGGTATGATTGTGATTGTATGATTGTGATAGTATGATTGTGATTGTATGACTGTGATTGTATGACTGTGATTGTATGATTGTGATTGTATGACTGTGATTGTATGATTGTGATTGTCTGATTGTGGTTGTATGATTGTGATTGTATGATTGTGATAGTATGATTGTGATTGTATGACTGTGATTGTATGACTGTGATTGTATGATTGTGTTTGTATGATTGTGATTGTATGATTGTGATTGCCTGACTGTGGTTGTATGATTGTGATTGTATGATTGTGATTCTATGATTGTGATTGTATGATTGTGATTGTATGATTGTGATTGTATGATTGTGATTGTATGATTGTGATTGTGTGATTGTGATTGTATGATTGTGATCTTATGATTGTGATTGTATGATTGTGATTGTATGATTGTAATTGTATGATTGTGATGGTATGATTGTGATTGTATGAATGCGATAGTATGATTGTGATTGTATGATTGTGATTGTATGATTATGATTGTATGATTGTGATTGTATGATTGTGACTGGAAGATTGTGATTGTATGATTGTGATTGTACGATTCTGATTGTATGATTGTGATTGTATGATTGTGATTGTATGATTGTGATTGTCTGATTGTGGTTCTATGATTGTGATTGTATGATTGTCATTGTCTGATTATGATTGTATGATTGTGATTGCATGATTGTGATTGTATGATTGTGATAGTATGATTGTGATTGTATGATTGTGATTGTATGATTGTGGTTGTATGATTGTATTTGGGAGATTGTAATTGTAAGATTGTGATTGTATGATTGTGATTGTATGATTGTGATTGTATGATTATGATTGTATAATTGTGATAGTATGATTGTGATTGTATGATTGTGATTGTATGATTGTGATTGTATGATTGTGATTGTATGATTCTGATTGTATGATTGTATTTGGGATATTGTATTTTCGAGATTGTAATTGTATGATTGCGATTGTATGATTGTGATTGTATGATTGTGATTGTATGATTGTGATTGTATGATTGTGATTGTATGATTGTGATTGTATGATTGTGATTGTATGATTGTGATTGTATGATTGTGATTGTGTGATTGTAATTGTATGATTATGATTGTATGATTGTGATTGTATGATGGTGATGGTATGATTGTGATTGTATGATTGCGATAGTATGATTGTGATTGTATGATTGTGATTGTAATATTTTGATTGTATGATTGCGATTGTATGATTGTGATTGTATGATTAGGATTGTATGATTGTGATTGTATGATTGTGATTGTATGATTGTGATAGTATGATTGTGATTGTATGACTGTGATTGTATGACTGTGATCGTATGATTGTGATTGTATGATTGTGATTCTATGATTGTGATTGTATGATTGTGATTGTATGATTGTGATTGTATGATTGTGATTGTATGATTGTGATTGTGTGATTGTGATTGTATGATTGTGATTGTATGATTGTGATTGTATGATTGTGATTGTATGATTGTGATTGTATGATTGTGATTGTGTGATTGTAATTGTATGATTATGATTGTATGATTGTAATTGTATGATTGTGATGGTATGATTGTGATTGTATGAATGCGATAGTATGATTGTGATTGTATGATTGTGATTGTACGATTATGATTGTATGATTGTGATTGTATGATTGTGACTGGAAGATTGTGATTGTATGATTGTGATTGTACGATTCTGATTGTATGATTGTGATTGTATGATTGTGATTGTGTGATTGTGATAGTATGATTGTGATTGTAAGATTGTGATTGTATGACTGTGATTGTATGATTGTGATTGTATGATTGTGATTGTATGATTATGATTGTATGATTGTGATAGTATGATTGTGATTGTATGATTGTGATTGTATAATTGTGATTGTATGATTGTGATTGTATGATTGTGATTGTATGATTGTGATTGTATGATTGTCATTGTATGATTATGATTGTATGATTGCGATTGCATGATTGTGATTGTATGATTGTGATTGTATGATTGTGATTGTATGATTGTGATTGTATGATTGTGATTGTGTGATTGTGATAGTATGATTGTGATTGTAAGATTGTGATTGTATGACTGTGATTGTACGATTGTGATTGTTTGATTGTGATTGTATGATTATGATTGTATGATTGTGATAGTATGATTGTGATTGTATGATTGTGATTGTATGATTGTGATTGTATGATTCTGATTGTATGATTGTATTTGGGAGATTGTATTTTGGAGATTGTAATTGTATGATTGCGATTCTATGATTGTGATTGTATGATTGTGATTGTATGATTGTGATTGTATGATTGTGATTGTACGATTGTGATTGTATGATTGTAATTGTATGATTATGATTGTATGATTGTGATTGTATGATGGCGATGGTATGATTGTGATTGTATGATTGCGATAGTACGATTGTGATTGTATGATTGTGATTGTAATATTGTGATTGTATGATTGCGATTGTATGATTGTTATTGTATGATTATGATTGTATGATTGTGATTGTATGATTCTGATTGTATGGTTGTGATTGTATGATTGTGATGGTATGATTGTGATCGTATGATTGCGATAGTATGATTGTGACTGTATGACTGTGATTGTATGATTGTGACTGTATGATTGCGTTTGTATGATTGTGATTGTGTGATTGTAATTGTATGATTGCGATTGTATGATTGTGATTGTATGATTGTGATTGTATGATTGTGATAGTATGATTGTGATTGTATGACTCTGATCGTATGACTGTGATTGTATGATTGTGATTGTACGATTGTGATTGCATGATTGTGATTGTCTGATTGTGGTTCTATGATTGTGATTGTATGATTGTGATTGTATGATTGTGATTGTATGATTGTGATTGTATGATTGTGATTGTATGATTGTAATTGTCTGATTATGGTTGTATGATTGTGGTTGCATGATTGTGATTGTATGATTGTGATAGTATGATTGTGATTGTATGATTGTGATTGTATGATTGTGATTGTATGATTTTGATTGTATGATTGTGATAGTATGATTGCGATTGTATGATTTTGATTGTGTGATAGTGATTGTATGATTGTGATTGTATGATTGTAATTGAATGATTGTGATGGTATGATTGTGATTGTATGATTGCGATAGTATGATTGTGACTGTATGACTGTGATTGTATGATTGTGATTGTACGATTGTGATTGTGTGATTGTAATTGTATGATTATGATTGTATGATTGTGATTGTATGATGGTGATGGTATGATTGTGATTGTATGATTGCGATAGTATGATTGTGATTGTATGATTGTGATTGTAATATTTTGATTGTATGATTGCGATTGTATGATTGTGATTATATGATTAGGATTGTATGATTGTGATGGTATGATTGTGATTGTATGATTGCGATAGTATGATTGTGATTGTATGACTGTGATTGTATGACTGTGATTGTATGATTGTGATTGTATGACTGTGATTGTATGATTGTGATTGTCTGATTGTGGTTGTATGATTGTGATTGTATGATTGTGATAGTATGATTGTGATTGTATGACTGTGATTGTATGACTGTGATTGTATGATTGTGTTTGTATGATTGTGATTGTATGATTGTGATTGCCTGACTGTGGTTGTATGATTGTGATTGTATGATTGTGATTCTATGATTGTGATTGTATGATTGTGATTGTATGATTGTGATTGTATGATTGTGATTGTGTGATTGTGATTGTATGATTGTGATCTTATGATTGTGATTGTATGATTGTGATTGTTTGATTGTAATTGTATGATTGTGATGGTATGATTGTGATTGTATGAATGCGATAGTATGATTGTGATTGTATGATTGTGATTGTATGATTATGATTGTATGATTGTGATTGTATGATTGTGACTGGAAGATTGTGATTGTATGATTGTGATTGTACGATTCTGATTGTATGATTGTGATTGTATGATTGTGATTGTGTGATTGTGGTAGTATGATTGTGATTGTAAGATTGTGATTGTATGACTGTGATTGTATGATTGTGATTGTATGATTGTGATTGTATGATTGTGATTGTATGATTGTGATTGTATGATTGTGATTGTATGATTGTCATTGTATGATTATGATTGTATGATTGCGATTGCATGATTGTGATTGTATGATTGTGATTGTATGATTGTGATTGTATGATTGTGATTGTATGATTGTGATTGTGTGATTGTGATAGTATGATTGTGATTGTAAGATTGTGATTGTATGACTGTGATTGTACGATTGTGATTGTATGATTGTGATTGTATGATTATGATTGTATGATTGTGATAGTATGATTGTGATTGTATGATTGTGATTGTATGATTGTGATTGTATGATTCTGATTGTATGATTGTATTTGGGAGATTGTATTTTGGAGATTGTAATTGTATGATTGCGATTCTACGATTGTGATTGTATGATTGTGATTGTATGATTGTGATTGTATGATTGTAATTGTATGATTATGATTGTATGATTGTGATTGTATGATGGTGATGGTATGATTGTGATTGTATGATTGCGATAGTACGATTGTGATTGTATGATTGTGATTGTAATATTGTGATTGTATGATTGCGATTGTATGATTGTGATTGTATGATTATGATTGTATGATTGTGATTGTATGATTCTGATTGTATGGTTGTGATTGTATGATTGTGATGGTATGATTGTGATCGTATGATTGCGATAGTATGATTGTGACTGTATGATTGTGATTGTATGATTGTGACTGTATGATTGCGATTGTATGATTGTGATTGTGTGATTGTGATTGTATGATTGCGATTGTATGATTGTGATTGTATGATTGTGATTGTATGATTGTGATAGTATGATTGTGATTGTATGACTCTGATCGTATGACTGTGATTGTATGATTGTGATTGTACGATTGTGATTGTATGATTGTGATTGTCCGATTGTGGTTCTATGATTGTGATTGTATGATTGTGATTGTATGATTGTGATTGTATGATTGTGATTGTATGATTGTGATTGTATGATTGTAATTGTCTGATTATGGTTGTATGATTGTGGTTGCATGATTGTGATTGTATGATTGTGATAGTATGATTGTGATTGTATGATTGTGATTGTATGATTGTGATTGCATGATTTTGATTGTATGATTGTGATAGTATGATTGCGATTGTATGATTTTGATTGTATGATAGTGATTGTATGATTGTGATTGTATGATTGTAATTGTATGATTGTGATGGTATGATTGTGATTGTATGATTGCGGTAGTATGATTGTGATTGTTTGATTGTGATTGTATGATTGTGATTGTATGATTGTGATTGTATGATTGTGATTGTATGATTGTGATTGTATGATTGCGATTGTATGATTGCGATTGTATGATTGTGATTGCACGATTGTGATTGTATGATTGTGATTGTATGATTTTGATTGTATGATTGTGATTGTATGATTGTGATTGTATGATTGTGATTGTATGATTGTGATTGTAAGATGGTATTTGTATGATTGTGATTGTATAGTAGTAATTGTATGATTGTGATCGTATGATTGTGATTGTATGATTGAGATTGAATGATTGTGAGTGTATGATTGTGATTGTATGATTGTATTTGGGAGATTGTAATTGTATGATTGGGATTGTATGATTGTGATTGTATGATTGTGATTGTATGATTATGATTGTATGATTGTGATTGCATGATTGTGATTGAATGATTGTGATAGTACGATTGTGATTGTATGATTGTGATTGTATGATTGTATTTGGGAGATTGTAATTGTATGATTGCGATTGTATGATCGTGATTGTATGATTGTGATTGTATGCTTGCGATTGTATGATTGTGATTGTATGATTGCGATTATATGATTGCGATTGTATGATTGCGATTGTATGACAGTGATTGCACGATTGTGATTGTATGATTGTGATTGTATGATTTTGATTGTATGATTGTGATTGTATGATTGTAATTGTATGATTGTGATTGTATGATTGTGATTGTATGATTGTATTTGGGAGATTGTAATTGTATGATTGCGATTGTATGATTGTCATTGTATGATTGTGATTGTATGATTGTGATTGTATGCTTGCGATTGTATGATTGTGATTGTATGATTGTGATAGTATGATTGTGATTGTATGATTGTGATTGTATGATTGTGATTGTATGATTGTGATTGTCTGATTGTGGTTCTATGATTGTGATTGTATGATTGTGATTGTATGATTGTGATTGGATGATTGTCATTGTCTGATTATGATTGTATGATTGTGATTGCATGATTGTGATTGTATGATTGTGATAGTATGATTGTGATTGTATGATGGTGATTGTATGATTGTGGTTGTATGATTGAATTTGGGAGATTGTAATTGTATGATTGCGATTGTATGATTGTGATTGTATGATGGTGATTGTATGACTGTGATTGTATGCTTGCGATTGTATGATTGTGATTGTATGATTGTGATTGTATGATTGTGATTGTATGATTGTGATTGTGTGATTGTGATAGTATGATTGTGATTGTAAGATTGTGATTGTATGACTGTGATTGTATGATTGTGATTGTATGATTGTGATTGTATGATTATGATTGTATGATTGTGATAGTATGATTGTGATTGTATGATTGTGATTGTATGATTGTGATTGTATGATTCTGATTGTATGGTTGTATTTGGGATATTGTATTTTGGAGATTGTAATTCTTTGATTGCGATTGTATGATTGCGATTGTATGATTGCGATTGTATGATTGTGATTGTATGATTGTGATTGTATGATTGTGATTGTGTGATTGTAATTGTATGATTATGATTGTATGATTGTGATTGTATGATGGTGATGGTATGATTGTGATTTTATCATTCTGATTGTATGATTGTATTTGGGAGATTGTATTTTGGAGATTGTAATTGTATGATTGCGATTGTATGATTGTGATTGTATGATTGTGATTGTATGATTGTGATTGTACGATTGTGATTGTATGATTGTAATTGTATGATTATGATTGTATGATTGTGATTGTATGATGGTGATGGTATGATTGTGATTGTATGATTGCGATAGTACGATTGTGATTGTATGATTGTGATTGTAATATTGTGATTGTATGATTGCGATTGTATGATTGTGATTGTATGATTATGATTGTATGATTGTGATTGTATGATTCTGATTGTATGTTTGTGATTGTATGATTGTGATGGTATGATTGTGATCGTATGATTGCGATAGTATGATTCTGATTGTATGATTGTGATTGTATGATTGTGATTGTATGATTGTGACTGTATGATTGCGATTGTATGACTGTGATTGTGTGATTGTGGTTGTATGATTGCGATTGTATGATTGTGATTGTATGATTGTGATTGTATGATTGTGATAGTATGATTGTGATAATATGACTGTGATCGTATGACTGTGATTGTATGATTGTGATTGTACGATTGTGATTGTATGATTGTGATTGTCTGATTGTGGTTCTATGATTGTGATTGTATGATTGTGATTGTATGATTGTGATTGTATGATTGTGATTGTATGATTGTGATTGTATGATTGTGATTGTATGATTGTGATTGTATGATTGTGATTGTATGATTGTCATTGTCTGATTATGATTGTATGATTGTGATTGCATGATTGTGATTGTATGATTGTGATAGTATGATTGTGATTGTATGACTGTGATTGTATGATTGTGATTGTATGACTGTGATTGTATGATTGTGATTGTCTGATTGTGATTGTATGATTGTGATTGTATGATTGTAATTGTCTGATTATGGTTGTATGATTGTGGTTGCATGATTGTGATTGTATGATTGTGATAGTATGATTGTGATTGTATGATTGTGATTGTATGATTGTGATTGTATGATTTTGATTGTATGATTGTGATAGTATGATTGCGATTGTATGATTATGATTGTATGATTGTAATTGTATGATTGTGATGGTATGATTGTGATTGTATGAATGCGATAGTATGATTGTGATTGTATGATTGTGATTGTACGATTATGATTGTATGATTGTGATTGTATGATTGTGACTGGAAGATTGTGATTGTATGATTGTGATTGTACGATTCTGATTGTATGATTGTGATTGTATGATTGTGATTGTGTGATTGTGATAGTATGATTGTGATTGTAAGATTGTGATTGTATGACTGTGATTGTATGATTGTGATTGTATGATTGTGATTGTATGATTATGATTGTATGATTGTGATAGTATGATTGTGATTGTATGATTGTGATTGTATAATTGTGATTGTATGATTGTGATTGTATGGTTGTGATTGTATGATTGTGATTGTATGATTGTCATTGTATGATTATGATTGTATGATTGCGATTGCATGATTGTGATTGTATGATTGTGATTGTATGATTGTGATTGTATGATTGTGATTGTATGATTGTGATTGTGTGATTGTGATAGTATGATTGTGATTGTAAGATTGTGATTGTATGACTGTGATTGTACGATTGTGATTGTTTGATTGTGATTGTATGATTATGATTGTATGATTGTGATAGTATGATTGTGATTGTATGATTGTGATTGTATGATTGTGATTGTATGATTCTGATTGTATGATTGTATTTGGGAGATTGTATTTTGGAGATTGTAATTGTATGATTGCGATTCTATGATTGTGATTGTATGATTGTGATTGTATGATTGTGATTGTATGATTGTGATTGTATGATTGTGATTGTATGATTGTGATTGTATGATTGTAATTGTATGATTATGATTGTATGATTGTGATTGTATGATGGTGATGGTATGATTGTGATTGTATGATTGCGATAGTACGATTGTGATTGTATGATTGTGATTGTAATATTGTGATTGTATGATTGCGATTGTATGATTGTTATTGTATGATTATGATTGTATGATTGTGATTGTATGATTCTGATTGTATGGTTGTGATTGTATGATTGTGATGGTATGATTGTGATCGTATGATTGCGATAGTATGATTGTGACTGTATGACTGTGATTGTATGATTGTGACTGTATGATTGCGTTTGTATGATTGTGATTGTGTGATTGTGATTGTATGATTGCGATTGTATGATTGTGATTGTATGATTGTGATTGTATGATTGTGATAGTATGATTGTGATTGTATGACTCTGATCGTATGACTGTGATTGTATGATTGTGATTGTACGATTGTGATTGTATGATTGTGATTGTCCGATTGTGGTTCTATGATTGTGATTGTATGATTGTGATTGTATGATTGTGATTGTATGATTGTAATTGTCTGATTATGGTTGTATGATTGTGGTTGCATGATTGTGATTGTATGATTGTGATAGTATGATTGTGATTGTATGATTGTGATTGTATGATTGTGATTGCATGATTTTGATTGTATGATTGTGATAGTATGATTGCGATTGTATGATTTTGATTGTATGATAGTGATTGTATGATTGTGATTGTATGATTGTAATTGTATGATTGTGATGGTATGATTGTGATTGTATGATTGCGGTAGTATGATTGTGATTGTTTGATTGTGATTGTATGATTGTGATTGTATGATTGTGATTGTATGATTGTGATTGTATGATTGTGATTGTATGATTGCGATTGTATGATTGCGATTGTATGATTGTGATTGCACGATTGTGATTGTATGATTGTGATTGTATGATTTTGATTGTATGATTGTGATTGTATGATTGTGATTGTATGATTGTGATTGTATGATTGTGATTGTAAGATGGTATTTGTATGATTGTGATTGTATAGTAGTAATTGTATGATTGTGATCGTATGATTGTGATTGTATGATTGAGATTGAATGATTGTGAGTGTATGATTGTGATTGTATGATTGTATTTGGGAGATTGTAATTGTATGATTGGGATTGTATGATTGTGATTGTATGATTGTGATTGTATGATTATGATTGTATGATTGTGATTGCATGATTGTGATTGAATGATTGTGATAGTACGATTGTGATTGTATGATTGTGATTGTATGATTGTATTTGGGAGATTGTAATTGTATGATTGCGATTGTATGATTGTGATTGTATGATTGTGATTGTATGCTTGCGATTGTATGATTGTGATTGTATGATTGCGATTATATGATTGCGATTGTATGATTGCGATTGTATGACAGTGATTGCACGATTGTGATTGTATGATTGTGATTGTATGATTTTGATTGTATGATTGTGATTGTATGATTGTGATTGTATGATTGTGATTGTATGATTGTGATTGTATGATTGTGATTGTATGATTGTATTTGGGAGATTGTAATAGTATGATTGCGATGGTATGATTGTGATTGTATGATTGTGATTGTATGCTTGCGATTGTATGATTGTGATAGTATGATTGTGATTGTATGATTGTGATTGTATGATTGTGATTGTATGATTGTGATTGTATGATTGTGATTGTATGCTTGCGATTGTATGATTGTGATTGTATGATTGTGATTGTATGTTTGTGATTGTATGATTGTGATTGTGTGATTGTAATTGTATGATTGTGATCTTAGGATTGTGATTGTATGATTGTGATTGTATGATTGTAATTGTATGATTGTGGTGGTATGATTGTGATTGTATGATTGCGATAGTATGATTGTGATTGTATGATGGCGATTGTATGATTGTGGTTGTATGATTGTATTTGGGAGATTGTAATTGTATGATTGCGATTGTATGATTGTCATTGTATGATTGTGATTGTATGATTGTGATTGTATGCTTGCGATTGTATGATTGTGATTGTATGATTGTGATAGTATGATTGTGATTGTATGATTGTGATTGTATGATTGTGATTGTATGATTGTGATTGTCTGATTGTGGTTCTATGATTGTGATTGTATGATTGTGATTGTATGATTGTGATTGGATGATTGTCATTGTCTGATTATGATTGTATGATTGTGATTGCATGATTCTGATTGTATGATTGTGATAGTATGATTGTGATTGTATGATTGTGATTGTATGATTGTGGTTGTATGATTGAATTTGGGAGATTGTAATTGTATGATTGCGATTGTATGATTGTGATTGTATGATGGTGATTGTATGACTGTGATTGTATGCTTGCGATTGTATGATTGTGATTGTATGATTGTGATTGTATGATTGTGATTGTATGATTGTGATTGTGTGATTGTGATAGTATGATTGTGATTGTAAGATTGTGATTGTATGACTGTGATTGTATGATTGTGATTGTATGATTGTGATTGTATGATTGTGATTGTATGATTATGATTGTATGATTGTGATAGTATGATTGTGATTGTATGATTGTGATTGTATGATTGTGATTGTATGATTCTGATTGTATGGTTGTATTTGGGATATTGTATTTTGGAGATTGTAATTGTATGATTGCGATTGTATGATTGCGATTGTATGATTGCGATTGTATGATTGTGATTGTATGATTGTGATTGTATGATTGTGATTGTGTGATTGTAATTGTATGATTATGATTGTATGATTGTGATTGTATGATGGTGATGGTATGATTGTGATTGTATCATTCTGATTGTATGATTGTATTTGGGAGATTGTATTTTGGAGATTGTAATTGTATGATTGCGATTGTATGATTGTGATTGTATGATTGTGATTGTATGATTGTGATTGTACGATTGTGATTGTATGATTGTAATTGTATGATTATGATTGTATGATTGTGATTGTATGATGGTGATGGTATGATTGTGATTGTATGATTGCGATAGTACGATTGTGATTGTATGATTGTGATTGTAATATTGTGATTGTATGATTGCGATTGTATGATTGTGATTGTATGATTATGATTGTATGATTGTGATTGTATGATTCTGATTGTATGTTTGTGATTGTATGATTGTGATGGTATGATTGTGATCGTATGATTGCGATAGTATGATTCTGATTGTATGATTGTGATTGTATGATTGTGACTGTATGATTGCGATTGTATGACTGTGATTGTGTGATTGTGGTTGTATGATTGCGATTGTATGATTGTGATTGTATGATTGTGATTGTATGATTGTGATAGTATGATTGTGATAATATGACTGTGATCGTATGACTGTGATTGTATGATTGTGATTGTACGATTGTGATTGTATGATTGTGATTGTCTGATTGTGGTTCTATGATTGTGATTGTATGATTGTGATTGTATGATTGTGATTGTATGATTGTGATTGTATGATTGTGATTGTATGATTGTGATTGTATGATTGTGATTGTATGATTGTGATTGTATGATTGTCATTGTCTGATTATGATTGTATGATTGTGATTGCATGATTGTGATTGTATGATTGTGATAGTATGATTGTGATTGTATGATTGTGATTGTATGATTGTGATTGTATGATTGTGATTGTATGATTGTATTTGGGAGATTGTAATTGTATGATTGCGATGGTATGATTGTGATTGTATGATTGTGATTGTATGCTTGCGATTGTATGATTGTGATAGTATGATTGTGATTGTATGATTGTGATTGTATGATTGTGATTGTATGATTGTGATTGTATGATTGTGATTGTATGCTTGCGATTGTATGATTGTGATTGTATGATTGTGATTGTATGATTGTGACTGTATGATTGCGATTGTATGACTGTGATTGTGTGATTGTGGTTGTATGATTGCGATTGTATGATTGTGATTGTATGATTGTGATTGTATGATTGTGATAGTATGATAGTGATTGTATGACTGTGATTGTATGACTGTGATTGTATGATTGTGATTGTATGATTGTGATTGTCTGATTGTGGTACTATGATTGTGATTGTATGATTGTCATTGTCTGATTATGATTGTATGATTGTGATTGCATGATTGTGATTGTATGATTGTGATAGTATGATTGTGATTGTATGATTGTGATTGTATGATTGTGGTTGTATGATTGTATTTGGGAGATTGTAATTGTATGATTGCGATTGTATGATTGTGATTGTATGATTGTGATTGTATGATTGTGATTGTATGCTTGCGATTGTATGATTGTGATTGTATGATTCTGATTGTATGATTGTGATTGTATGATTGTGATTGTGTGATTGTGTGATTGTGGTAGTATGATTGTGATTGTAAGATTGTGATTGTATGATTGTGATTGTATGATTGTGATTGTATGATTATGATTGTATAATTGTGATAGTATGATTGTGATTGTATGATTGTGATTGTATGATTGTGATTGTATGATTGTGATTGTATGATTCTGATTGTATGATTGTATTTGGGATATTGTATTTTGGAGATTGTAATTGTATGATTGCGATTGTATGATTGTGATTGTATGATTGTGATTGAATGATTGTGATTGTATGATTGTGATTGTATGATTGTGATTGTATGATTGTGATTGTATGATTGTGATTGTGTGATTGTAATTGTATGATTATGATTGTATGATTGTGATTGTATGATGGTGATGGTATGATTGTGATTGTATGATTGCGATAGTATGATTGTGATTGTATGATTGTGATTGTAATATTTTGATTGTATGATTGCGATTGTATGATTGTGATTGTATGATTAGGATTGTATGATTGTGATTGTATGATTGTGATTGTATGATTGTGATAGTATGATTGTGATTGTATGACTGTGATTGTATGACTGTGATTGTATGATTGTGATTGTATGACTGTGATTGTATGATTGTGATTGTCTGATTGTGGTTGTATGATTGTGATTGTATGATTGTGATAGTATGATTGTGATTGTATGACTGTGATTGTATGACTGTGATTGTATGATTGTGTTTGTATGATTGTGATTGTATGATTGTGATTGCCTGACTGCGGTTGTATGATTGTGATTGTATGATTGTGATTCTATGATTGTGATTGTATGATTGTGATTGTATGATTGTGATTGTATGATTGTGATTGTATGATTGTGATTGTGTGATTGTGATTGTATGATTGTGATCTTATGATTGTGATTGTATGATTGTGATTGTATGATTGTAATTGTATGATTGTGATGGTATGATTGTGATTGTATGAATGCGATAGTATGATTGTGATTGTATGATTGTGATTGTATGATTATGATTGTATGATTGTGATTGTATGATTGTGACTGGAAGATTGTGATTGTATGATTGTGATTGTACGATTCTGATTGTATGATTGTGATTGTATGATTGTGATTGTGTGATTGTGATAGTATGATTGTGATTGTAAGATTGTGATTGTATGACTGTGATTGTATGATTGTGATTGTATGATTGTGATTGTATGATTATGATTGTATGATTGTGATAGTATGATTGTGATTGTATGATTGTGATTGTATAATTGTGATTGAATGATTGTGATTGTATGATTGTGATTGTATGATTGTGATTGTATGATTGTCATTGTATGATTATGATTGTATGATTGCGATTGCATGATTGTGATTGTATGATTGTGATTGTATGATTGTGATTGTATGATTGTGATTGTATGATTGTGATTGTGTGATTGTGATAGTATCATTGTGATTGTAAGATTGTGATTGTATGACTGTGATTGTACGATTGTGATTGTATGATTGTGATTGTATGATTATGATTGTATGATTGTGATAGTATGATTGTGATTGTATGATTGTGATTGTATGATTGTGATTGTATGATTCTGATTGTATGATTGTATTTGGGAGATTGTATTTTGGAGATTGTAATTGTATGATTGCGATTCTACGATTGTGATTGTATGATTGTGATTGTATGATTGTGATTGTATGATTGTGATTGTATGATTGTAATTGTATGATTATGATTGTATGATTGTGATTGTATGATGGTGATGGTATGATTGTGATTGTATGATTGCGATAGTACGATTGTGATTGTATGATTGTGATTGTAATATTGTGATTGTATGATTGCGATTGTATGATTGTGATTGTATGATTATGATTGTATGATTGTGATTGTATGATTCTGATTGTATGGTTGTGATTGTATGATTGTGATGGTATGATTGTGATCGTATGATTGCGATAGTATGATTGTGACTGTATGATTGTGATTGTATGATTGTGACTGTATGATTGCGATTGTATGATTGTGATTGTGTGATTGTGATTGTATGATTGCGATTGTATGATTGTGATTGTATGATTGTGATTGTATGATTGTGATAGTATGATTGTGATTGTATGACTCTGATCGTATGACTGTGATTGTATGATTGTGATTGTACGATTGTGATTGTATGATTGTGATTGTCCGATTGTGGTTCTATGATTGTGATTGTACGATTGTGATTGTATGATTGTGATAGTATGATTGTGATTGTAAGATTGTGATTGTATGACTGTGATTGTACGATTGTGATTGTATGATTGTGATTGTATGATTATGATTGTATGATTGTGATAGTATGATTGTGATTGTATGATTGTGATTGTATGATTGTGATTGTATGATTGTGATTGTATGATTGTATTTGGGAGATTGTAATTGTATGATTGCGATGGTATGATTGTGATTGTATGATTGTGATTGTATGCTTGCGATTGTATGATTGTGATAGTATGATTGTGATTGTATGATTGTGATTGTATGATTGTGATTGTATGATTGTGATTGTATGATTGTGATTGTATGCTTGCGATTGTATGATTGTGATTGTATGATTGTGATTGTATGATTGTGACTGTATGATTGCGATTGTATGACTGTGATTGTGTGATTGTGGTTGTATGATTGCGATTGTATGATTGTGATTGTATGATTGTGATTGTATGATTGTGATAGTATGATAGTGATTGTATGACTGTGATTGTATGACTGTGATTGTATGATTGTGATTGTATGATTGTGATTGTCTGATTGTGGTACTATGATTGTGATTGTATGATTGTCATTGTCTGATTATGATTGTATGATTGTGATTGCATGATTGTGATTGTATGATTGTGATAGTATGATTGTGATTGTATGATTGTGATTGTATGATTGTGGTTGTATGATTGTATTTGGGAGATTGTAATTGTATGATTGCGATTGTATGATTGTGATTGTATGATTGTGATTGTATGATTGTGATTGTATGCTTGCGATTGTATGATTGTGATTGTATGATTCTGATTGTATGATTGTGATTGTATGATTGTGATTGTGTGATTGTGTGATTGTGGTAGTATGATTGTGATTGTAAGATTGTGATTGTATGATTGTGATTGTATGATTGTGATTGTATGATTATGATTGTATAATTGTGATAGTATGATTGTGATTGTATGATTGTGATTGTATGATTGTGATTGTATGATTGTGATTGTATGATTCTGATTGTATGATTGTATTTGGGATATTGTATTTTGGAGATTGTAATTGTATGATTGCGATTGTATGATTGTGATTGTATGATTGTGATTGAATGATTGTGATTGTATGATTGTGATTGTATGATTGTGATTGTATGATTGTGATTGTATGATTGTGATTGTGTGATTGTAATTGTATGATTATGATTGTATGATTGTGATTGTATGATGGTGATGGTATGATTGTGATTGTATGATTGCGATAGTATGATTGTGATTGTATGATTGTGATTGTAATATTTTGATTGTATGATTGCGATTGTATGATTGTGATTGTATGATTAGGATTGTATGATTGTGATTGTATGATTGTGATTGTATGATTGTGATAGTATGATTGTGATTGTATGACTGTGATTGTATGACTGTGATTGTATGATTGTGATTGTATGACTGTGATTGTATGATTGTGATTGTCTGATTGTGGTTGTATGATTGTGATTGTATGATTGTGATAGTATGATTGTGATTGTATGACTGTGATTGTATGACTGTGATTGTATGATTGTGTTTGTATGATTGTGATTGTATGATTGTGATTGCCTGACTGCGGTTGTATGATTGTGATTGTATGATTGTGATTCTATGATTGTGATTGTATGATTGTGATTGTATGATTGTGATTGTATGATTGTGATTGTATGATTGTGATTGTGTGATTGTGATTGTATGATTGTGATCTTATGATTGTGATTGTATGATTGTGATTGTATGATTGTAATTGTATGATTGTGATGGTATGATTGTGATTGTATGAATGCGATAGTATGATTGTGATTGTATGATTGTGATTGTATGATTATGATTGTATGATTGTGATTGTATGATTGTGACTGGAAGATTGTGATTGTATGATTGTGATTGTACGATTCTGATTGTATGATTGTGATTGTATGATTGTGATTGTGTGATTGTGATAGTATGATTGTGATTGTAAGATTGTGATTGTATGACTGTGATTGTATGATTGTGATTGTATGATTGTGATTGTATGATTATGATTGTATGATTGTGATAGTATGATTGTGATTGTATGATTGTGATTGTATAATTGTGATTGAATGATTGTGATTGTATGATTGTGATTGTATGATTGTGATTGTATGATTGTCATTGTATGATTATGATTGTATGATTGCGATTGCATGATTGTGATTGTATGATTGTGATTGTATGATTGTGATTGTATGATTGTGATTGTATGATTGTGATTGTGTGATTGTGATAGTATCATTGTGATTGTAAGATTGTGATTGTATGACTGTGATTGTACGATTGTGATTGTATGATTGTGATTGTATGATTATGATTGTATGATTGTGATAGTATGATTGTGATTGTATGATTGTGATTGTATGATTGTGATTGTATGATTCTGATTGTATGATTGTATTTGGGAGATTGTATTTTGGAGATTGTAATTGTATGATTGCGATTCTACGATTGTGATTGTATGATTGTGATTGTATGATTGTGATTGTATGATTGTGATTGTATGATTGTAATTGTATGATTATGATTGTATGATTGTGATTGTATGATGGTGATGGTATGATTGTGATTGTATGATTGCGATAGTACGATTGTGATTGTATGATTGTGATTGTAATATTGTGATTGTATGATTGCGATTGTATGATTGTGATTGTATGATTATGATTGTATGATTGTGATTGTATGATTCTGATTGTATGGTTGTGATTGTATGATTGTGATGGTATGATTGTGATCGTATGATTGCGATAGTATGATTGTGACTGTATGATTGTGATTGTATGATTGTGACTGTATGATTGCGATTGTATGATTGTGATTGTGTGATTGTGATTGTATGATTGCGATTGTATGATTGTGATTGTATGATTGTGATTGTATGATTGTGATAGTATGATTGTGATTGTATGACTCTGATCGTATGACTGTGATTGTATGATTGTGATTGTACGATTGTGATTGTATGATTGTGATTGTCCGATTGTGGTTCTATGATTGTGATTGTACGATTGTGATTGTATGATTGTGATAGTATGATTGTGATTGTAAGATTGTGATTGTATGACTGTGATTGTACGATTGTGATTGTATGATTGTGATTGTATGATTATGATTGTATGATTGTGATAGTATGATTGTGATTGTATGATTGTGATTGTATGATTGTGATTGTATGATTCTGATTGTATGATTGTATTTGGGAGATTGTATTTTGGAGATTGTAATTGTATGATTGCGATTCTACGATTGTGATTGTATGATTGTGATTGTATGATTCTGATTGTATGATTGTAATTGTATGATTATGATTGTATGATTGTGATTGTATGATGGTGATGGTATGATTGTGATTGTATGATTGCGATAGTACGATTGTGATTGTATGATTGTGATTGTAATATTGTGATTGTATGATTGCGATTGTATGATTGTGATTGTATGATTATGATTGTATGATTGTGATTGTATGATTCTGATTGTATGGTTGTGATTGTATGATTGTGATGGTATGATTGTGATCGTATGATTGCGATAGTATGATTGTGACTGTATGATTGTGATTGTATGATTGTGACTGTATGATTGCGATTGTATGATTGTGATTGTGTGATTGTGATTGTATGATTGCCATTGTATGATTGTGATTGTATGATTGTGATAGTATGATTGTGATTGTATGACTCTGATCGTATGACTGTGATTGTATGATTGTGATTGTACGATTGTAATTGTCTGATTATGGTTGTATGATTGTGGTTGCATGATTGTGATTGTATGATTGTGATAGTATGATTGTGATTGTATGATTGTGATTGTATGATTGTGATTGCATGATTTTGATTGTATGATTGTGATAGTATGATTGCGATTGTATGATTTTGATTGTATGATAGTGATTGTATGATTGTGATTGTATGATTGTAATTGTATGATTGTGATGGTATGATTGTGATTGTATGATTGCGGTAGTATGATTGTGATTGTTTGATTGTGATTGTATGATTGTGATTGTATGATTGTGATTGTATGATTGTGATTGTATGATTGCGATTGTATGATTGCGATTGTATGATTGTGATTGCACGATTGTGATTGTATGATTGTGATTGTATGATTTTGATTGTATGATTGTGATTGTATGATTGTGATTGTATGATTGTGATTGTATGATTGTGATTGTAAGATGGTATTTGTATGATTGTGATTGTATAGTAGTAATTGTATGATTGTGATCGTATGATTGTGATTGTATGATTGAGATTGAATGATTGTGAGTGTATGATTGTGATTGTATGATTGTATTTGGGAGATTGTAATTGTATGATTGGGATTGTATGATTGTGATTGTATGATTGTGATTGTATGATTATGATTGTATGATTGTGATTGCATGATTGTGATTGAATGATTGTGATAGTACGATTGTGATTGTATGATTGTGATTGTATGATTGTATTTGGGAGATTGTAATTGTATGATTGCGATTGTATGATTGTGATTGTATGATTGTGATTGTATGCTTGCGATTGTATGATTGTGATTGTATGATTGCGATTATATGATTGCGATTGTATGATTGCGATTGTATGACAGTGATTGCACGATTGTGATTGTATGATTGTGATTGTATGATTTTGATTGTATGATTGTGATTGTATGATTGTGATTGTATGATTGTGATTGTATGATTGTGATTGTATGATTGTGATTGTATGATTGTATTTGGGAGATTGTAATAGTATGATTGCGATGGTATGATTGTGATTGTATGATTGTGATTGTATGCTTGCGATTGTATGATTGTGATAGTATGATTGTGATTGTATGATTGTGATTGTATGATTGTGATTGTATGATTGCGATTGTATGATTGTGATTGTATGATTGTGATTGTATGTTTGTGATTGTATGATTGTGATTGTGTGATTGTAATTGTATGATTGTGATCTTAGGATTGTGATTGTATGATTGTGATTGTATGATTGTAATTGTATGATTGTGGTGGTATGATTGTGATTGTATGATTGCGATAGTATGATTGTGATTGTATGATTGCGATTGTATGATTGTGGTTGTATGATTGTATTTGGGAGATTGTAATTGTATGATTGCGATTGTATGATTGTCATTGTATGATTGTGATTGTATGATTGTGATTGTATGCTTGCGATTGTATGATTGTGATTGTATGATTGTGATAGTATGATTGTGATTGTATGATTGTGATTGTATGATTGTGATTGTATGATTGTGATTGTCTGATTGTGGTTCTATGATTGTGATTGTATGATTGTGATTGTATGATTGTGATTGGATGATTGTCATTGTCTGATTATGATTGTATGATTGTGATTGCATGATTGTGATTGTATGATTGTGATAGTATGATTGTGATTGTATGATTGTGATTGTATGATTGTGGTTGTATGATTGAATTTGGGAGATTGTAATTGTATGATTGCGATTGTATGATTGTGATTGTATGATGGTGATTGTATGACTGTGATTGTATGCTTGCGATTGTATGATTGTGATTGTATGATTGTGATTGTATGATTGTGATTGTATGATTGTGATTGTGTGATTGTGATAGTATGATTGTGATTGTAAGATTGTGATTGTATGACTGTGATTGTATGATTGTGATTGTATGATTGTGATTGTATGATTATGATTGTATGATTGTGATAGTATGATTGTGATTGTATGATTGTGATTGTATGATTGTGATTGTATGATTCTGATTGTATGATTGTATTTGGGATATTGTATTTTGGAGATTGTAATTGTATGATTGCGATTGTATGATTGCGATTGTATGATTGCGATTGTATGATTGTGATTGTATGATTGTGATTGTATGATTGTGATTGTGTGATTGTAATTGTATGATTATGATTGTATGATTGTGATTGTATGATGGTGATGGTATGATTGTGATTGTATCATTCTGATTGTATGATTGTATTTGGGAGATTGTATTTTGGAGATTGTAATTGTATGATTGCGATTGTATGATTGTGATTGTATGATTGTGATTGTATGATTGTGATTGTACGATTGTGATTGTATGATTGTAATTGTATGATTATGATTGTATGATTGTGATTGTATGATGGTGATGGTATGATTGTGATTGTATGATTGCGATAGTACGATTGTGATTGTATGATTGTGATTGTAATATTGTGATTGTATGATTGCGATTGTATGATTGTGATTGTATGATTATGATTGTATGATTGTGATTGTATGATTCTGATTGTATGTTTGTGATTGTATGATTGTGATGGTATGATTGTGATCGTATGATTGCGATAGTATGATTCTGATTGTATGATTGTGATTGTATGATTGTGACTGTATGATTGCGATTGTATGACTGTGATTGTGTGATTGTGGTTGTATGATTGCGATTGTATGATTGTGATTGTATGATTGTGATTGTATGATTGTGATAGTATGATTGTGATAATATGACTGTGATCGTATGACTGTGATCGTATGATTGTGATTGTACGATTGTGATTGTATGATTGTGATTGTCTGATTGTGGTTCTATGATTGTGATTGTATGATTGTGATTGTATGATTGTGATTGTATGATTGTGATTGTATGATTGTGATTGTATGATTGTGATTGTATGATTGTGATTGTATGATTATGATTGTATGATTGTGATTGTATGATGGTGATGGTATGATTGTGATTGTATCATTCTGATTGTATGATTGTATTTGGGAGATTGTATTTTGGAGATTGTAATTGTATGATTATGATTGTATGATTGTGATTGCATGATTGTGATTGTATGATTGTGATAGTATGATTGTGATTGTATGATTGTGATTGTATGATTGTGATTGTATGATTGTGATTGTATGATTGTATTTGGGAGATTGTAATTGTATGCTTGCGATTGTATGATTGTGATTGTATGATTGTGATTGTATGATTGTGACTGTATGATTGCGATTGTATGACTGTGATTGTGTGATTGTGGTTGTATGATTGCGATTGTATGATTGTGATTGTATGATTGTGATTGTATGATTGTGATAGTATGATAGTGATTGTATGACTGTGATTGTATGACTGTGATTGTATGATTGTGATTGTATGATTGTGATTGTCTGATTGTGGTTCTATGATTGTGATTGTATGATTGTCATTGTCTGATTATGATTGTATGATTGTGATTGCATGATTGTGATTGTATGATTGTGATAGTATGATTGTGATTGTATGATTGTGATTGTATGATTGTGATAGTATGATTGTGATGGTATGATTGTGATTGTATGATTGCGATAGTATGATTGTGATTGTATGATTGTGATTGTAATATTTTGATTGTATGATTGCGATTGTATGATTGTGACTGGAAGATTGTGATTGTATGATTGTGATTGTACGATTCTGATTGTATGATTGTGATTGTATGATTGTGATTGTGTGATTGTGATAGTATGATTGTGATTGTAAGATTGTGATTGTATGACTGTGATTGTATGATTGTGATTGTATGATTGTGATTGTATGATTATGATTGTATGATTGTGATAGTATGATTGTGATTGTATGATTGTGATTGTATAATTGTGATTGAATGATTGTGATTTTATGATTGTGATTGTATGATTGTGATTGTATGATTGTCATTGTATGATTATGATTGTATGATTGCGATTGCATGATTGTGATTGTATGATTGTGATTGTATGATTGTGATTGTATGATTGTGATTGTATGATTGTGATTGTGTGATTGTGATAGTATCATTGTGATTGTAAGATTGTGATTGTATGACTGTGATTGTACGATTGTGATTGTATGATTGTGATTGTATGATTATGATTGTATGATTGTGATAGTATGATTGTGATTGTATGATTGTGATTGTATGATTGTGATTGTATGATTCTGATTGTATGATTGTATTTGGGAGATTGTATTTTGGAGATTGTAATTGTATGATTGCGATTCTACGATTGTGATTGTATGATTGTGATTGTATGATTGTGATTGTATGATTGTGATTGTATGATTGTAATTGTATGATTATGATTGTATGATTGTGATTGTATGATGGTGATGGTATGATTGTGATTGTATGATTGCGATAGTACGATTGTGATTGTATGATTGTGATTGTAATATTGTGATTGTATGATTGCGATTGTATGATTGTGATTGTATGATTATGATTGTATGATTGTGATTGTATGATTCTGATTGTATGGTTGTGATTGTATGATTGTGATGGTATGATTGTGATCGTATGATTGCGATAGTATGATTGTGACTGTATGATTGTGATTGTATGATTGTGACTGTATGATTGCGATTGTATGATTGTGATTGTGTGATTGTGATTGTATGATTGCGATTGTATGATTGTGATTGTATGATTGTGATTGTATGATTGTGATAGTATGATTGTGATTGTATGACTCTGATCGTATGACTGTGATTGTATGATTGTGATTGTACGATTGTGATTGTATGATTGTGATTGTCCGATTGTGGTTCTATGATTGTGATTGTATGATTGTGATTGTATGATTGTGATTGTATGATTGTGATTGTATGATTGTGATTGTATGATTGTGATTGTATGATTGTGATTGTATGATTGTGATTGTATGATTGTAATTGTCTGATTATGGTTGTATGATTGTGGTTGCATGATTGTGATTGTATGATTGTGATAGTATGATTGTGATTGTATGATTGTGATTGTATGATTGTGATTGTATGATTTTGATTGTATGATTGTGATAGTATGATTGCGATTGTATGATTTTGATTGTATGATAGTGATTGTATGATTGTGATTGTATGATTGTAATTGTATGATTGTGATGGTATGATTGTGATTGTATGATTGCGGTAGTATGATTGTGATTGTTTGATTGTGATTGTATGATTGTGATTGTATGATTGTGATTGTATGATTGTGATTGTATGATTGCGATTGTATGATTGCGATTGTATGATTGTGATTGCACGATTGTGATTGTATGATTGTGATTGTATGATTTTGATTGTATGATTGTGATTGTATGATTGTGATTGTATGATTGTGATTGTATGATTGTGATTGTAAGATGGTATTTGTATGATTGTGATTGTATAGTAGTAATTGTATGATTGTGATCGTATGATTGTGATTGTATGATCGTGATTGAATGATTGTGAGTGTATGATTGTGATTGTATGATTGTATTTGGGAGATTGTAATTGTATGATTGGGATTGTATGTTTGTGATTGTATGATTGTGATTGTATGATTATGATTGTATGATTGTGATTGCATGATTGTGATTGAATGATTGTGATAGTACGATTGTGATTGTATGATTGTGATTGTATGATTGTATTTGGGAGATTGTAATTGTATGATTGCGATTGTATGATTGTGATTGTATGATTGTGATTGTATGCTTGCGATTGTATGATTGTGAATGTATGATTGCGATTATATGATTGCGATTGTATGATTGCGATTGTATGACAGTGATTGCACGATTGTGATTGTATGATTGTGATTGTTTGATTTTGCTTGTATGATTGTGATTGTATGATTGTGATTGTATGATTGTGATTGTATGATTGTGATTGTATGATTGTGATTGTATGATTGTATTTGGGAGATTGTAATTGTATGATTGCGATGGTATGATTGTGATTGTATGATTGTGATTGTATGCTTGCGATTGTATGATTGTGATAGTATGATTGTGATTGTATGATTGTGATTGTATGATTGTGATTGTATGATTGTGATTGTATGATTGTGATTGTATGCTTGCGATTGTATGATTGTGATTGTATGATTGTGATTGTATGATTGTGATTGTATGATTGTGATTGTGTGATTGTAATTGTATGATTGTGATCTTAGGATTGTGATTGTATGATTGTGATTGTATGATTGTCATTGTCTGATTATGATTGTATGATTGTGATTGCATGATTGTGATTGTATGATTGTGATAGTATGATAGTGATTGTATGACTGTGATTGTATGACTGTGATTGTATGATTGTGATTGTATGATTGTGATTGTATGATTGTGATTGTCTGATTGTGGTTCTATGATTGTGATTGTATGATTGTCATTGTCTGATTATGATTGTATGATTGTGATTGCATGATTGTGATTGTATGATTGTGATAGTATGATTGTGATTGTATGATTGTGATTGTATGATTGTGGTTGTATGATTGTATTTGGGAGATTGTAATTGTATGATTGCGATTGTATGATTGTGATTGTATGATTGTGATTGTATGATTGTGATTGTATGCTTGCGATTGTATGATTGTGATTGTATGATTCTGATTGTATGATTGTGATTGTATGATTGTGATTGTGTGATTGTGGTAGTATGATTGTGATTGTAAGATTGTGATTGTATGATTGTGATTGTATGATTGTGATTGTATGATTATGATTGTATAATTGTGATAGTATGATTGTGATTGTATGATTGTGATTGTATGATTGTGATTGTATGATTGTGATTGTATGATTGTGATTGTATGATTGTGATTGTATGATTCTGATTGTATGATTGTATTTGGGATATTGTATTTTGGAGATTGTAATTGTATGATTGCGATTGTATGATTGTGATTGTATGATTGTGATTGTATGATTGTGATTGTATGATTGTGATTGTATGATTGTGATTGTATGATTGTGTTTGTATGATTGTGATTGTATGATTGTGATTGCCTGACTGCGGTTGTATGATTGTGATTGTATGATTGTGATTCTATGATTGTGATTGTATGATTGTGATTGTATGATTGTGATTGTATGATTGTGATTGTGTGATTGTGATTGTACGATTGTGATCTTATGATTGTGATTGTATGATTGTGATTGTATGATTGTAATTGTATGATTGTGATGGTATGATTGTGATTGTATGAATGCGATAGTATGATTGTGATTGTATGATTGTGATTGTATGATTATGATTGTATGATTGTGATTGTATGATTGTGACTGGAAGATTGTGATTGTATGATTGTGATTGTACGATTCTGATTGTATGATTGTGATTGTATGATTGTGATTGTGTGATTGTGATAGTATGATTGTGATTGTAAGATTGTGATTGTATGACTGTGATTGTATGATTGTGATTGTATGATTGTGATTGTATGATTATGATTGTATGATTGTGATAGTATGATTGTGATTGTATGATTGTGATTGTATAATTGTGATTGTATGATTGTGATTGTATGATTGTGATTGTATGATTGTGATTGTATGATTGTGATTGTATGATTGTCATTGTATGATTATGATTGTATGATTGCGATTGCATGATTGTGATTGCATGATTGTGATTGTATGATTGTGATTGTATGATTGTGATTGTATGATTGTGATTGTATGATTGTGATTGTGTGATTGTGATAGTATGATTGTGATTGTAAGATTGTGATTGTATGACTGTGATTGTACGATTGTGATTGTATGATTGTGATTGTATGATTATGATTGTATGATTGTGATAGTATGATTGAGATTGTATGATTGTGATTCTATGATTGTGATTGTATGACTGTGATTGTATGATTGTTTTTGTATGATTGTGATTGTATAATAGTAATTGTATGATTGTGATCGTATGATTGTGATTGTATGATTGTGATTCAATGATTGTGAGTGTTTGATTGTGATTGTATGATTGTATTTGGGAGATTGTAATTGTATGTTTGCGATTGTATGATTGTGATGGTATGATTGTGATTGTATGATTGTGATTGTATGATTGTGATTGTATGATTGTGATTGTATGATTGTGATTGTATGATTGTGATTGTCTGATTGTGGTTCTATGATTGTGATTGTATGATTGTGATTGTATGATTGTGATTGTATGATTGTCATTGTCTGATTATGATTGTATGATTGTGATTGCATGATTGTGATTGTATGATTCTGATTGTATGGTTGTGATTGTATGATTGTGATGGTATGATTGTGATCGTATGATTGCGATAGTATGATTGTGACTGTATGATTGTGATTGTATGATTGTGACTGTATGATTGCGATTGTATGATTGTGATTGTGTGATTGTGGTTGTAAGATTGTTTTTGTATGATTGTGATTGTATAATAGTAATTGTATGATTGTGATCGTATGATTGTGATTGTATGATTGTGATTCAATGATTGTGAGTGTTTGATTGTGATTGTATGATTGTATTTGGGAGATTGTAATTGTATGATTGGGATTGTATGATTGTGATTGTATGATTGTGATTGTATGATTGTGATTGTATGATTGTGATTGTATGATTGTGATTGTATGATTGGGATTGTAAGATTGTTTTTGTATGATTGTGATTGTATAGTAGTAATTGTATGATTGTGATCGTATGATTGTGATTCAATGATTGTGAGTGTTTGATTGTGATTGTATGATTGTATTTGGGAGATTGTAATTGTATGATTGGGATTGTATGATTGTGATTGTATGATTATGATTGTATGATTGTGATTGTATGCTTGCGATTGTATGATTGTGATTGTATGATTGTGATTGTATGATTGTGATTGTATGATTGTGATTGTATGATTGCGATAGTATGATTGTGATTGTATGATTGTGATTGTAATATTTTGATTGTATGATTGCGATTGTATGATTGTGATTGTATGATTAGGATTGTATGATTGTGATTGTATGATTGTGATTGTATGATTGTGATAGTATGATTGTGATTGTATGACTGTGATTGTATGACTGTGATTGTATGATTGTGATTGTATGATTGTGATTTTATGATTGTGATTGTCTGATTGTGGTTGTATGATTGTGATTGTATGATTGTGATAGTATGATTGTGATTGTATCACTGTGATTGTATGATTGTGATTGTATGATTGTGATTGTATCATTCTGATTGTATGATTGTATTTGGGAGATTGTATTTTGGAGATTGTAATTGTATGATTGCGATTGTATGATTGTGATAGTATGATAGTGATTGTATGACTGTGATTGTATGACTGTGATTGTATGATTGTGATTGTATGATTGTGATTGTATGATTGTGATTGTCTGATTGTGGTTCTATGATTGTGATTGTATGATTGTCATTGTCTGATTATGATTGTATGATTGTGATTGCATGATTGTGATTGTATGATTGTGATAGTATGATTGTGATTGTATGATTGTGATTGTATGATTGTGGTTGTATGATTGTATTTGGGAGATTGTAATTGTATGATTGCGATTGTATGATTGTGATTGTATGATTGTGATTGTATGATGGTGATTGTATGCTTGCGATTGTATGATTGTGATTGTATGATTCTGATTGTATGATTGTGATTGTATGATTGTGATTGTGTGATTGTGGTAGTATGATTGTGATTGTAAGATTGTGATTGTATGATTGTGATTGTATGATTGTGATTGTATGATTATGATTGTATAATTGTGATAGTATGATTGTGATTGTATGATTGTGATTGTATGATTGTGATTGTATGATTGTGATTGTATGATTGTGATTGTATGATTCTGATTGTATGATTGTATTTGGGATATTGTATTTTGGAGATTGTAATTGTATGATTGCGATTGTATGATTGTGATTGTATGATTGTGATTGTATGATTGTGATTGTATGATTGTGATTGTATGATTGTGATTGTATGATTGTGTTTGTATGATTGTGATTGTATGATTGTGATTGCCTGACTGCGGTTGTATGATTGTGATTGTATGATTGTGATTCTATGATTGTGATTGTATGATTGTGATTGTATGATTGTGATTGTATGATTGTGATTGTGTGATTGTGATTGTACGATTGTGATCTTATGATTGTGATTGTATGATTGTGATTGTATGATTGTAATTGTATGATTGTGATGGTATGATTGTGATTGTATGAATGCGATAGTATGATTGTGATTGTATGATTGTGATTGTATGATTATGATTGTATGATTGTGATTGTATGATTGTGACTGGAAGATTGTGATTGTATGATTGTGATTGTACGATTCTGATTGTATGATTGTGATTGTATGATTGTGATTGTGTGATTGTGATAGTATGATTGTGATTGTAAGATTGTGATTGTATGACTGTGATTGTATGATTGTGATTGTATGATTGTGATTGTATGATTATGATTGTATGATTGTGATAGTATGATTGTGATTGTATGATTGTGATTGTATAATTGTGATTGTATGATTGTGATTGTATGATTGTGATTGTATGATTGTGATTGTATGATTGTGATTGTATGATTGTCATTGTATGATTATGATTGTATGATTGCGATTGCATGATTGTGATTGCATGATTGTGATTGTATGATTGTGATTGTATGATTGTGATTGTATGATTGTGATTGTATGATTGTGATTGTATGATTGTGATTGTGTGATTGTGATAGTATGATTGTGATTGTAAGATTGTGATTGTATGACTGTGATTGTACGATTGTGATTGTATGATTGTGATTGTATGATTATGATTGTATGATTGTGATAGTATGATTGAGATTGTATGATTGTGATTCTATGATTGTGATTGTATGACTGTGATTGTATGATTGTTTTTGTATGATTGTGATTGTATAATAGTAATTGTATGATTGTGATCGTATGATTGTGATTGTATGATTGTGATTCAATGATTGTGAGTGTTTGATTGTGATTGTATGATTGTATTTGGGAGATTGTAATTGTATGTTTGCGATTGTATGATTGTGATGGTATGATTGTGATTGTATGATTGTGATTGTATGATTGTGATTGTATGATTGTGATTGTATGATTGTGATTGTCTGATTGTGGTTCTATGATTGTGATTGTATGATTGTGATTGTATGATTGTGATTGTATGATTGTCATTGTCTGATTATGATTGTATGATTGTGATTGCATGATTGTGATTGTATGATTCTGATTGTATGGTTGTGATTGTATGATTGTGATGGTATGATTGTGATCGTATGATTGCGATAGTATGATTGTGACTGTATGATTGTGATTGTATGATTGTGACTGTATGATTGCGATTGTATGATTGTGATTGTGTGATTGTGATTGTCTGATTGTGGTTCTATGATTGTGATTGTATGATTGTGATTGTATGATTGTGATTGTATGATTGTGATTGTATGATTGTCATTGTCTGATTATGATTGTATGATTGTGATTGCATGATTGTGATTGTATGATTCTGATTGTATGGTTGTGATTGTATGATTGTGATGGTATGATTGTGATCGTATGATTGCGATAGTATGATTGTGACTGTATGATTGTGATTGTATGATTGTGACTGTATGATTGCGATTGTATGATTGTGATTGTGTGATTGTGGTTGTAAGATTGTTTTTGTATGATTGTGATTGTATAATAGTAATTGTATGATTGTGATCGTATGATTGTGATTGTATGATTGTGATTCAATGATTGTGAGTGTTTGATTGTGATTGTATGATTGTATTTGGGAGATTGTAATTGTATGATTGGGATTGTATGATTGTGATTGTATGATTGTGATTGTATGATTGTGATTGTATGATTGTGATTGTATGATTGGGATTGTAAGATTGTTTTTGTATGATTGTGATTGTATAGTAGTAATTGTATGATTGTGATCGTATGATTGTGATTCAATGATTGTGAGTGTTTGATTGTGATTGTATGATTGTATTTGGGAGATTGTAATTGTATGATTGGGATTGTATGATTGTGATTGTATGATTATGATTGTATGATTGTGATTGTATGCTTGCGATTGTATGATTGTGATTGTATGATTGTGATTGTATGATTGTGATTGTATGATTGTGATTGTATGATTGCGATAGTATGATTGTGATTGTATGATTGTGATTGTAATATTTTGATTGTATGATTGCGATTGTATGATTGTGATTGTATGATTAGGATTGTATGATTGTGATTGTATGATTGTGATTGTATGATTGTGATAGTATGATTGTGATTGTATGACTGTGATTGTATGACTGTGATTGTATGATTGTGATTGTATGATTGTGATTGTATGATTGTGATTGTCTGATTGTGGTTGTATGATTGTGATTGTATGATTGTGATAGTATGATTGTGATTGTATCACTGTGATTGTATGACTGTGATTGTATGATTGTGTTTGTATGATTGTGATTGTATGATTGTGATTGTCTGATTGTGGTTGTATGATTGTGATTGTATGATTGTGATTCTATGATTGTGATTGTATGATTGTGATTGTATGATTGTGATTGTATGATTGTGATTGTGTGATTGTGATTGTATGATTGTGATCTTATGATTGTGATTGTATGATTGTGATTGTATGATTGTAATTGTATGATTGTGATGGTATGATTGTGATTGTATGAATGCGATAGTATGATTGTGATTGTATGATTGTGATTGTATGATTATGATTGTATGATTGTGATTGTATGACTGTGACTGGAAGATTGTGATTGTATGATTGTGATTGTATGATTCTGATTGTATGATTGTGATTGTATGATTGTGATTGTGTGATTGTGATAGTATGATTGTGATTGTAAGATTGTGATTGTATGACTGTGATTGTATGATTGTGATTGTATGATTGTGATTGTATGATTATGATTGTATGATTGTGATAGTGGGATTGTGATTGTATGATTGTGATTGTATGATTGTGATTGTATGATTGTGATTGTATGGTTGTGATTGTATGATTCTGATTGTATGGTTGTATTTGGGATATTGTATTTTGGAGATTGTAATTGTATGATTGCGATTGTATGATTGTGATTGTATAATTGTGATTGTATGATTGTGATTGTGTGATTGTAATTGTATGATTATGATTGTATGATGGTGATTGTATGATGGTGATGGTATGATTGTGATTGTATGATTGCGATAGTATGATTGTGATTGTATGATTGTGATTGTATGATTGTGATTGTAATATTGTGATTGTAATATTGTGATTGTATGATTGCGATTGTATGATTGTGATTGTATGATTATGATTGTATGATTGTGATTGTATGACTGTGATTGTATGACTGTAATTGTATGATTGTGATTGTATGATTGTGATTGTATGATTGTGATTGTATGATTGTGATTGTCTGATTGTGGTTGTATGATTGTGACTGTATGACAGTGATTGTATGATTGTGATTGTATGATTGTGATTGTATGATTGTAATTGTATGATTGTGATTGTATGATTGTGATTGTATGATTCTGATTGTATGATTGCGATGGTATGATTGTGATAGTATCATTGTGATTTTATGATTGTGACTGTATGATTGTGATTGTATGATCGTGATTGTATGATCGTGATTGTATGATTGTGATTGTATGATTGTGATTGTATGATTGTGATTGTATGATTGTGATTGTATGATTGTATTTGGGAGATTGTAATTGTATGATTGCGATTGTATGATTGTGATTGTTTGAGTGCGATTGTATGAATGCGATTGTATGATTGTGATTGCATGATTGTGATTGTATGATTGTGATTGTATGATATTGATTGTATGATTGTGATTGTATGATTGTGATTGTATGATTGTGATTGTATGATTGTGATTGTATGATTGTGATTGTCTGATTGTGGTTGTATGATTGTGAATGTATGATTGTGATTGTATGATTGTGATTGTATGATTGTGATTGTCTGATTGTGGTTTTATGATTGTGAATGTATGATTGTGATTGTATGATTGTGATTGTATGATTGTGATTGTATGATTGTCATTGTATGGTTATGATTGTATGATTGTGATTGCATGATTGTGATTGTATGATTGTGATTGTATGATTGTGATTGTATGATTGTGATTGTATGATTGTGATTGTGTGATTGTGATAGTATGATTGTGATTGTAAGATTGTGATTGTATGACTGTGATTGTACGATTGTGATTGTATGATTGTGATTGTATGATTATGATTGTATGATTGTGATAGTATGATTGTGATTGTATGATTGTGATTGTATGATTGTGATTGTATGATTGTGATTGTATGATTGTGATTGTATGCTTCTGATTGTATGATTGTATTTGGGAGATTGTATTTTGGAGATTGTAATTGTATGATTGCGATTGTATGATTGTGATTGTATGATTGCGATTGTATGATTGTGATTGTATGATTGTGATTGTATGATTGTAATTGTATGATTATGATTGTATGATTGTGATTGTATGATGGTGATGGTATGATTGTGATTGTATGATTGCGATAGTACGATTGTGATTGTATGATTGTGATTGTAATATTGTGATTGTATGATTGCGATTGTATGATTGTGATTGTATCATTATGATTGTATGATTGTGATTGTATGATTCTGATTGTATGGTTGTGATTGTATGATTGTGATGGTATGATTGTGATCGTATGATTGCGATAGTATGATTGTGACTGTATGATTGTGATTGTATGATTGTGACTGTATGATTGCGATTGTATGATTGTGATTGTGTGATTGTGATTGTATGATTGCGATTGTATGATTGTGATTGTATGATTGTGATTGTATGATTGTGATAGTATGATTGTGATTGTATGACTCTGATCGTATGACTGTGATTGTATGATTGTGATTGTACGATTGTGATTGTATGATTGTGATTGTCTGATTGTGGTTCTATGATTGTGATTGTATGATTGTGATTGTATGATTGTGATTGTATGATTGTGATTGTATGGTTGTGATTGTATGATTGTGATTGTATGATTGTAATTGTCTGATTATGGTTGTATGATTGTGGTTGCATGATTGTGATTGTATGATTGTGATAGTATGATTGTGATTGTATGATTGTGATTGTCTGATTGTGGTTGTATGATTGTGATTGTATGATTGTGATTCTATGATTGTGATTGTATGATTGTGATTGTATGATTGTGATTGTATGATTGTGATTGTGTGATTGTGATTGTATGATTGTGATCTTATGATTGTGATTGTATGATTGTGATTGTATGATTGTAATTGTATGATTGTGATGGTATGATTGTGATTGTATGAATGCGATAGTATGATTGTGATTGTATGATTGTGATTGTATGATTATGATTGTATTATTGTGATTGTATGATTGTGACTGGAAGATTGTGATTGTATGATGGTGATGGTATGATTGTGATTGTATGATTGCGATAGTATGATTGTGATTGTATGATTGTGATTGTATGATTGTGATTGTAATATTGTGATTGTATGATTGCGATTGTATGATTGTGATTGTATGATTATGATTGTATGATTGTGATTGTATGATTGAGATTGTATGATTGTCATAGTATGATTGTGATTGTATGACTGTGATTGTATGACTGTGATTGTATGATTGTGATTGTATGATTGTGATCGTATGATTGTGATTGTCTGATTGTGGTTGTATGATTGTGATTGTATGATTGTGATAGTATGATTGTGATTGTATGATTGTTATTGTATGACTGTGATTGTATGACTGTGATTGTATGACAGTGATTGTATGATTGTGATTGTATGATTGTGATTGTATGATTGCGATTGCATGATTGCGATTGTATGATTGTGATTGTATGATTGTGATTGTATGATTGTGATTGTGTGATTGTGATAGTATGATTGTGATGGTATGATTGTGATTGTATGATTGTGATTGTATGATTGTGATTGTAATATTGTGATTGTATGATTGCGATTGTATGATTGTGATTGTATGATTATGATTGTATGATTGTGATTGTATGATTGTGATTGTATGATTGTCATAGTATGATTGTGATTGTATGACTGTGATTGTATGACTGTGATTGTATGATTGTGATTGTATGATTGTGATTGTATGATTGTGATTGTCTGATTGTGGTTGTATGATTGTGATTGTATGATTGTGATAGTATGATTGTGATTGTATGATTGTGATTGTATGACTGTGATTGTATGACTGTGATTGTATGACAGTGATTGTATGATTGTGATTGTATGATTGTGATTGTATGATTGCGATTGCATGATTGCGATTGTATGATTGTGATTGTATGATTGTGATTGTATGATTGTGATTGTGTGATTGTGATAGTATGATTGTGATGGTATGATTGTGATTGTATTCTTGCGATTGTATGATTGTGATTGTATGATTCTGATTGTATGATTGTGATTGTATGATTGTGATTGTGTGATTGTGATAGTATGACTGTGATTGTAAGATTGTGATTGTATGATTGCGATTGCATGATTGCGATTGCATGATTGCGATTGTATGATTGTGATTGTCTGATTGTGGTTCTATGATTGTGATTGTATGATTGTGATTGTATGATTGTGATTGTATGATTGTGGTTGTATGATTGTATTTGGGAGATTGTAATTGTATGATTGCGATTGTATGATTGTGATTGTTTGATTGTGATTGTATGATTGCGATAGTATGATTGTGATTGTATGATTGTGATTGTATGATTATGATTGTATGATTGTGATTGTATGATTGTGATTGTGTGATTGTGATTGTATGATTGTCATTGTCTGATTATGATTGTCTGATTATGATTGTATGATTGTAATTGTATGTTTGCGATTGTATGATTGTGATGGTATGATTGTGATTGTATGACTGTGATTGTATGATTGTGATTGTATGATTGTGATTGTCTGATTGTGGTTCTATGATTGTGATTGTATGATTGTGATTGTATGATTGTCATTGTCTGATTATGATTGTATGATTGTGATTGCATGATTGTGATTGTATGATTCTGATTGTATGGTTGTGATTGTATGATTGTGATGGTATGATTGTGATCGTATGATTGCGATAGTATGATTGTGACTGTATGATTGTGATTGTATGATTGTGACTGTATGATTGCGATTGTATGATTGTGATTGTGTGATTGTGGTTGTAAGATTGTTTTTGTATGATTGTGATTGTATAATAGTAATTGTATGATTGTGATCGTATGATTGTGATTGTATGATTGTGATTCAATGATTGTGAGTGTTTGATTGTGATTGTATGATTGTATTTGGGAGATTGTAATTGTATGATTGGGATTGTATGATTGTGATTGTATGATTGTGATTGTATGATTGTGATTCAATGATTGTGAGTGTTTGATTGTGATTGTATGATTGTGATTGCATGATTGCGATAGTATGATTGTGATTGTATGATTGTGATTGTAATATTTTGATTGTATGATTGCGATTGTATGATTGTGATTGTATGATTAGGATTGTATGATTGTGATTGTATGATTGTGCTTGTATGATTGTGATAGTATGATTGTGATTGTATGACTGTGATTGTATGACTGTGATTGTATGATTGTGATTGTATGATTGTGATTGTATGATTGTGATTGTCTGATTGTGGTTGTATGATTGTGATTGTATGATTGTGATAGTATGATTGTGATTGTATCACTGTGATTGTATGACTGTGATTGTATGATTGTGTTTGTATGATTGTGATTGTATGATTGTGATTGTCTGATTGTGGTTGTATGATTGTGATTGTATGATTGTGATTCTATGATTGTGATTGTATGATTGTGATTGTATGATTGTGATTGTATGATTGTGATTGTGTGATTGTGATTGTATGATTGTGATCTTATGATTGTGATTGTATGATTGTGATTGTATGATTGTAATTGTATGATTGTGATGGTATGATTGTGATTGTATGAATGCGATAGTATGATTGTGATTGTATGATTGTGATTGTATGATTGTGATTGTATGATTATGATTGTATGATTGTGATTGTATGATTGTGACTGGAAGATTGTGATTGTATGATTGTGATTGTATGATTCTGATTGTATGATTGTGATTGTATGATTGTGATTGTGTGATTGTGATAGTATGATTGTGATTGTAAGATTGTGATTGTATGACTGTGATTGTATGATTGTGATTGTATGATTGTGATTGTATGATTATGATTGTATGATTGTGATAGTATGATTGTGATTGTATGATTGTGATTGTATGATTGTGATGGTATGGTTGTGATTGTATGATTGTGATTGTATGATTGTGATTGTATGATTGTGATTGTCTGATTGTGGTTCTATGATTGTGATTGTATGATTGTGATTGTATGATTGTGATTGTATGATTGTCATTGTCTGATTATGATTGTATGATTCTGATTGCATGATTGTGATTGTATGATTGTGATAGTGTGATTGTGATTGAATGATTGTGATTGTATGATTGTGGTTGTATGATTGTATTTGGGAGATTGTAATTGTATGTTTGCGATTGTATGATTGTGATGGTATGATTGTGATTGTATGATTGTGATTGTATGATTGTGATTGTATGATTGTGATTGTCTGATTGTGGTTCTATGATTGTGATTGTATGATTGTGATTGTATGATTGTCATTGTCTGATTATGATTGTATGATTGTGATTGCATGATTGTGATTGTATGATTGTGATAGTATGATTATGATTGAATGATTGTGATTGTATGATTGTGGTTGTATGATTGTATTTGGGAGATTGTAATTGTATGTTTGCGATTGTATGATTGTGATTGTATGATGGTGATTGAATGATTGTGATTGTATTCTTGCGATTGTATGATTGTGATTGTATGATTCTGATTGTATGGTTGTGATTGTATGATTGTGATGGTATGATTGTGATCGTATGATTGCGATAGTATGATTGTGACTGTATGATTGTGATTGTATGATTGTGACTGTATGATTGCGATTGTATGATTGTGATTGTGTGATTGTGTTTGTAAGATTGTTTTTGTATGATTGTGATTGTATAATAGTAATTGTATGATTGTGATCGTATGATTGTGATTGTATGATTGTGATTCAATGATTGTGAGTGTTTGATTGTGATTGTATGATTGTATTTGGGAGATTGTAATTGTATGATTGGGATTGTATGATTGTGATTGTATGATTGTGATTGTATGATTGTAATTGTATGATTGTGATTGTATGATTGTGATTGTATGATTGTGATTGTATGATTGTGATTGTAAGATTGTTTTTGTATGATTGTGATTGTATAGTAGTAATTGTATGATTGTGATCGTATGATTGTGATTGTATGATTGTGATTCAATGATTGTGAGTGTTTGATTGTGATTGTATGATTGTATTTGGGAGATTGTAATTGTATGATTGGGATTGTATGATTGTGATTGTATGATTATGATTGTATGATTGTGATTGTATGCTTGCGATTGTATGATTGTGATTGTATGATGGTGATTGTATGATTGTGATTGTATGATTGTGATTGTATGATTGCGATAGTATGATTGTGATTGTATGATTGTGATTGTAATATTTTGATTGTATGATAGCGATTGTATGATTGTGATTGTATGATTAGGATTGTATGATTGTGATTGTATGATTGTGATTGTATGATTGTGATAGTATGATTCTGATTGTATGACTGTGATTGTAGGACTGTGATTGTATGATTGTGATTGTATGATTGTGATTGTACGATTGTGATTGTCTGATTGTGGTTGTATGATTGTGATTGTATGATGGTGATTGAATGATTGTGATTGTATTCTTGCGATTGTATGATTGTGATTGTATGATTCTGATTGTATGGTTGTGATTGTATGATTGTGATTGTATAATTGTGATTGTATGATTGTGATTGTGTGATTGTAATTGTATGATTATGATTGTATGATTGTGATTGTATGATGGTGATGGTATGATTGTGATTGTATGATTGCGATAGTATGATTGTGATTGTATGATTGTGATTGTATGATTGTGATTGTAATATTGTGATTGTATGATTGCGATTGTATGATTGTGATTGTATGATTATGATTGTATGATTGTGATTGTATGATTGTGATTGTATGATTGTGATAGTATGATTGTGATTGTATGACTGTGATTGTATGACTGTGATTGTATGATTGTGATTGTATGATTGTGATTGTATGATTGTGATTGTCTGATTGTGGTTGTATGATTGTGATTGTATGATTGTGATAGTATGATTGTGATTGTATGATTGTGATTGTATGATTGTGATTGTATGATTGTGATTGTATAATTGTGATTGTATGATTCTGACTGTATGATTGCGATGGTATGATTGTGATAGTATCATTGTGATTTTATGATTGTGACTGTATGACAGTGATTGTATGATTGTGATTGTATGATTGTGATTGTATGATTGTGATTGTATGATTGTAACTGTATGATTGTGATTGTATGATTGTGATTGTATGATTCTGATTGTATGATTGCGATGGTATGATTGTGATAGTATCATTGTGATTTTATGATTGTGACTGTATGATTGTGATTGTATGATCGTGATTGTATGATCGTGATTGTATGATTGTGATTGTATGATTGTGATTGTAAGATTCTGATTGTATGATTGTGATTGTATGATTGTGATTGTGTGATTGTGATAGTATGATTGTGATTGTAAGATTGTGATTGTATGACTGTGATTGTATGATTGTGATTGTATGATTGTGATTGTATGATTATGATAGTATGATTGTGATAGTATGATTGTGATTGTATGATTGTGATTGTATGATTGTGATTGTATGGTTGTGATTGTATGATTCTGAATGTATGATTGTATTTGGGATATTGTATTTTGGAGATTGTAATTGTATGATTGCGATTGTATGATTGTGATTGTATGATTGTGATTGTGTGATTGTAATTGTATGATTATGATTGTATGATTGTGATTGTATGATGGTGATGGTATGATTGTGATTGTATGATTGCGATAGTATGATTGTGATTGTATGATTGTGATTGTATGATTGTGATTGTAATATTGTGATTGTATGATTGCGATTGTATGATTGTGATTGTATGATTATGATTGTATGATTGTGATTGTATGATTGTGATTGTATGATTGTGATAGTATGATTGTGATTGTATGACTGTGATTGTATGACTGTGATTGTATGATTGTGATTGTATGATTGTGATTGTCTGATTGTGGTTGTATGATTGTGATTGTATGATTGTGATAGTATGATTGTGATTGTATGATTGTGATTGTATGACTGTGATTGTATGATTGTGATTGTATGATAGTGATTGTATGATTGTGATTGTATGATTGTGATTGTATGATTGTGATTGTATGATTGTGATTGTATGATTCTGACTGTATGATTGCGATGGTATGATTGTGATAGTATCATTGTGATTTTATGATTGTGACTGTATGACAGTGATTGTATGATTGTGATTGTATGATTGCGATGGTATGATTGTGATAGTATCATTGTGATTTTATGATTGTGACTGTATGATTGTGATTGTATGGTTGTGATTGTATGATTCTGATTGTATGGTTGTATTTGGGATATTGTATTTTGGAGATTGTAATTGTATGATTGCGATTGTATGATTGTGATTGCATAATTGTGATTGTATGATTGTGATTGTGTGATTGTAATTGTATGATTATGATTGTATGATTGTGATTGTATGATGGTGATGGTATGATTGTGATTGTATGATTGCGATAGTATGGTTGTGATTGTATGATTCTGATTGTATGGTTGTATTTGGGATATTGTATTTTGGAGATTGTAATTGTATGATTGCGATTGTATGATTGTGATTGTATGATTATGATTGTATGTTTGTGATTGTATGATTGTGATTGTATGATTGTGATAGTATGATTGTGATTGTATGACTGTGATTGTATGACTGTGATTGTATGATTGTGATTGAATTATTGTGATTGTATGATTGTGATTGTCTGATTGTGGTTGTATGATTGTGATTGTATGATTGTGATAGTATGATTGTGATTGTATGATTGTGATTGTATGATTGTGATTGTATGATTGTGATTGTATAATTGTGATTGTATGATTCTGACTGTATGATTGCGATGGTATGATTGTGATAGTATCATTGTGATTTTATGATTGTGACTGTATGACAGTGATTGTATGATTGTGATTGTATGATTGTGATTGTATGATTGTAATTGTATGATTGTGATTGTATGATTGTGATTGTATGATTCTGATTGTATGATTGCGATGGTATGATTGTGATAGTATCATTGTGATTTTATGATTGTGACTGTATGATTGTGATTGTATGATCGTGATTGTATGATCGTGATTGTATGATTGTGATTGTATGATTGTGATTGTATGATTGTGATTGTATGATTGTGATTGTATGATTGTATTTGGGAGATTGTAATTGTATGATTGCGATTGTATGATTGTGATTGTATGAGTGCGATTGTATGAATGCGATTGTATGATTGTGATTGCATGATTGTGATTGTATGATTGTGATTGTATGATATTGATTGTATGATTGTGATTGTATGATTGTGATTGTATGATTGTGATTGTATGATTGTGATTGTCTGATTATGGTTGTATGATTGTGAATGTATGATTGTGATTGTATGATTGTGATTGTATGATTGTGATTGTATGATTGTGATTGTATGATTGTGATTGTCTGATTGTGGTTTTATGATTGTGGATGTATGATTGTGATTGTATGATTGTGATTGTATGATTGTGATTGTATGATTGTCATTGTATGGTTATGATTGTATGATTGCGATTGTATGATTGTGATTGTGTGATTGTGATTGTATGATTGCGATTGTATGATTGTGATTGTATGATTGTGATTGTATGATTGTGATAGTATGATTGTGATTGTATGACTCTGATCGTATGACTGTGATTGTATGATTGTGATTGTACGATTGTGATTGTATGATTGTGATTGTCTGATTGTGGTTCTATGATTGTGATTGTATGATTGTGATTGTATGATTGTGATTGTATGATTGTGATTGTATGGTTGTGATTGTATGATTGTGATTGTATGATTGTAATTGTCTGATTATGGTTGTATGATTGCGGTTGCATGATTGTGATTGTATGATTGTGATAGTATGATTGTGATTGTATGATTGTGATTGTCTGATTGTGGTTGTATGATTGTGATTGTATGATTGTGATTCTATGATTGTGATTGTATGATTGTGATTGTATGATTGTGATTGTATGATTGTGATTGTGTGATTGTGATTGTATGATTGTGATCTTATGATTGTGATTGTATGATTGTGATTGTATGATTGTAATTGTATGATTGTGATGGTATGATTGTGATTGTATGAAAGCGATAGTATGATTGTGATTGTATGATTGTGATTGTATGATTATGATTGTATTATTGTGATTGTATGATTGTGACTGGAAGATTGTGATTGTATGATTGTGATTGTACGATTCTGATTGTATGATTGTGATTGTATGATTGTGATTGTGTGATTGTGATAGTATGATTGTGATTTTAAGATTGTGATTGTATGACTGTGATTGTATGATTGTGATTGTATGATTGGGATTGTATGATTATGATTGTATGATTGTGATAGTATGATTGTGATTGTATGATTGTGATTGTATGATTGTGATTGTATGGTTGTGATTGTATGATTCTGATTGTATGATTGTATTTGGGATATTGTATTTTGGAGATTGTAATTGTATGATTGCGATTGTATGATTGTGATTGTATGATTGTGATTGTGTGATTGTAATTGTATGATTATGATTGTATGATTGTGATTGTATGATGGTGATGGTATGATTGTGATTGTATGATTGCGATAGTATGATTGTGATTGTATGATTGTGATTGTATGATTGTGATTGTAATATTGTGATTGTATGATTGCGATTGTATGATTGTGATTGTATGATTATGATTGTATGATTGTGATTGTATGATTGTGATTGTATGATTGTCATAGTATGATTGTGATTGTATGACTGTGATTGTATGATTGTGATTGTATGATTGTCATTGTCTGATTATGATTGTCTGATTATGATTGTATGATTGTGATTGCATGATTGTGATTGTATGATTGTGATAGTACGATTGTGATTGTATGACTGTGATTGTATGACTGTGATTGTATGATTGTGTTTGTATGATTGTGATTGTATGATTGTGATTGTCTGATTGTGGTTGTATGATTGTGATTGTATGATTGTGATTCTATGATTGTGATTGTATGATTGTGATTGTATGATTGTGATTGTATGATTGTGATTGTATAATTGTGATTGTATGATTCTGACTGTATGATTGCGATGGTATGATTGTGATAGTATCATTGTGATTTTATGATTGTGACTGTATGACAGTGATTGTATGATTGTGATTGTATGATTGTGATTGTATGATTGTAACTGTATGATTGTGATTGTACGATTGTGATTGTATGATTCTGATTGTATGATTGCGATGGTATGATTGTGATAGTATCATTGTGATTTTATGATTGTGACTGTATGATTGTGATTGTATGATCGTGATTGTATGATCGTGATTGTATGATTGTGATTGTATGATTGTGATTGTATGATTGTGATTGTATGATTGTGATTCTATGATTGTGATTGTATGATTGTGATTGTATGATTGTGATTGTATGATTGTGATTGTGTGATTGTGATTGTATGATTGTGATCTTATGATTGTGATTGTATGATTGTGATTGTATGATTGTAATTGTATGATTGTGATGGTATGATTGTGATTGTATGAATGCGATAGTATGATTGTGATTGTATGATTGTGATTGTATGATTATGATTGTATTATTGTGATTGTATGATTGTGACTGGAAGATTGTGATTGTATGATTGTGATTGTAAGATTCTGATTGTATGATTGTGATTGTATGATTGTGATTGTGTGATTGTGATAGTATGATTGTGATTGTAAGATTGCGATTGTATGACTGTGATTGTATGATTGTGATTGTATGATTGTGATTGTATGATTATGATAGTATGATTGTGATAGTATGATTGTGATTGTATGATTGTGATTGTATGATTGTGATTGTATGGTTGTGATTGTATGATTCTGAATGTATGATTGTATTTGGGATATTGTATTTTGGAGATTGTAATTGTATGATTGCGATTGTATGATTGTGATTGTATGATTGTGATTGTGTGATTGTAATTGTATGATTATGATTGTATGATTGTGATTGTATGATGGTGATGGTATGATTGTGATTGTATGATTGCGATAGTATGATTGTGATTGTATGATTGTGATTGTATGATTGTGATTGTAATATTGTGATTGTATGATTGCGATTGTATGATTGTGATTGTATGATTATGATTGTATGATTGTGATTGTATGATTGTGATTGTATGATTGTGATAGTATGATTGTGATTGTATGACTGTGATTGTATGACTGTGATTGTATGATTGTGATTGTATGATTGTGATTGTCTGATTGTGGTTGTATGATTGTGATTGTATGATTGTGATAGTATGATTGTGATTGTATGATTGTGATTGTATGACTGTGATTGTATGATTGTGATTGTATGATAGTGATTGTATGATTGTGATTGTATGATTGTGATTGTATGATTGTGATTGTATGATTGTGATTGTATGATTCTGACTGTATGATTGCGATGGTATGATTGTATTAGTATCATTGTGATTTTATGATTGTGACTGTATGACAGTGATTGTATGATTGTGATTGTATGATTGCGATGGTATGATTGTGATAGTATCATTGTGATTTTATGATTGTGACTGTATGATTGTGATTGTATGGTTGTGATTGTATGATTCTGATTGTATGGTTGTATTTGGGATATTGTATTTTGGAGATTGTAATTGTATGATTGCGATTGTATGATTGTGATTGCATAATTGTGATTGTATGATTGTGATTGTGTGATTGTAATTGTATGATTATGATTGTATGATTGTGATTGTATGATGGTGATGGTATGATTGTGATTGTATGATTGCGATATTATGGTTGTGATTGTATGATTCTGATTGTATGGTTGTATTTGGGATATTGTATTTTGGAGATTGTAATTGTATGATTGCGATTGTATGATTGTGATTGTATGATTATGATTGTATGATTGTGATTGTATGATTGTGATTGTATGATTGTGATAGTATGATTGTGATTGTATGACTGTGATTGTATGACTGTGATTGTATGATTGTGATTGAATTATTGTGATTGTATGATTGTGATTGTCTGATTGTGGTTGTATGATTGTGATTGTATGATTGTGATAGTATGATTGTGATTGTATGATTGTGATTGTATGATTGTGATTGTATGATTGTGATTGTATAATTGTGATTGTATGATTCTGACTGTATGATTGCGATGGTATGATTGTGATAGTATCATTGTGATTTTATGATTGTGACTGTATGACAGTGATTGTATGATTGTGATTGTATGATTGTGATTGTATGATTGTAATTGTATGATTGTGATTGTATGATTGTGATTGTATGATTCTGATTGTATGATTGCGATGGTATGATTGTGATAGTATCATTGTGATTTTATGATTGTGACTGTATGATTGTGATTGTATGATCGTGATTGTATGATCGTGATTGTATGATTGTGATTGTATGATTGTGATTGTATGATTGTGATTGTATGATTGTGATTGTATGATTGTATTTGGGAGATTGTAATTGTATGATTGCGATTGTATGATTGTGATTGTATGAGTGCGATTGTATGAATGCGATTGTATGATTGTGATTGCATGATTGTGATTGTATGATTGTGATTGTATGATATTGATTGTATGATTGTGATTGTATGATTGTGATTGTATGATTGTGATTGTATGATTGTGATTGTCTGATTATGGTTGTATGATTGTGAATGTATGATTGTGATTGTATGATTGTGATTGTATGATTGTGATTGTATGATTGTGATTGTCTGATTGTGGTTTTATGATTGTGGATGTATGATTGTGATTGTATGATTGTGATTGTATGATTGTGATTGTATGATTGTCATTGTATGGTTATGATTGTATGATTGCGATTGTATGATTGTGATTGTGTGATTGTGATTGTATGATTTCGATTGTATGATTGTGATTGTATGATTGTGATTGTATGATTGTGATAGTATGATTGTGATTGTATGACTCTGATCGTATGACTGTGATTGTATGATTGTGATTGTACGATTGTGATTGTATGATTGTGATTGTCTGATTGTGGTTCTATGATTGTGATTGTATGATTGTGATTGTATGATTGTGATTGTATGATTGTGATTGTATGGTTGTGATTGTATGATTGTGATTGTATGATTGTAATTGTCTGATTATGGTTGTATGATTGCGGTTGCATGATTGTGATTGTATGATTGTGATAGTATGATTGTGATTGTATGATTGTGATTGTCTGATTGTGGTTGTATGATTGTGATTGTATGATTGTGATTCTATGATTGTGATTGTATGATTGTGATTGTGTGATTGTAATTGTATGATTATGATTGTATGATTGTGATTGTATGATGGTGATGGTATGATTGTGATTGTATGATTGCGATAGTATGATTGTGATTGTATGATTGTGATTGTATGATTGTGATTGTAATATTGTGATTGTATGATTGCGATTGTATGATTGTGATTGTATGATTATGATTGTATGATTGTGATTGTATGATTGTGATTGTATGATTGTCATAGTATGATTGTGATTGTATGACTGTGATTGTATGCTTGTGATTGTATGATTGTCATTGTCTGATTATGATTGTCTGATTATGATTGTATGATTGTGATTGCATGATTGTGATTGTATGATTGTGATAGTATGATTGTGATTGTATGATTGTGATTGTATGATTGTGGTTGTATGATTGTATTTGGGAGATTGTAATTGTATGATTGCGATTGTATGATTGTGATTGTATGATTGTCATTGTCTGATTATGATTGTATGATTGTGATTGCATGATTGTGATTGTATGATTGTGATAGTATGATTATGATTGAATGATTGTGATTGTATGATTGTGGTTGTATGATTGTATTTGGGAGATTGTAATTGTATGTTTGCGATTGTATGATTGTGATTGTATGATGGTGATTGTATGATTTTGATAGTATGATTGTGATTGTATGATTGTGATTGTATGATTGTGATTGTGTGATTGTGATTGTATGATTGTGATCTTATGATTGTGATTGTATGATTGTGATTGTATGATTGTGATTCTATGATTGTGATTGTATGATTGTGATTGTATGATTGTGATTGTATGATTGTGATTGTGTGATTGTGATTGTATGATTGTGATCTTATGATTGTGATTGTATGATTGTGATTGTATGATTGTAATTGTATGATTGTGATGGTATGATTGTGATTGTATGAATGCGATAGTATGATTGTGATTGTATGATTGTGATTGTATGATTATGATTGTATTATTGTGATTGTATGATTGTGACTGGAAGATTGTGATTGTATGATTGTGATTGTAAGATTCTGATTGTATGATTGTGATTGTATGATTGTGATTGTGTGATTGTGATAGTATGATTGTGATTGTAAGATTGCGATTGTATGACTGTGATTGTATGATTGTGATTGTATGATTGTGATTGTATGATTATGATAGTATGATTGTGATAGTATGATTGTGATTGTATGATTGTGATTGTATGATTGTGATTGTATGGTTGTGATTGTATGATTCTGAATGTATGATTGTATTTGGGATATTGTATTTTGGAGATTGTAATTGTATGATTGCGATTGTATGATTGTGATTGTATGATTGTGATTGTGTGATTGTAATTGTATGATTATGATTGTATGATTGTGATTGTATGATGGTGATGGTATGATTGTGATTGTATGATTGCGATAGTATGATTGTGATTGTATGATTGTGATTGTATGATTGTGATTGTAATATTGTGATTGTATGATTGCGATTGTATGATTGTGATTGTATGATTATGATTGTATGATTGTGATTGTATGATTGTGATTGTATGATTGTGATAGTATGATTGTGATTGTATGACTGTGATTGTATGACTGTGATTGTATGATTGTGATTGTATGATTGTGATTGTCTGATTGTGGTTGTATGATTGTGATTGTATGATTGTGATAGTATGATTGTGATTGTATGATTGTGATTGTATGACTGTGATTGTATGATTGTGATTGTATGATAGTGATTGTATGATTGTGATTGTATGATTGTGATTGTATGATTGTGATTGTATGATTGTGATTGTATGATTCTGACTGTATGATTGCGATGGTATGATTGTATTAGTATCATTGTGATTTTATGATTGTGACTGTATGACAGTGATTGTATGATTGTGATTGTATGATTGCGATGGTATGATTGTGATAGTATCATTGTGATTTTATGATTGTGACTGTATGATTGTGATTGTATGGTTGTGATTGTATGATTCTGATTGTATGGTTGTATTTGGGATATTGTATTTTGGAGATTGTAATTGTATGATTGCGATTGTATGATTGTGATTGCATAATTGTGATTGTATGATTGTGATTGTGTGATTGTAATTGTATGATTATGATTGTATGATTGTGATTGTATGATGGTGATGGTATGATTGTGATTGTATGATTGCGATAGTATGGTTGTGATTGTATGATTCTGATTGTATGGTTGTATTTGGGATATTGTATTTTGGAGATTGTAATTGTATGATTGCGATTGTATGATTGTGATTGTATGATTATGATTGTATGATTGTGATTGTATGATTGTGATTGTATGATTGTGATAGTATGATTGTGATTGTATGACTGTGATTGTATGACTGTGATTGTATGATTGTGATTGAATTATTGTGATTGTATGATTGTGATTGTCTGATTGTGGTTGTATGATTGTGATTGTATGATTGTGATAGTATGATTGTGATTGTATGATTGTGATTGTATGATTGTGATTGTATGATTGTGATTGTATAATTGTGATTGTATGATTCTGACTGTATGATTGCGATGGTATGATTGTGATAGTATCATTGTGATTTTATGATTGTGACTGTATGACAGTGATTGTATGATTGTGATTGTATGATTGTGATTGTATGATTGTAATTGTATGATTGTGATTGTATGATTGTGATTGTATGATTCTGATTGTATGATTGCGATGGTATGATTGTGATAGTATCATTGTGATTTTATGATTGTGACTGTATGATTGTGATTGTATGATCGTGATTGTATGATCGTGATTGTATGATTGTGATTGTATGATTGTGATTGTATGATTGTGATTGTATGATTGTGATTGTATGATTGTATTTGGGAGATTGTAATTGTATGATTGCGATTGTATGATTGTGATTGTATGAGTGCGATTGTATGAATGCGATTGTATGATTGTGATTGCATGATTGTGATTGTATGATTGTGATTGTATGATATTGATTGTATGATTGTGATTGTATGATTGTGATTGTATGATTGTGATTGTATGATTGTGATTGTCTGATTATGGTTGTATGATTGTGAATGTATGATTGTGATTGTATGATTGTGATTGTATGATTGTGATTGTATGATTGTGATTGTCTGATTGTGGTTTTATGATTGTGGATGTATGATTGTGATTGTATGATTGTGATTGTATGATTGTGATTGTATGATTGTCATTGTATGGTTATGATTGTATGATTGCGATTGTATGATTGTGATTGTGTGATTGTGATTGTATGATTTCGATTGTATGATTGTGATTGTATGATTGTGATTGTATGATTGTGATAGTATGATTGTGATTGTATGACTCTGATCGTATGACTGTGATTGTATGATTGTGATTGTACGATTGTGATTGTATGATTGTGATTGTCTGATTGTGGTTCTATGATTGTGATTGTATGATTGTGATTGTATGATTGTGATTGTATGATTGTGATTGTATGGTTGTGATTGTATGATTGTGATTGTATGATTGTAATTGTCTGATTATGGTTGTATGATTGCGGTTGCATGATTGTGATTGTATGATTGTGATAGTATGATTGTGATTGTATGATTGTGATTGTCTGATTGTGGTTGTATGATTGTGATTGTATGATTGTGATTCTATGATTGTGATTGTATGATTGTGATTGTGTGATTGTAATTGTATGATTATGATTGTATGATTGTGATTGTATGATGGTGATGGTATGATTGTGATTGTATGATTGCGATAGTATGATTGTGATTGTATGATTGTGATTGTATGATTGTGATTGTAATATTGTGATTGTATGATTGCGATTGTATGATTGTGATTGTATGATTATGATTGTATGATTGTGATTGTATGATTGTGATTGTATGATTGTCATAGTATGATTGTGATTGTATGACTGTGATTGTATGCTTGTGATTGTATGATTGTCATTGTCTGATTATGATTGTCTGATTATGATTGTATGATTGTGATTGCATGATTGTGATTGTATGATTGTGATAGTATGATTGTGATTGTATGATTGTGATTGTATGATTGTGGTTGTATGATTGTATTTGGGAGATTGTAATTGTATGATTGCGATTGTATGATTGTGATTGTATGATTGTCATTGTCTGATTATGATTGTATGATTGTGATTGCATGATTGTGATTGTATGATTGTGATAGTATGATTATGATTGAATGATTGTGATTGTATGATTGTGGTTGTATGATTGTATTTGGGAGATTGTAATTGTATGTTTGCGATTGTATGATTGTGATTGTATGATGGTGATTGTATGATTTTGATAGTATGATTGTGATTGTATGATTGTGATTGTATGATTGTGATTGTGTGATTGTGATTGTATGATTGTGATCTTATGATTGTGATTGTATGATTGTGATTGTATGATTGTAATTGTATGATTGTGATGGTATGATTGTGATTGTATGAATGCGATAGTATGATTGTGATTGTATGATTGTGATTGTATGATTATGATTGTATGATTGTGATTGTATGATTGTGATTGTAAGATTGTTTTTGTATGATTGTGATTGTATAGTAGTAATTGTATGATTGTGATCGTATGATTGTGATTGTATGATTGTGATTCAATGATTGTGAGTGTTTGATTGTGATTGTATGATTGTATTTGGGAGATTGTAATTGTATGATTGGGATTGTATGATTGTGATTGTATGATTATGATTGTATGATTGTGATTGTATGCTTGCGATTGTATGATTGTGATTGTATGATTGTGATTGTATGATTGTGATTGTATGATTGTGATTGTATGATTGCGATAGTATGATTGTGATTGTATGATTGTGATTGTAATATTTTGATTGTATGATTGCGATTGTATGATTGTGATTGTATGATTGTGATTGTCTGATTGTGGTTCTATGATTGTGATTGTATGATTGTGATTGTATGATTGTGATTGTATGATTGTGATTGTATGGTTGTGATTGTATGATTGTGATTGTATGATTGTGATTGTATGATTGTGATTGTGTGATTGTGATTGTATGATTGTGATCTTATGATTGTGATTGTATGATTGTGATTGTATGATTGTAATTGTATGATTGTGATGGTATGATTGTGATTGTATGAAAGCGATAGTATGATTGTGATTGTATGATTGTGATTGTATGATTATGATTGTATTATTGTGATTGTATGATTGTGACTGGAAGATTGTGATTGTATGATTGTGATTGTACGATTCTGATTGTATGATTGTGATTGTATGATTGTGATTGTGTGATTGTGATAGTATGATTGTGATTTTAAGATTGTGATTGTATGACTGTGATTGTATGATCGTGATTGTATGATTGGGATTGTATGATTATGATTGTATGATTGTGATAGTATGATTGTGATTGTATGATTGTGATTGTATGATTGTGATTGTATGGTTGTGATTGTATGATTCTGATTGTATGATTGTATTTGGGATATTGTATTTTGGAGATTGTAATTGTATGATTGCGATTGTATGATTGTGATTGTATGATTGTGATTGTGTGATTGTAATTGTATGATTATGATTGTATGATTGTGATTGTATGATGGTGATGGTATGATTGTGATTGTATGATTGCGATAGTATGATTGTGATTGTATGATTGTGATTGTATGATTGTGATTGTAATATTGTGATTGTATGATTGCGATTGTATGATTGTGATTGTATGATTATGATTGTATGATTGTGATTGTATGATTGTGATTGTATGATTGTCATAGTATGATTGTGATTGTATGACTGTGATTGTATGATTGTGATTGTATGATTGTCATTGTCTGATTATGATTGTCTGATTATGATTGTATGATTGTGATTGCATGATTGTGATTGTATGATTGTGATAGTATGATTGTGATTGTATGATTGTGATTGTATGATTGTGGTTGTATGATTGCATTTGGGAGATTGTAATTGTATGATTGCGATTGTATGATTGTGATTGTATGATTGTCATTGTCTGATTATGATTGTATGATTGTGATTGCATGATTGTGATTGTATGATTGTGATAGTATGATTATGATTGAATGATTGTGATTGTATGATTGTGGTTGTATGATTGTATTTGGGAGATTGTAATTGTATGTTTGCGATTGTATGATTGTGATTGTATGATGGTGATTGTATGATTGTGATAGTATGATTGTGATTGTATGATTGTGATTGTATGATTGTGATTGTGTGATTGTGATTGTATGATTGTGATCTTATGATTGTGATTGTATGATTGTGATTGTATGATTGTAATTGTATGATTGTGATGGTATGATTGTGATTGTATGAATGCGATAGTATGATTGTGATTGTATGATTGTGATTGTATGATTATGATTGTATGATTGTGATTGTATGATTGTGATTGTAAGATTGTTTTTGTATGATTGTGATTGTATAGTAGTAATTGTATGATTGTGATCGTATGATTGTGATTGTATGATTGTGATTCAATGATTGTGAGTGTTTGATTGTGATTGTATGATTGTATTTGGGAGATTGTAATTGTATGATTGGGATTGTATGATTGTGATTGTATGATTATGATTGTATGATTGTGATTGTATGCTTGCGATTGTATGATTGTGATTGTATGATTGTGATTGTATGATTGTGATTGTATGATTGTGATTGTATGATTGCGATAGTATGATTGTGATTGTATGATTGTGATTGTAATATTTTGATTGTATGATTGCGATTGTATGATTGTGATTGTATGATTAGGATTGTATGATTGTGATTGTATGATTGTGATTGTATGATTGTGATAGTATGATTGTGATTGTATGACTGTGATTGCAGGACTGTGATTGTATGATTGTGATTGTATGATTGTGATTGTATGATTGTGATTGTCTGATTGTGGTTGTATGATTGTGATTGTATGATTGTGATAGTATGATTGTGATTGTATGACTGTGATTGTATGACTGTGATTGTATGATTGTGTTTGTATGATTGTGATTGTATGATTGTGATTGTCTGATTGTGGTTGTATGATTGTGATTGTATGATTGTGATTCTATGATTGTGATTGTATGCTTGTGATTGTATGATTGTGATTGTATGATTGTGATTGTGTGATTGTGATTGTATGATTGTGATCTTATGATTTTGATTGTATGATTGTGATTGTATGATTGTAATTGTATGATTGTGATGGTATGATTGTGATTGTATGAATGCGATAGTATGATTGTGATTGTATGATTGTGATTGTATGATTATGATTGTATGATTGTGATTGTATGATTGTGACTGGAAGATTGTGATTGTATGATTGTGATTGTATGATTCTGATTGTATGATTGTGATTGTATGATTGTGATTGTGTGATTGTGATAGTATGATTGTGATTGTAAGATTGTGATTGTATGACTGTGATTGTATGATTGTGATTGTATGATTGTGATTGTATGATTATGATTGTATGATTGCGATAGTATGATTGTGATTGTATGATTGTGATTGTATGATTGTGATTGTATGGTTGTGATTGTATGATTCTGATTGTATGATTGTATTTGGGATATTGTATTTTGGAGATTGTAATTGTATGATTGCGATTGTATGATTGTGATTGTATAATTGTGATTGTATGATTGTGATTGTGTGATTGTAATTGTATGATTATGATTGTATGATTGTGATTGTATGATGGTGATGGTATGATTGTGATTGTATGATTGCGATAGTATGATTGTGATTGTATGATTGTGATTGTATGATTGTGATTGTAATATTGTGATTGTATGATTGCGATTGTATGATTGTGATTGTATGATTATGATTGTATGATTGTGATTGTATGATTGTGATTGTATGATTGTGATAGTATGATTGTGATTGTATGACTGTGATTGTATGACTGTGATTGTATGATTGTGATTGTATGATTGTGATTGTCTGATTGTGGTTGTATGATTGTGATTGTATGATTGTGATAGTATGATTGTGATTGTATGATTGTGATTGTATGATTGTGATTGTATGATTGTGATTGTATAATTGTGATTGTATGATTCTGACTGTATGATTGCGATGGTATGATTGTGATAGTATCATTGTGATTTTATGATTGTGACTGTATGACAGTGATTGTATGATTGTGATTGTATGATTGTGATTGTATGATTGTAACTGTATGATTGTGATTGTATGATTGTGATTGTATGATTCTGATTGTATGATTGCGATGGTATGATTGTGATAGTATCATTGTGATTTTATGATTGTGACTGTATGATTGTGATTGTATGATCGTGATTGTATGATCGTGATTGTATGATCGTGATTGTACGATTGTGATTGTATGATTGTGATTGTATGATTGTGATTCTATGATTGTGATTGTATGATTGTGATTGTATGATTGTGATTGTATGATTGTGATTGTGTGATTGTGATTGTATGATTGTGATTTTATGATTGTGATTGTATGATTGTGATTGTATGATTGTAATTGTATGATTGTGATGGTATGATTGTGATTGTATGAATGCGATAGTATGATTGTGATTGTATGATTGTGATTGTATGATTATGATTGTATTATTGTGATTGTATGATTGTGACTGGAAGATTGTGATTGTATGATTGTGATTGTAAGATTCTGATTGTATGATTGTGATTGTATGATTGTGATTGTGTGATTGTGATAGTATGATTGTGATTGTAAGATTGTGATTGTATGACTGTGATTGTATGATTGTGATTGTATGATTGTGATTGTATGATTATGATTGTATGATTGTGATAGTATGATTGTGATTGTATGATTGTGATTGTATGATTGTGATTGTATGGTTGTGATTGTATGATTCTGAATGTATGATTGTATTTGGGATATTGTATTTTGGAGATTGTAATTGTATGATTGCGATTGTATGATTGTGATTGTATGATTGTGATTGTGTGATTGTAATTGTATGATTATGATTGTATGATTGTGATTGTATGATGGTGATGGTATGATTGTGATTGTATGATTGCGATAGTATGATTGTGATTGTATGATTGTGATTGTATGATTGTGATTGTAATATTGTGATTGTATGATTGCGATTGTATGATTGTGATTGTATGATTATGATTGTATGATTGTGATTGTATGATTGTGATTGTATGATTGTGATAGTATGATTGTGATTGTATGACTGTGATTGTATGACTGTGATTGTATGATTGTGATTGTATGATTGTGATTGTCTGATTGTGGTTGTATGATTGTGATTGTATGATTGTGATAGTATGATTGTGATTGTATGATTGTGATTGTATGACTGTGATTGTATGATTGTGATTGTATGATAGTGATTGTATGATTGTGATTGTATGATTGTGATTGTATGATTGTGATTGTATGATTGTGATTGTATGATTCTGACTGTATGATTGCGATGGTATGATTGTGATAGTATCATTGTGATTTTATGATTGTGACTGTATGACAGTGATTGTATGATTGTGATTGTATGATTGCGATGGTATGATTGTGATAGTATCATTGTGATTTTATGATTGTGACTGTATGATTGTGATTGTATGGTTGTGATTGTATGATTCTGATTGTATGGTTGTATTTGGGATATTGTATTTTGGAGATTGTAATTGTATGATTGCGATTGTATGATTGTGATTGCATAATTGTGATTGTATGATTGTGATTGTGTGATTGTAATTGTATGATTATGATTGTATGATTGTGATTGTATGATGGTGATGGTATGATTGTGATTGTATGATTGCGATAGTATGGTTGTGATTGTATGATTCTGATTGTATAATTGTATTTGGGATATTGTATTTTGGAGATTGTAATTGTATGATTGCGATTGTATGATTGTGATTGTATGATTATGATTGTATGATTGTGATTGTATGATTGTGATTGTATGATTGTGATAGTATGATTGTGATTGTATGACTGCGATTGTATGACTGTGATTGTATGATTGTGATTGAATTATTGTGATTGTATGATTGTGATTGTCTGATTGTGGTTGTATGATTGTGATTGTATGATTGTGATAGTATGATTGTGATTGTATGATTGTGATTGTATGATTGTGATTGTATGATTGTGATTGTATAATTGTGATTGTATGATTCTGACTGTATGATTGCGATGGTATGATTGTGATAGTATCATTGTGATTTTATGATTGTGACTGTATGACAGTGATTGTATGATTGTGATTGTATGATTGTGATTGTATGATTGTAATTGTATGATTGTGATTGTATGATTGTGATTGTATGATTCTGATTGTATGATTGCGATGGTATGATTGTGATAGTATCATTGTGATTTTATGATTGTGACTGTATGATTGTGATTGTATGATCGTGATTGTATGATCGTGATTGTATGATTGTGATTGTATGATTGTGATTGTATGATTGTGATTGTATGATTGTGATTGTATGATTGTATTTGGGAGATTGTAATTGTATGATTGCGATTGTATGATTGTGATTGTATGAGTGCGATTGTATGAATGCGATTGTATGATTGTGATTGCATGATTGTGATTGTATGATTGTGATTGTATGATATTGATTGTATGATTGTGATTGTATGATTGTGATTTTATGATTGTGATTGTATGATTGTGATTGTCTGATTATGGTTGTATGATTGTGAATGTATGATTGTGATTGTATGATTGTGATTGTATGATTGTGATTGTATGATTGTGATTGTCTGATTGTGGTTTTATGATTGTGGATGTATGATTGTGATTGTATGATTGTGATTGTATGATTGTGATTGTATGATTGTCATTGTATGGTTATGATTGTATGATTGTGATTGCATGATTGTGATTGTATGATTGTGATTGTATGATTGTGATTGTATGATTGTGATTGTATGATTGTGATTGTGTGATTGTGATAGTATGATTGTGATTGTAAGATTGTGATTGTATGACTGTGATTGTACGATTGTGATTGTATGATTGTGATTGTATGATTATGATTGTATGATTGTGATAGTATGATCGTGATTGTATGATTGTGATTGTATGATTGTGATTGTATGATTGTGATTGTATGATTGTGATTGTATGATTGTATTTGGGAGATTGTAATTGTATGATTGCGATTGTATGATTGTGATTGTATGAGTGCGATTGTATGAATGCGATTGTATGATTGTGATTGCATGATTGTGATTGTATGATTGTGATTGTATGATATTGATTGTATGATTGTGATTGTATGATTGTGATTTTATGATTGTGATTGTATGATTGTGATTGTCTGATTATGGTTGTATGATTGTGAATGTATGATTGTGATTGTATGATTGTGATTGTATGATTGTGATTGTATGATTGTGATTGTCTGATTGTGGTTTTATGATTGTGGATGTATGATTGTGATTGTATGATTGTGATTGTATGATTGTGATTGTATGATTGTCATTGTATGGTTATGATTGTATGATTGTGATTGCATGATTGTGATTGTATGATTGTGATTGTATGATTGTGATTGTATGATTGTGATTGTATGATTGTGATTGTGTGATTGTGATAGTATGATTGTGATTGTAAGATTGTGATTGTATGACTGTGATTGTACGATTGTGATTGTATGATTGTGATTGTATGATTATGATTGTATGATTGTGATAGTATGATTGTGATTGTATGATTGTGATTGTATGATTGTGATTGTATGATTCTGATTGTATGATTGTATTTGGGAGATTGTATTTTGGAGATTGTAATTGTAACATTGCGATTGTATGATTGTGATTGTATGATTGTGATTGTATGATTGTGATTGTATGATTGTGATTGTATGATTGTAATTGTATGATTATGATTGTATGATTGTGATTGTATGATGGTGATGGTATGATTGTGATTGTATGATTGCGATAGTACGATTGTGATTGTATGATTGTGATTGTAATATTGTGATTGTATGATTGCGATTGTATGATTGTGATTGTATGATTATGATTGTATGATTGTGATTGTATGATTCTGATTGTATGGTTGTGATTGTATGATTGTGATGGTATGATTGTGATCGTAAGATTGCGATAGTATGATTGTGACTGTATGATTGTGATTGTATGATTGTGACTGTATGATTGCGATTGTATGATTGCGATTGTGTGATTGTGATTGTATGATTGCGATTGTATGATTGTGATTGTATGATTGTGATTGTATGATTGTGATAGTATGATTGTGATTGTATGACTCTGATCGTATGACTGTGATTGTATGATTGTGATTGTACGATTGTGATTGTATGATTGTGATTGTCTGATTGTGGTTCTATGATTGTGATTGTATGATTGTGATTGTATGATTGTGATTGTATGATTGTGATTGTATGGTTGTGATTGTATGATTGTGATTGTATGATTGTAATTGTCTGATTATGGTTGTATGATTGTGGTTGCATGATTGTGATTGTATGATTGTGATAGTATGATTGTGATTGTATGATTGTGATTGTCTGATTGTGGTTGTATGATTGTGATTGTATGATTGTGATTCTATGATTGTGATTGTATGATTGTGATTGTATGATTGTGATTGTATGATTGTGATTGTGTGATTGTGATTGTATGATTGTGATCTTATGATTGTGATTGTATGATTGTGATTGTATGATTGTAATTGTATGATTGTGATGGTATGATTGTGATTGTATGAAAGCGATAGTATGATTGTGATTGTATGATTGTGATTGTATGATTATGATTGTATTATTGTGATTGTATGATTGTGATTGTGTGATTGTGATAGTATGATTGTGATTGTAAGATTGTGATTGTATGATTGTGATTGTATGATTGTGATAGTATGATTGTGATTGTATGATTGTGATTGTATGACTGTGATTGTATGACTGTGATTGTATGACAGTGATTGTATGATTGTGATTGTATGATTGTGATTGTATGATTGCGATTGCATGATTGCGATTGTATGATTGTGATTGTATGATTGTGATTGTATGATTGTGATTGTGTGATTGTGATAGTATGATTGTGATGGTATGATTGTGATTGTATTCTTGCGATTGTATGATTGTGATTGTATGATTCTGATTGTATGATTGTGATTGTATGATTGTGATTGTGTGATTGTGATAGTATGATTGTGATTGTAAGATTGTGATTGTATGATTGCGATTGCATGATTGCGATTGTATGATTGTGATTGTCTGATTGTGGTTCTATGATTGTGATTGTATGATTGTGATTGTATGATTGTGATTGTATGATTGTCATTGTCTGATTATGATTGTATGATTGTGATTGCATGATTGTGATTGTATGATTGTGATAGTATGATTGTGATTGTATGATTGTGATTGTATGATTGTGGTTGTATGATTGTATTTGGGAGATTGTAATTGTATGATTGCGATTGTATGATTGTGATTGTATGATTGTGATTGTATGATTGTGATTGTATGCTTGCGATTGTATGATTGTGATTGTATGATTGTGATGGTATGATTGTGATTGTATGATTGTGATTGTATGATTGTGATTGTATGATTGTGATTGTCTGATTGTGTTTCTATGATTGTGATTGTATGATTGTGATTGTATGATTATGATTGTATGATTGTGATTGTATGATTATGATTGTATGGTTGTGATTGTATGATTGTGATGGTATGATTGTCATTGTATGATTGCGATAGTATGATTGTGATTGTATGATTGTGATTGTATGATTGTGACTGGAAGATTGTGATTGTATGATTGTGATTGTGTGATTGTGATTGTATGATTGCGATTGTATGATTGCGATTGTATGATTGTGATTGTATGATTGTGATATTATGATAGTGATTGTATGACTGTGATTGTATGACTGTGATTGTATGATTGTGATTGTATGATTGTGATTGTATGATTGTGATTGTCTGATTGTGGTTCTATGATTGTGATTGTATGATTGTGATTGTATGATTGTGATTGTATGATTGTGATTGTATGATTGTGATGGTATGATTGTGATTGTATGCTTGCGATTGTATGATTGTGATTGTATGATTGTGATGGTATGATTGTGATTGTATTCTTGCGATTGTATGATTGTGATTGTATGATTCTGATTGTATGATTGTGATTGTATGATTGTGATTGTGTGATTGTGATAGTATGATTGTGATTGTAAGATTGTGATTGTATGACTGTGATTGTATGATTGTGATTGTATGATTGTGATTGTATGATTATGATTGTATGATTATGATAGTATGATTGTGATTGTATGATTGTGATTGTATGATTGTGATTGTATGATTCTGATTGTATGATTGTGATTGTATGATTGTGATTGTATGATTCTGATTGTATGATTGTATTTGGGATATTGTATTTTGGAGATTGTAATTGTATGATTGCGATTGTATGATTGTGATTGTATGATTATGATTGTATGATTGTGATTGTATGATTGTGATTGTATGATTGTGATTGTATGCTTGCGATTGTATGATTGTGATTGTATGATTGTGATTGTATGATTGTGATGGTATGATTGTGATTGTATGATTGTGATTGTATGATTGTGATTGTATGATTGTGATTGTCTGATTGTGGGTCTATGATTGTGATTGTATGATTGTGATTGTATGATTGTGATTGTATGATTGTCATTGTCTGATTATGATTGTATGATTCTGATTGCATGATTGTGATTGTATGATTGTGATAGTGTGAATGTGATTGAATGATTGTGATTGTATGATTGTGGTTGTATGATTGTATTTGGGAGATTGTAATTGTATGTTTGCGATTGTATGATTGTGATGGTATGATTGTGATTGTATGATTGTGATTGTATGATTGTGATTGTATGATTGTGATTGTCTGATTGTGGTTCTATGATTGTGATTGTATGATTGTGATTGTATGATTGTGATTGTATGATTGTGATTGTATGATTGTCATTGTCTGATTATGATTGTATGATTGTGATTGCATGATTGTGATTGTATGATTGTGATAGTATGATTATGATTGAATGATTGTGATTGTATGATTGTGGTTGTATGATTGTATTTGGGAGATTGTAATTGTATGTTTGCGATTGTATGATTGTGATTGTATGATGGTGATTGAATGATTGTGATTGTATTCTTGCGATTGTATGATTGTGATTGTATGATTCTGATTGTATGATTGTGATTGTATGATTGTGATTGTGTGATTGTGATAGTATGATTGTGATTGTAAGATTGTGATTGTATGACTGTGATTGTATGATTGTGATTGTATGATTGTGATTGTATGATGGTGATGGTACGATTGTGATTGTATGATTGCGATAGTACGATTGTGATTGTATGATTGTGATTGTAATATTGTGATTGTACGATTGCGATTGTATGATTGTGTTTGTATGATTATGATTGTATGATTGTGATTGTATGATTCTGATTGTATGGTTGTGATTGTATGATTGTGATGGTATGATTGTGATCGTATGATTGCGATAGTATGATTGTGACTGTATGATTGTGATTGTATGATTGTGACTGTATGATTGCGATTGTATGATTGTGATTGTGTGATTGTGGTTGTAAGATTGTTTTTGTATGATTGTGATTGTATAATAGTAATTGTATGATTGTGATCGTATGATTGTGATTGTATGATTGTGATTCAATGATTGTGAGTGTTTGATTGTGATTGTATGATTGTATTTGGGAGATTGTAATTGTATGATTGGGATTGTATGATTGTGATTGTATGATTGTGATTGTATGATTGTAATTGTATGATTGTGATTGTATGATTGTGATTGTATGATTGTGATTGTAAGATTGTTTTTGTATGATTGTGATTTTATAGTAGTAATTGTATGATTGTGATCGTATGATTGTGATTGTATGATTGTGATTCAATGATTGTGAGTGTTTGATTGTGATTGTATGATTGTATTTGGGAGATTGTAATTGTATGATTGGGATTGTATGATTGTGATTGTATGATTATGATTGTATGATTGTGATTGTATGCTTGCGATTGTATGATTGTGATTGTATGATTGTGATTGTATGATTGTGATTGTATGATTGTGATTGTATGATTGCGATAGTATGATTGTGATTGTATGATTGTGATTGTAATATTTTGATTGTATGATTGCGATTGTATGATTGTGATTGTATGATTAGGATTGTATGATTGTGATTGTATGATTGTGATTGTATGATTGTGATAGTATGATTGTGATTGTATGACTGTGATTGTATGACTGTGATTGTATGATTGTGTTTGTATGATTGTGATTGTATGATTGTGATTGTCTGATTGTGATTGTATGATTGTGATTGTGTGATTGTGATTGTATGATTGTGATCATATGATTGTGATTGTATGATTGTGATTGTATGATTGTAATTGTATGATTGTGATGGTATGATTGTGATTGTATGAATGCGATAGTATGATTGTGATTGTATGATTGTGATTGTATGATTATGATTGTATTATTGTGATTGTATGATTGTGACTGGAAGATTGTGATTGTATGATCGTGATTGTATGATCGTGATTGTATGATCGTGATTGTATGATTGTGATTGTATGATTGTGATTGTATGATTGTGATTCTATGATTGTGATTGTATGATTGTGATTGTATGATTGTGATTGTATGATTGTGATTGTGTGATTGTGATTGTATGATTGTGATCTTATGATTGTGATTGTATGATTGTGATTGTATGATTGTAATTGTATGATTGTGATGGTAGGATTGTGATTGTATGAATGCGATAGTATGATTGTGATTGTATGATTGTGATTGTATGATTATGATTGTATTATTGTGATTGTATGATTGTGACTGGAAGATTGTGTTTGTATGATTGTGATTGTAAGATTCTGATTGTATGATTGTGATTGTATGATTGTGATTGTGTGATTGTGATAGTATGATTGTGATTGTAAGATTGTGATTGTATGACTGTGATTGTATGATTGTGATTGTATGATTGTGATTGTATGATTATGATTGTATGATTGTGATAGTATGAGGGTGATTGTATGATTGTGATTGTATGATTGTGATTGTATGGTTGTGATTGTATGATTCTGAATGTATGATTGTATTTGGGATATTGTATTTTGGAGATTGTAATTGTATGATTGCGATTGTATGATTGTGATTGTATGATTGTGATTGTGTGATTGTAATTGTATGATTATGATTGTATGATTGTGATTGTATGATGGTGATGGTATGATTGTGATTGTATGATTGCGATAGTATGATTGTGATTGTATGATTGTGATTGTATGATTGTGATTGTAATATTGTGATTGTATGATTGCGATTGTATGATTGTGATTGTATGATTATGATTGTATGATTGTGATTGTATGATTGTGATTGAATGATTGTGATAGTATGATTGTGATTGTATGACTGTGATTGTATGACTGTGATTGTATGATTGTGATTGTATGATTGTGATTGTCTGATAGTGGTTGTATGATTGTGATTGTATGATTGTGATAGTATGATTGTGATTGTATGATTGTGATTGTATGACTGTGATTGTATGATTGTGATTGTATGATAGTGATTGTATGATTGTGATTGTATGATTGTGATTGTATGATTGTGATTGTATGATTGTGATTGTATGATTCTGACTGTATGATTGCGATGGTATGATTGTGATAGTATCATTGTGATTTTATGATTGTGACTGTATGACAGTGATTGTATGATTGTGATTGTATGATTGCGATGGTATGATTGTGATAGTATCATTGTGATTTTATGATTGTGACTGTATGATTGTGATTGTATGATTGTGATTGTATGATTGTGATTGTATGATTGTGATTGTATGATTGTGATTGTATGATTGAGATTGTATGATTGTGATTGTATGATTGTGATTGTATGATTGTGATTGTATGATTGTGATTGTATGATTGTATTTGGGAGATTGTAATTGTATGATTGTGATTGTAATATTGTGATTGTATGATTGCGATTGTATGATTGTGATTGTATGATTATGATTGTATGATTGTGATTGTATGATTGTGATTGAATGATTGTGATAGTATGATTGTGATTGTATGACTGTGATTGTATGACTGTGATTGTATGATTGTGATTGTATGATTGTGATTGTCTGATAGTGGTTGTATGATTGTGATTGTATGATTGTGATAGTATGATTGTGATTGTATGATTGTGATTGTATGACTGTGATTGTATGATTGTGATTGTATGATAGTGATCGTATGACTGTGATTGTATGATTGTGATTGTACGACTGTGATTGTATGATTGTGATTGTCTGATTGTGGTTCTATGATTGTGATTGTATGATTGTGATTGTATGATTGTGATTGTATGATTGTGATTGTATGATTGTGATTGTATGATTGTGATTGTATGATTGTGATTGTATGATTGTGATTGTATGATTGTGATTGTATGATTGTAATTGTCTGATTATGGTTGTATGATTGTGGTTGCATGATTGTGGTTGTATGATTGTGATAGTATGATTGTGATTGTATGATTGTGATTGTATGATTGTGATTGTATGATCGTATTTGGGAGATTGTAATTGTATGATTGCGATGGTATGATTGTGATTGTATGATTGTGATTGTATGCTTGCGATTGTATGATTGTGATAGTATGATTGTGATTGTATGATTGTGATTGTATGATTGTGATTGTATGATTGTGATTGTATGATTGTGATTGTATGATTGTGATTGTATGATTGTGATTGTATGATTTTGATTGTATGATTGTGATAGTATGATTGCGATAGTATGATTGTGATTGTATGATTGTGATTGTATGATTGTGATTGTAATATTGTGATTGTATGATTGCGATTGTATGATTGTGATTGTATGATTATGATTGTATGATTGTGATTGTATGATTGTGATTGTATGATTGTGATTGTATGATTATGATTGTATGGTTGTGATTGTATGACTGTGATGGTATGATTGTCATTGTATGATTGCGATATTATGATAGTGATTGTATGACTGTGATTGTATGACTGTGATTGTATGATTGTGATTGTATGATTGTGATTGTATGATTGTGATTGTATGATTGTGATGGTATGATTGTGATTGTATTCTTGCGATTGTATGATTGTGATTGTATGATTCTGATTGTATGATTGTGATTGTATGATTGTGATTGTGTGATTGTGATAGTATGATTGTGATTGTAAGATTGTGATTGTATGACTGTGATTGTATGATTGTGATTGTATGATTGTGATTGTATGATTATGATTGTATGATTATGATAGTATGATTGTGATTGTATGATTGTGATTGTATGATTGTGATTGTATGATTCTGATTGTATGATTGTGATTGTATGATTGTGATTGTATGATTCTGATTGTATGATTGTATTTGGGATATTGTATTTTGGAGATTGTAATTGTATGATTGCGATTGTATGATTGTGATTGTATGATTATGATTGTATGATTGTGATTGTATGATTGTGATTGTATGATTGTGATTGTATGCTTGCGATTGTATGATTGTGATTGTATGATTGTGATTGTATGATTGTGATGGTATGATTGTGATTGTATGATTGTGATTGTATGATTGTGATTGTATGATTGTGATTGTCTGATTGTGGGTCTATGATTGTGATTGTATGATTGTGATTGTATGATTGTGATTGTATGATTGTCATTGTCTGATTATGATTGTATGATTCTGATTGCATGATTGTGATTGTATGATTGTGATAGTGTGAATGTGATTGAATGATTGTGATTGTATGATTGTGGTTGTATGATTGTATTTGGGAGATTGTAATTGTATGTTTGCGATTGTATGATTGTGATGGTATGATTGTGATTGTATGATTGTGATTGTATGATTGTGATTGTATGATTGTGATTGTCTGATTGTGGTTCTATGATTGTGATTGTATGATTGTGATTGTATGATTGTGATTGTATGATTGTGATTGTATGATTGTCATTGTCTGATTATGATTGTATGATTGTGATTGCATGATTGTGATTGTATGATTGTGATAGTATGATTATGATTGAATGATTGTGATTGTATGATTGTGGTTGTATGATTGTATTTGGGAGATTGTAATTGTATGTTTGCGATTGTATGATTGTGATTGTATGATGGTGATTGAATGATTGTGATTGTATTCTTGCGATTGTATGATTGTGATTGTATGATTCTGATTGTATGATTGTGATTGTATGATTGTGATTGTGTGATTGTGATAGTATGATTGTGATTGCAAGATTGTGATTGTATGACTGTGATTGTATGATTGTGATTGTATGATTGTGATTGTATGATGGTGATGGTACGATTGTGATTGTTATGATTGCGATAGTACGATTGTGATTGTATGATTGTGATTGTAATATTGTGATTGTACGATTGCGATTGTATGATTGTGTTTGTATGATTATGATTGTATGATTGTGATTGTATGATTCTGATTGTATGGTTGTGATTGTATGATTGTGATGGTATGATTGTGATCGTATGATTGCGATAGTATGATTGTGACTGTATGATTGTGATTGTATGATTGTGACTGTATGATTGCGATTGTATGATTGTGATTGTGTGATTGTGTTTGTAAGATTGTTTTTGTATGATTGTGATTGTATAATAGTAATTGTATGATTGTGATCGTATGATTGTGATTTATGATTGTGATTCAATGATTGTGAGTGTTTGATTGTGATTGTATGATTGTATTTGGGAGATTGTAATTGTATGATTGGGATTGTATGATTGTGATTGTATGATTGTGATTGTATGATTAGGATTGTATGATTGTGATTGTATGATTGTGATTGTATGATTGTGATAGTATGATTGTGATTGTATGACTGTGATTGTATGACTGTGATTGTATGATTGTGTTTGTATGATTGTGATTGTATGATTGTGATTGTCTGATTGTGATTGTATGATTGTGATTGTGTGATTGTGATTGTATGATTGTGATCATATGATTGTGATTGTATGATTGTGATTGTATGATTGTAATTGTATGATTGTGATGGTATGATTGTGATTGTATGAATGCGATAGTATGATTGTGATTGTATGATTGTGATTGTATGATTATGATTGTATTATTGTGATTGTATGATTGTGACTGGAAGATTGTGATTGTATGATCGTGATTGTATGATCGTGATTGTATGATTGTGATTGTATGATTGTGATTGTATGATTGTGATTGTATGATTGTGATTCTATGATTGTGATTGTATGATTGTGATTGTATGATTGTGATTGTATGATTGTGATTGTGTGATTGTGATTGTATGATTGTGATCTTATGATTGTGATTGTATGATTGTGATTGTATGATTGTAATTGTATGATTGTGATGGTAGGATTGTGATTGTATGAATGCGATAGTATGATTGTGATTGTATGATTGTGATTGTATGATTATGATTGTATTATTGTGATTGTATGATTGTGACTGGAAGATTGTGTTTGTATGATTGTGATTGTAAGATTCTGATTGTATGATTGTGATTGTATGATTGTGATTGTGTGATTGTGATAGTATGATTGTGATTGTAAGATTGTGATTGTATGACTGTGATTGTATGATTGTGATTGTATGATTGTGATTGTATGATTATGATTGTATGATTGTGATAGTATGAGGGTGATTGTATGATTGTGATTGTATGATTGTGATTGTATGGTTGTGATTGTATGATTCTGAATGTATGATTGTATTTGGGATATTGTATTTTGGAGATTGTAATTGTATGATTGCGATTGTATGATTGTGATTGTATGATTGTGATTGTGTGATTGTAATTGTATGATTATGATTGTATGATTGTGATTGTATGATGGTGATGGTATGATTGTGATTGTATGATTGCGATAGTATGATTGTGATTGTATGATTGTGATTGTATGATTGTGATTGTAATATTGTGATTGTATGATTGCGATTGTATGATTGTGATTGTATGATTATGATTGTATGATTGTGATTGTATGATTGTGATTGAATGATTGTGATAGTATGATTGTGATTGTATGACTGTGATTGTATGACTGTGATTGTATGATTGTGATTGTATGATTGTGATTGTCTGATAGTGGTTGTATGATTGTGATTGTATGATTGTGATAGTATGATTGTGATTGTATGATTGTGATTGTATGACTGTGATTGTATGATTGTGATTGTATGATAGTGATTGTATGATTGTGATTGTATGATTGTGATTGTATGATTGTGATTGTATGATTGTGATTGTATGATTCTGACTGTATGATTGCGATGGTATGATTGTGATAGTATCATTGTGATTTTATGATTGTGACTGTATGACAGTGATTGTATGATTGTGATTGTATGATTGCGATGGTATGATTGTGATAGTATCATTGTGATTTTATGATTGTGACTGTATGATTGTGATTGTATGATTGTGATTGTATGATTGTGATTGTATGATTGTGATTGTATGATTGTGATTGTATGATTGAGATTGTATGATTGTGATTGTGTGATTGTGATTGTATGATTGTGATTGTATGATTGTGATTGTATGATTGTATTTGGGAGATTGTAATTGTATGATTGTGATTGTAATATTGTGATTGTATGATTGCGATTGTATGATTGTGATTGTATGATTATGATTGTATGATTGTGATTGTATGATTGTGATTGAATGATTGTGATAGTATGATTGTGATTGTATGACTGTGATTGTATGACTGTGATTGTATGATTGTGATTGTATGATTGTGATTGTCTGATAGTGGTTGTATGATTGTGATTGTATGATTGTGATAGTATGATTGTGATTGTATGATTGTGATTGTATGATTGTGATTGTATGATTGTGATTGTCTGATTGTGGGTCTATGATTGTGATTGTATGATTGTGATTGTATGATTGTGATTGTATGATTGTCATTGTCTGATTATGATTGTATGATTCTGATTGCATGATTGTGATTGTATGATTGTGATAGTGTGAATGTGATTGAATGATTGTGATTGTATGATTGTGGTTGTATGATTGTATTTGGGAGATTGTAATTGTATGTTTGCGATTGTATGATTGTGATGGTATGATTGTGATTGTATGATTGTGATTGTATGATTGTGATTGTATGATTGTGATTGTCTGATTGTGGTTCTATGATTGTGATTGTATGATTGTGATTGTATGATTGTGATTGTATGATTGTGATTGTATGATTGTCATTGTCTGATTATGATTGTATGATTGTGATTGCATGATTGTGATTGTATGATTGTGATAGTATGATTATGATTGAATGATTGTGATTGTATGATTGTGGTTGTATGATTGTATTTGGGAGATTGTAATTGTATGTTTGCGATTGTATGATTGTGATTGTATGATGGTGATTGAATGATTGTGATTGTATTCTTGCGATTGTATGATTGTGATTGTATGATTCTGATTGTATGATTGTGATTGTATGATTGTGATTGTGTGATTGTGATAGTATGATTGTGATTGCAAGATTGTGATTGTATGACTGTGATTGTATGATTGTGATTGTATGATTGTGATTGTATGATGGTGATGGTACGATTGTGATTGTATGATTGCGATAGTACGATTGTGATTGTATGATTGTGATTGTAATATTGTGATTGTACGATTGCGATTGTATGATTGTGTTTGTATGATTATGATTGTATGATTGTGATTGTATGATTCTGATTGTATGGTTGTGATTGTATGATTGTGATGGTATGATTGTGATCGTATGATTGCGATAGTATGATTGTGACTGTATGATTGTGATTGTATGATTGTGACTGTATGATTGCGATTGTATGATTGTGATTGTGTGATTGTGTTTGTAAGATTGTTTTTGTATGATTGTGATTGTATAATAGTAATTGTATGATTGTGATCGTATGATTGTGATTGTATGATTGTGATTCAATGATTGTGAGTGTTTGATTGTGATTGTATGATTGTATTTGGGAGATTGTAATTGTATGATTGGGATTGTATGATTGTGATTGTATGATTGTGATTGTATGATTAGGATTGTATGATTGTGATTGTATGATTGTGATTGTATGATTGTGATAGTATGATTGTGATTGTATGACTGTGATTGTATGACTGTGATTGTATGATTGTGTTTGTATGATTGTGATTGTATGATTGTGATTGTCTGATTGTGATTGTATGATTGTGATTGTGTGATTGTGATTGTATGATTGTGATCATATGATTGTGATTGTATGATTGTGATTGTATGATTGTAATTGTATGATTGTGATGGTATGATTGTGATTGTATGAATGCGATAGTATGATTGTGATTGTATGATTGTGATTGTATGATTATGATTGTATTATTGTGATTGTATGATTGTGACTGGAAGATTGTGATTGTATGATCGTGATTGTATGATCGTGATTGTATGATTGTGATTGTATGATTGTGATTGTATGATTGTGATTGTATGATTGTGATTCTATGATTGTGATTGTATGATTGTGATTGTATGATTGTGATTGTATGATTGTGATTGTGTGATTGTGATTGTATGATTGTGATCTTATGATTGTGATTGTATGATTGTGATTGTATGATTGTAATTGTATGATTGTGATGGTAGGATTGTGATTGTATGAATGCGATAGTATGATTGTGATTGTATGATTGTGATTGTATGATTATGATTGTATTATTGTGATTGTATGATTGTGACTGGAAGATTGTGTTTGTATGATTGTGATTGTAAGATTCTGATTGTATGATTGTGATTGTATGATTGTGATTGTGTGATTGTGATAGTATGATTGTGATTGTAAGATTGTGATTGTATGACTGTGATTGTATGATTGTGATTGTATGATTGTGATTGTATGATTATGATTGTATGATTGTGATAGTATGAGGGTGATTGTATGATTGTGATTGTATGATTGTGATTGTATGGTTGTGATTGTATGATTCTGAATGTATGATTGTATTTGGGATATTGTATTTTGGAGATTGTAATTGTATGATTGCGATTGTATGATTGTGATTGTATGATTGTGATTGTGTGATTGTAATTGTATGATTATGATTGTATGATTGTGATTGTATGATGGTGATGGTATGATTGTGATTGTATGATTGCGATAGTATGATTGTGATTGTATGATTGTGATTGTATGATTGTGATTGTAATATTGTGATTGTATGATTGCGATTGTATGATTGTGATTGTATGATTATGATTGTATGATTGTGATTGTATGATTGTGATTGAATGATTGTGATAGTATGATTGTGATTGTATGACTGTGATTGTATGACTGTGATTGTATGATTGTGATTGTATGATTGTGATTGTCTGATAGTGGTTGTATGATTGTGATTGTATGATTGTGATAGTATGATTGTGATTGTATGATTGTGATTGTATGACTGTGATTGTATGATTGTGATTGTATGATAGTGATTGTATGATTGTGATTGTATGATTGTGATTGTATGATTGTGATTGTATGATTGTGATTGTATGATTCTGACTGTATGATTGCGATGGTATGATTGTGATAGTATCATTGTGATTTTATGATTGTGACTGTATGACAGTGATTGTATGATTGTGATTGTATGATTGCGATGGTATGATTGTGATAGTATCATTGTGATTTTATGATTGTGACTGTATGATTGTGATTGTATGATTGTGATTGTATGATTGTGATTGTATGATTGTGATTGTATGATTGTGATTGTATGATTGAGATTGTATGATTGTGATTGTATGATTGTGATTGTATGATTGTGATTGTATGATTGTGATTGTATGATTGTATTTGGGAGATTGTAATTGTATGATTGTGATTGTAATATTGTGATTGTATGATTGCGATTGTATGATTGTGATTGTATGATTATGATTGTATGATTGTGATTGTATGATTGTGATTGAATGATTGTGATAGTATGATTGTGATTGTATGACTGTGATTGTATGACTGTGATTGTATGATTGTGATTGTATGATTGTGATTGTCTGATAGTGGTTGTATGATTGTGATTGTATGATTGTGATAGTATGATTGTGATTGTATGATTGTGATTGTATGACTGTGATTGTATGATTGTGATTGTATGATAGTGATCGTATGACTGTGATTGTATGATTGTGATTGTACGACTGTGATTGTATGATTGTGATTGTCTGATTGTGGTTCTATGATTGTGATTGTATGATTGTGATTGTATGATTGTGATTGTATGATTGTGATTGTATGATTGTGATTGTATGATTGTGATTGTATGATTGTGATTGTATGATTGTGATTGTATGAGTGTGATTGTATGATTGTAATTGTCTGATTATGGTTGTATGATTGTGGTTGCATGATTGTGGTTGTATGATTGTGATAGTATGATTGTGATTGTATGATTGTGATTGTATGATTGTGATTGTATGATCGTATTTGGGAGATTGTAATTGTATGATTGCGATGGTATGATTGTGATTGTATGATTGTGATTGTATGCTTGCGATTGTATGATTGTGATAGTATGATTGTGATTGTATGATTGTGATTGTATGATTGTGATTGTATGATTGTGATTGTATGATTGTGATTGTATGATTGTGATTGTATGATTGTGATTGTATGATTTTGATTGTATGATTGTGATAGTATGATTGCGATAGTATGATTGTGATTGTATGATTGTGATTGTATGATTGTGATTGTAATATTGTGATTGTATGATTGCGATTGTATGATTGTGATTGTATGATTATGATTGTATGATTGTGATTGTATGATTGTGATTGTATGATTGTGATTGTATGATTATGATTGTATGGTTGTGATTGTATGATTGTGATGGTATGATTGTCATTGTATGATTGCGATATTATGATAGTGATTGTATGACTGTGATTGTATGACTGTGATTGTATGATTGTGATTGTATGATTGTGATTGTATGATTGTGATTGTCTGATTGTGGTTCCATGATTGTGATTGTATGATTGTGATTGTATGATTGTGATTGTATGATTGTGATTGTATGATTGTGATGGTATGATTGTGATTGTATGCTTGCGATTGTATGATTGTGATTGTATGATTGTGATGGTATGATTGTGATTGTATTCTTGCGATTGTATGATTGTGATTGTATGATTCTGATTGTATGATTGTGATTGTATGATTGTGATTGTGTGATTGTGATAGTATGATTGTGATTGTAAGATTGTGATTGTATGACTGTGATTGTATGATTGTGATTGTATGATTGTGATTGTATGATTATGATTGTATGATTATGATAGTATGATTGTGATTGTATGATTGTGATTGTATGATTGTGATTGTATGATTCTGATTGTATGATTGTGATTGTATGATTGTGATTGTATGATTCTGATTGTATGATTGTATTTGGGATATTGTATTTTGGAGATTGTAATTGTATGATTGCGATTGTATGATTGTGATTGTATGATTATGATTGTATGATTGTGATTGTATGATTGTGATTGTATGATTGTGATTGTATGCTTGCGATTGTATGATTGTGATTGTATGATTGTGATTGTATGATTGTGATGGTATGATTGTGATTGTATGATTGTGATTGTATGATTGTGATTGTATGATTGTGATTGTATGATTGTGATTGTCTGATTGTGGGTCTATGATTGTGATTGTATGATTGTGATTGTATGATTGTGATTGTATGATTGTCATTGTCTGATTATGATTGTATGATTCTGATTGCATGATTGTGATTGTATGATTGTGATAGTGTGAATGTGATTGAATGATTGTGATTGTATGATTGTGGTTGTATGATTGTATTTGGGAGATTGTAATTGTATGTTTGCGATTGTATGATTGTGATGGTATGATTGTGATTGTATGATTGTGATTGTATGATTGTGATTGTATGATTGTGATTGTCTGATTGTGGTTCTATGATTGTGATTGTATGATTGTGATTGTATGATTGTGATTGTATGATTGTCATTGTCTGATTATGATTGTATGATTGTGATTGCATGATTGTGATTGTATGATTGTGATAGTATGATTATGATTGAATGATTGTGATTGTATGATTGTGGTTGTATGATTGTATTTGGGAGATTGTAATTGTATGTTTGCGATTGTATGATTGTGATTGTATGATGGTGATTGAATGATTGTGATTGTATTCTTGCGATTGTATGATTGTGATTGTATGATTCTGATTGTATGATTGTGATTGTATGATTGTGATTGTGTGATTGTGATAGTATGATTGTGATTGTAAGATTGTGATTGTATGACTGTGATTGTATGATTGTGATTGTATGATTGTGATTGTATGATTATGATTGTATGATTATGATAGTATGATTGTGATTGTATGATTGTGATTGTATGATTGTGATTGTATGATGGTGATGGTACGATTGTGATTGTATGATTGCGATAGTACGATTGTGATTGTATGATTGTGATTGTAATATTGTGATTGTACGATTGCGATTGTATGATTGTGTTTGTATGATTATGATTGTATGATTGTGATTGTATGATTCTGATTGTATGGTTGTGATTGTATGATTGTGATGGTATGATTGTGATCGTATGATTGCGATAGTATGATTGTGACTGTATGATTGTGATTGTATGATTGTGACTGTATGATTGCGATTGTATGATTGTGATTGTGTGATTGTGGTTGTAAGATTGTTTTTGTATGATTGTGATTGTATAATAGTAATTGTATGATTGTGATCGTATGATTGTGATTGTATGATTGTGATTCAATGATTGTGAGTGTTTGATTGTGATTGTATGATTGTATTTGGGAGATTGTAATTGTATGATTGGGATTGTATGATTGTGATTGTATGATTGTGATTGTATGATTGTAATTGTATGATTGTGATTGTATGATTGTGATTGTATGATTGTGATTGTAAGATTGTTTTTGTATGATTGTGATTTTATAGTAGTAATTGTATGATTGTGATCGTATGATTGTGATTGTATGATTGTGATTCAATGATTGTGAGTGTTTGATTGTGATTGTATGATTGTATTTGGGAGATTGTAATTGTATGATTGGGATTGTATGATTGTGATTGTATGATTATGATTGTATGATTGTGATTGTATGCTTGCGATTGTATGATTGTGATTGTATGATTGTGATTGTATGATTGTGATTGTATGATTGTGATTGTATGATTGCGATAGTATGATTGTGATTGTATGATTGTGATTGTAATATTTTGATTGTATGATTGCGATTGTATGATTGTGATTGTATGATTAGGATTGTATGATTGTGATTGTATGATTGTGATTGTATGATTGTGATAGTATGATTGTGATTGTATGACTGTGATTGTATGACTGTGATTGTATGATTGTGTTTGTATGATTGTGATTGTATGATTGTGATTGTCTGATTGTGATTGTATGATTGTGATTGTGTGATTGTGATTGTATGATTGTGATCATATGATTGTGATTGTATGATTGTGATTGTATGATTGTAATTGTATGATTGTGATGGTATGATTGTGATTGTATGAATGCGATAGTATGATTGTGATTGTATGATTGTGATTGTATGATTATGATTGTATTATTGTGATTGTATGATTGTGACTGGAAGATTGTGATTGTATGATCGTGATTGTATGATCGTGATTGTATGATTGTGATTGTATGATTGTGATTGTATGATTGTGATTGTATGATTGTGATTCTATGATTGTGATTGTATGATTGTGATTGTATGATTGTGATTGTATGATTGTGATTGTGTGATTGTGATTGTATGATTGTGATCTTATGATTGTGATTGTATGATTGTGATTGTATGATTGTAATTGTATGATTGTGATGGTAGGATTGTGATTGTATGAATGCGATAGTATGATTGTGATTGTATGATTGTGATTGTATGATTATGATTGTATTATTGTGATTGTATGATTGTGACTGGAAGATTGTGTTTGTATGATTGTGATTGTAAGATTCTGATTGTATGATTGTGATTGTATGATTGTGATTGTGTGATTGTGATAGTATGATTGTGATTGTAAGATTGTGATTGTATGACTGTGATTGTATGATTGTGATTGTATGATTGTGATTGTATGATTATGATTGTATGATTGTGATAGTATGATTGTGATTGTATGATTGTGATTGTATGATTGTGATTGTATGGTTGTGATTGTATGATTCTGAATGTATGATTGTATTTGGGATATTGTATTTTGGAGATTGTAATTGTATGATTGCGATTGTATGATTGTGATTGTATGATTGTGATTGTGTGATTGTAATTGTATGATTATGATTGTATGATTGTGATTGTATGATGGTGATGGTATGATTGTGATTGTATGATTGCGATAGTATGATTGTGATTGTATGATTGTGATTGTATGATTGTGATTGTAATATTGTGATTGTATGATTGCGATTGTATGATTGTGATTGTATGATTATGATTGTATGATTGTGATTGTATGATTGTGATTGAATGATTGTGATAGTATGATTGTGATTGTATGACTGTGATTGTATGACTGTGATTGTATGATTGTGATTGTATGATTGTGATTGTCTGATAGTGGTTGTATGATTGTGATTGTATGATTGTGATAGTATGATTGTGATTGTATGACTGTGATTGTATGATTGTGATTGTATGATAGTGATTGTATGATTGTGATTGTATGATTGTGATTGTATGATTGTGATTGTATGATTGTGATTGTATGATTCTGACTGTATGATTGCGATGGTATGATTGTGATAGTATCATTGTGATTTTATGATTGTGACTGTATGACAGTGATTGTATGATTGTGATTGTATGATTGCGATGGTATGATTGTGATAGTATGATTGTGATTGTATGATTGTGATTGTATGACTGTGATTGTATGATTGTGATTGTATGATAGTGATCGTATGACTGTGATTGTATGATTGTGATTGTACGACTGTGATTGTATGATTGTGATTGTCTGATTGTGGTTCTATGATTGTGATTGTATGATTGTGATTGTATGATTGTGATTGTATGATTGTGATTGTATGATTGTGATTGTATGATTGTGATTGTATGATTGTGATTGTATGATTGTGATTGTATGATTGTGATTGTATGATTGTAATTGTCTGATTATGGTTGTATGATTGTGGTTGCATGATTGTGGTTGTATGATTGTGATAGTATGATTGTGATTGTATGATTGTGATTGTATGATTGTGATTGTATGATCGTATTTGGGAGATTGTAATTGTATGATTGCGATGGTATGATTGTGATTGTATGATTGTGATTGTATGCTTGCGATTGTATGATTGTGATAGTATGATTGTGATTGTATGATTGTGATTGTATGATTGTGATTGTATGATTGTGATTGTATGATTGTGATTGTATGATTGTGATTGTATGATTGTGATTGTATGATTTTGATTGTATGATTGTGATAGTATGATTGCGATTGTATGATTTTGATTGTATGATAGTGATTGTATGAGTGTGATTGTATGATTGTAATTGTATGATTGTGATGGTATGATTGTGATTGTATGATTGCGGTAGTATGATTGTGATTGTTTGATTGTGATTGTATGATTGTGATTGTATGATTGTGCTTGTATGATTGTGATTGTATGATTGCGATTGTATGATTGCGATTGTATGATTGTGATTGCACGATAGTGATTGTATGATTGTGATTGTATGATTTTGATTGTATGATTGTGATTGTATGATTGTGATTGTATGATTGTGATTGTATGATTGTGATTGTAAGATGGTATTTGTATGATTGTGATTGTATAGTAGTAATTGTATGATTGTGACCGTATGATTGTGATTGTATGATTGTGATTGAATGATTGTGAGTGTATGATTGTGATTGTATGATTGTATTTGGGAGATTGTAATTGTATGATTGGGATTGTATGATTGTGATTGTATGATTGTGATTGTATGATTATGATTGTCTGATTGTGATTGCATGATTGTGATTGAATGATTGTGATAGTACGATTGTGATTGTATGATTGTGATTGTATGATTGTATTTGGGAGATTGTAATTGTATGATTGCGATTGTATGATTGTGATTGTATGATTGTGATTGTATGCTTGCGATTGTATGATTGTGATTGTATGATTGCGATTATATGATTGCGATTGTATGATTGCGATTGTATGACAGTGATTGCACGATTGTGATTGTATGATTGTGATTGTATGATTTTGATTGTATGATTGTGATTGTATGATTGTGATTGTATGATTGTGATTGTCTGATTGTGGTTGTATGATTGTGATTGTATGATTGTGATAGTATGATTGTGACTGGAAGATTGTGTTTGTATGATTGTGATTGTAAGATTCTGATTGTATGATTGTGATTGTATGATTGTGATTGTGTGATTGTGATAGTATGATTGTGATTGTAAGATTGTGATTGTATGACTGTGATTGTATGATTGTGATTGTATGATTGTGATTGTATGATTGTATTTGGGATATTGTATTTTGGAGATTGTAATTGTATGATTGCGATTGTATGATTGTGATTGTATGATTGTGATTGTGTGATTGTAATTGTATGATTATGATTGTATGATTGTGATTGTATGATGGTGATGGTATGATTGTGATTGTATGATTGCGATAGTATGATTGTGATTGTATGATTGTGATTGTATGATTGTGATTGTAATATTGTGATTGTATGATTGCGATTGTATGATTGTGATTGTATGATTATGATTGTATGATTGTGATTGTATGATTGTGATTGAATGATTGTGATAGTATGATTGTGATTGTATGACTGTGATTGTATGACTGTGATTGTATGATTGTGATTGTATGATTGTGATTGTCTGATAGTGGTTGTATGATTGTGATTGTATGATTGTGATAGTATGATTGTGATTGTATGATTGTGATTGTATGACTGTGATTGTATGATTGTGATTGTATGATAGTGATTGTATGATTGTGATTGTATGATTGTGATTGTATGATTGTGATTGTATGATTGTGATTGTATGATTCTGACTGTATGATTGCGATGGTATGATTGTGATAGTATCATTGTGATTTTATGATTGTGACTGTATGACAGTGATTGTATGATTGTGATTGTATGATTGCGATGGTATGATTGTGATAGTATCATTGTGATTTTATGATTGTGACTGTATGATTGTGATTGTATGATTGTGATTGTATGATTGTGATTGTATGATTGTGATTGTATGATTGTGATTGTATGATTGAGATTGTATGATTGTGATTGTATGATTGTGATTGTATGATTGTGATTGTATGATTGTATTTGGGAGATTGTAATTGTATGATTGTGATTGTAATATTGTGATTGTATGATTGCGATTGTATGATTGTGATTGTATGATTATGATTGTATGATTGTGATTGTATGATTGTGATTGAATGATTGTGATAGTATGATTGTGATTGTATGACTGTGATTGTATGACTGTGATTGTATGATTGTGATTGTATGATTGTGATTGTCTGATAGTGGTTGTATGATTGTGATTGTATGATTGTGATAGTATGATTGTGATTGTATGATTGTGATTGTATGACTGTGATTGTATGATTGTGATTGTATGATAGTGATCGTATGACTGTGATTGTATGATTGTGATTGTACGACTGTGATTGTATGATTGTGATTGTCTGATTGTGGTTCTATGATTGTGATTGTATGATTGTGATTGTATGATTGTGATTGTATGATTGTGATTGTATGATTGTGATTGTATGATTGTGATTGTATGATTGTGATTGTATGATTGTGATTGTATGATTGTGATTGTATGATTGTGATTGTATGATTGTAATTGTCTGATTATGGTTGTATGATTGTGGTTGCATGATTGTGGTTGTATGATTGTGATAGTATGATTGTGATTGTATGATTGTGATTGTATGATTGTGATTGTATGATCGTATTTGGGAGATTGTAATTGTATGATTGCGATGGTATGATTGTGATTGTATGATTGTGATTGTATGCTTGCGATTGTATGATTGTGATAGTATGATTGTGATTGTATGATTGTGATTGTATGATTGTGATTGTATGATTGTGATTGTATGATTGTGATTGTATGATTGTGATTGTATGATTGTGATTGTATGATTTTGATTGTATGATTGTGATAGTATGATTGCGATTGTATGATTTTGATTGTATGATAGTGATTGTATGAGTGTGATTGTATGATTGTGATTGTATGATGGTGATTGTATGATTGTGATTGTATGCTTGCGATTGTATGATTGTGATTGTATGATTCTGATTGTATCATTGTGATTGTATGATTGTGATTGTGTGATTGTGATAGTATGATTGTGATTGTAAGATTGTGATTGTATGACTGTGATTGTATGATTGTGATTGCATGATTGTGATTGTATGATTGTGATTGTATGATTGTGATTGTATGAATGCGATAGTATGATTGTGATTGTATGATTGTGATTGTATGATTATGATTGTATGATTGTGATTGTATGATTGTGACTGGAAGATTGTGATTGTATGATTGTGATTGTACGATTCTGATTGTATGATTGTGATTGTATGATTGTGATTGTGTGATTGTGATAGTATGATTGTGATTGTAAGATTGTGATTGTATGACTGTGATTGTATGATTGTGATTGTACGATTGTGATTGTATGATTATGATTGTATGATTGTGATAGTATGATTGTGATTGTATGATTGTGATTGAATGATTGTGATTGTATGGTTGTGATTGTATGATTCTGATTGTATGATTGTATTTGGGATATTGTATTTTGGAGATTGTAATTGTATGATTGCGATTGTATGATTGTGATTGTATAATTGTGATTGTATGATTGCGATTGTATGATTGTGATTGTATGATTATGATTGTATGATTGTGATTGTATGATTGTGATTGTATGATTGTGATAGTATGACTGTGATTGTATGACTGTGATTGTATGACTGTGATTGTATGATTGTGATTGTATGATTGTGATTGTATGATTGTGATTGTATGATTGTGATTGTCTGATTGTGGTTGTATGATTGTGATTGTATGATTGTGATAGTATGATTGTGATTGTATGATTGTGATTGTATGACTGTGATTGTATGACTGTGATTGTATGACAGTGATTGTATGATTGTGATTGTATGATTGTGATTGTATGATTGTGATTGTATGATTGTGATTGTATGATTCTGACTGTATGATTGCGATGGTATGATTGTGATAGTATCATTGTGATTTTATGATTGTGACTGTATGATTGTGATTGTATGATTGTGATTGTATGATTGTGATTGTATGATTGTGATTGTATGATTGTAATTGTATGATTGTGATTGTATGATTGTATTTGGGAGATTGTAATTGTATGATTGCGATTGTATGATTGTGATTGTATGATTGTGATTGTATGATTATGATTGTATGATTATGATAGTATGATTGTGATTGTATGATTGTGATTGTATGATTGTGATTGTATGATTCTGATTGTATGATTGTATTTGGGATATTGTATTTTGGAGATTGTAATTGTATGATTGCGATTGTATGATTGTGATTGTATGATTGTGATTGTATGATTGTGATTGTATGATTGTGATTGTATGATTGTGATTGTGTGATTGTAATTGTATGATTATGATTGTATGATTGTGATTGTATGATGGTGATGGTATGATTGTGATTGTCTGATTGTGAATGTATGATTGTGATTGTATGATTGTGATTGTATGATTGTGATTGTAAGATTGTCATTGTATGATTATGATTGTATGATTGTGATTGCATGATTGTGATTGTATGATTGTGATTGTATGATTGTGATTGTATGATTGTGATTGTATGATTGTGATTGTATGATTGTGATTGTATGATTGTGATTGTATGATTTTGATTGTATGATTGTGATAGTATGATTGCGATTGTATGATTTTGATTGTATGATAGTGATTGTATGAGTGTGATTGTATGATTGTGATTGTATGATGGTGATTGTATGATTGTGATTGTATGCTTGCGATTGTATGATTGTGATTGTATGATTCTGATTGTATGATTGTGATTGTATGATTGTGATTGTGTGATTGTGATAGTATGATTGTGATTGTAAGATTGTGATTGTATGACTGTGATTGTATGATTGTGATTGCATGATTGTGATTGTATGATTGTGATTGTATGATTGTGATTGTATGAATGCGATAGTATGATTGTGATTGTATGATTGTGATTGTATGATTATGATTGTATGATTGTGATTGTATGATTGTGACTGGAAGATTGTGATTGTATGATTGTGATTGTACGATTCTGATTGTATGATTGTGATTGTATGATTGTGATTGTGTGATTGTGATAGTATGATTGTGATTGTAAGATTGTGATTGTATGACTGTGATTGTATGATTGTGATTGTACGATTGTGATTGTATGATTATGATTGTATGATTGTGATAGTATGATTGTGATTGTATGATTGTGATTGAATGATTGTGATTGTATGGTTGTGATTGTATGATTCTGATTGTATGATTGTATTTGGGATATTGTATTTTGGAGATTGTAATTGTATGATTGCGATTGTATGATTGTGATTGTATAATTGTGATTGTATGATTGCGATTGTATGATTGTGATTGTATGATTATGATTGTATGATTGTGATTGTATGATTGTGATTGTATGATTGTGATAGTATGACTGTGATTGTATGACTGTGATTGTATGACTGTGATTGTATGATTGTGATTGTATGATTGTGATTGTATGATTGTGATTGTCTGATTGTGGTTGTATGATTGTGATTGTATGATTGTGATAGTATGATTGTGATTGTATGATTGTGATTGTATGACTGTGATTGTATGACTGTGATTGTATGACAATGATTGTATGATTGTGATTGTATGATTGTGATTGTATGATTGTGATTGTATGATTGTGATTGTATGATTGTGATTGTATGATTGTGATTGTATGATTGTGATTGTGTGATTGTAATTGTATGATTATGATTGTATGATTGTGATTGTATGATGGTGATGGTATGATTGTGATTGTCTGATTGTGAATGTATGATTGTGATTGTATGATTGTGATTGTATGATTGTGATTGTAAGATTGTCATTGTATGATTATGATTGTATGATTGTGATTGCATGATTGTGATTGTATGATTGTGATTGTATGATTGTGATTGTATGATTGTGATTGTATGATTGTGATTGTATGATTGTGATTGTATGATTGCGATTGTATGATTGCGATTGTATGATTGTGATTGTCTGATTGTGGTTCTATGATTGTGATTGTATGATTGTGATTGTATGATTGTGATTGTATGATTGTCATTGTCTGATTATGATTGTATGATTGTGATTGCATGATTGTGATTGTATGATTGTGATAGTATGATTGTGATTGAATGATTGTGATTGTATGATTGTGGTTGTATGATTGTATTTGGGAGATTGTAATTGTATGATTGCGATTGTATGATTGTGATTGTATGATGGTGATTGTATGATTGTGATTGTATTCTTGCGATTGTATGATTGTGATTGTATGATTGTGATTGTGTGATTGCGATTGTATGATTGCGATTGTATGATTGTGATTGTATGATTGTGATAGTATGATAGTGATTGTATGACTGTGATTGTATGACTGTGATTGTATGATTGTGATTGTATGATTGTGATTGTATGATTGTGATTGTCTGATTGTGGTTCTATGATTGTGATTGTATGATTGTCATTGTCTGATTATGATTGTATGATTGTGATTGCATGATTGTGATTGTATGATTGTGATAGTATGATTGTGATTGTATGATTGTGATTGTATGATTGTGGTTGTATGATTGTATTTGGGAGATTGTAATTGTATGATTGCGATTGTATGATTGTGATTGTATGATTGTGATTGTATGATTGTGATTGTATGCTTGCGATTGTATGATTGTGATTGTATGATTCTGATTGTATGATTGTGATTGTATGATTGTGATTGTGTGATTGTGGTAGTATGATTGTGATTGTAAGATTGTGATTGTATGATTGTGATTGCATGATTGTGATTGTATGATTATGATTGTATAATTGTGATAGTATGATTGTGATTGTATGATCGTGATTGTATGATTCTGATTGTATGATTGTATTTTGGAGATTGTAATTGTATGATTGCGATTGTATGATTGTGATTGTATGATTGTGATTGTATGATTGTGATTGTATGATTGTGATTGTATGATTGTGATTGTGTGATTGTAATTGTATGATTATGATTGTATGATTGTGATTGTATGATGGTGATGGTATGATTGTGATTGTATGATTGCGATAGTATGATTGTGATTGTATGATTGTATTTGGTAGATTCTAATTGTATGATTGTGATTGTATGATTGTGATTGTATGATTGTAATTGTATGATTGTGATTGTATGATTGTGATTGTATGATTGTGATTGTATGATTGTCACTGTATGATTATGATTGTATGATTGCGATTGCATGATTGTGATTGTATGATTGTGATTGTATGATTGTGATTGTATGATTGTGATTGTATGCTTGCGATTGTATGATTGTGATTGTATGATTGCGATTATATGATTGCGATTGTATGATTGCGATTGTATGACAGTGATTGCACGATTGTGATTGTATGATTGTGATTGTATGATTTTGATTGTATGATTGTGATTGTATGATTGTGATTGTATGATTGTGATTGTATGATTGTGATTGTATGATTGTATTTGGGAGATTGTAATTGTATGATTGCGATGGTATGATTGTGATTGTATGATTGTGATTGTATGCTTGCGATTGTATGATTGTGATAGTATGATTGTGATTGTATGATTGTGATTGTATGATTGTGATTGTATGATTGTGATTGTATGATTGTGATTGTATGCTTGCGATTGTATGATTGTGATTGTATGATTGTGATTGTATGGTTGTGATTGTATGATTCTGATTGTATGATTGTATTTGGGATATTGTATTTTGGAGATTGTAATTGTATGATTGCGATTGTATGATTGTGATTGTATGATTGTGATTGTGTGATTGTAATTGTATGATTATGATTGTATGATTGTGATTGTATGATGGTGATGGTATGATTGTGATTGTATGATTGCGATAGTATGATTGTGATTGTATGATTGTGATTGTATGATTGTGATTGTAATATTGTGATTGTATGATTGCGATTGTATGATTGTGATTGTATGATTATGATTGTATGATTGTGATTGTATGATTGTGATTGTATGATTGTGATAGTATGATTGTGATTGTATGACTGTGATTGTATGACTGTGATTGTATGATTGTGATTGTATGATTGTGATTGTATGATTGTGATTGTCTGATTGTGGTTGTATGATTGTGATTGTATGATTGTGATAGTATGATTGTGATTGTATGATTGTGATTGTATGATTGTGATTGTATGACTGTGATTGTATGACTGTGATTGTATGACAGTGATTGTATGATTGTGATTGTATGATTGTGATTGTCTGATTGTGGTTGTATGATTGTGATTGTATGATTGTGATTCTATGATTGTGATTGTATGATTGTGATTGTATGATTGTGATTGTATGATTGTGATTGTATGATTGTGATTGTATGATTGTGATTGTATGATTGTGATTGTATGATTCTGACTGTATGATTGCGATGGTATGATTGTGATAGTATCATTGTGATTTTATGATTGTGACTGTATGATTGTGATTGTATGATTGTGATTGTATGATTGTGATTGTATGATTGAGATTGTATGATTGTGATTGTATGATTGTGATTGTATGATTGTGATTGTATGATTGTATTTGGGAGATTGTAATTGTATGATTGCGATTGTATGATTGTGATTGTATGATTGCGATTGTATGATTGTGATTGTATGATTGTGATTGTATGATTGTGATAGTATGATTGTGATTGTATGACTCTGATCGTATGACTGTGATTGTATGATTGTGATTGTACGATTGTGATTGTATGATTGTGATTGTCTGATTGTGGTTCTATGATTGTGATTGTATGATTGTGATTGTATGATTGTGATTGTATGATTGTGATTGTATGATTGTGATTGTATGATTGTGATTGTATGATTGTAATTGTCTGATTATGGTTGTATGATTGTGGTTGCATGATTGTGATTGTATGATTGTGATAGTATGATTGTGATTGTATGATTGTGATTGTATGATTGTGATTGTATGATCGTATTTGGGAGATTGTAATTGTATGATTGCGATGGTATGATTGTGATTGTATGATTGTGATTGTATGCTTGCGATTGTATGATTGTGATAGTATGATTGTGATTGTATGATTGTGATTGTATGATTGTGATTGTATGATTGTGATTGTATGATTGTGATTGTATGATTGTGATTGTATGATTGTGATTGTATGATTTTGATTGTATGATTGTGATAGTATGATTGCGATTGTATGATTTTGATTGTATGATAGTGATTGTATGAGTGTGATTGTATGATTGTGATTGTATGATGGTGATTGTATGATTGTGATTGTATGCTTGCGATTGTATGATTGTGATTGTATGATTCTGATTGTATGATTGTGATTGTATGATTGTGATTGTGTGATTGTGATAGTATGATTGTGATTGTAAGATTGTGATTGTATGACTGTGATTGTATGATTGTGATTGCATGATTGTGATTGTATGATTGTGATTGTATGATTGTGATTGTATGAATGCGATAGTATGATTGTGATTGTATGATTGTGATTGTATGATTATGATTGTATGATTGTGATTGTATGATTGTGACTGGAAGATTGTGATTGTATGATTGTGATTGTACGATTCTGATTGTATGATTGTGATTGTATGATTGTGATTGTGTGATTGTGATAGTATGATTGTGATTGTAAGATTGTGATTGTATGACTGTGATTGTATGATTGTGATTGTACGATTGTGATTGTATGATTATGATTGTATGATTGTGATAGTATGATTGTGATTGTATGATTGTGATTGAATGATTGTGATTGTATGGTTGTGATTGTATGATTCTGATTGTATGATTGTATTTGGGATATTGTATTTTGGAGATTGTAATTGTATGATTGCGATTGTATGATTGTGATTGTATAATTGTGATTGTATGATTGCGATTGTATGATTGTGATTGTATGATTATGATTGTATGATTGTGATTGTATGATTGTGATTGTATGATTGTGATAGTATGACTGTGATTGTATGACTGTGATTGTATGACTGTGATTGTATGATTGTGATTGTATGATTGTGATTGTATGATTGTGATTGTCTGATTGTGGTTGTATGATTGTGATTGTATGATTGTGATAGTATGATTGTGATTGTATGATTGTGATTGTATGACTGTGATTGTATGACTGTGATTGTATGACAGTGATTGTATGATTGTGATTGTATGATTGTGATTGTATGATTGTGATTGTATGATTGTGATTGTATGATTCTGACTGTATGATTGCGATGGTATGATTGTGATAGTATCATTGTGATTTTATGATTGTGACTGTATGATTGTGATTGTATGATTGTGATTGTATGATTGTGATTGTATGATTGTGATTGTATGATTGTAATTGTATGATTGTGATTGTATGATTGTATTTGGGAGATTGTAATTGTATGATTGCGATTGTATGATTGTGATTGTATGATTGTGATTGTATGATTATGATTGTATGATTATGATAGTATGATTGTGATTGTATGATTGTGATTGTATGATTGTGATTGTATGATTCTGATTGTATGATTGTATTTGGGATATTGTATTTTGGAGATTGTAATTGTATGATTGCGATTGTATGATTGTGATTGTATGATTGTGATTGTATGATTGTGATTGTATGATTGTGATTGTATGATTGTGATTGTGTGATTGTAATTGTATGATTATGATTGTATGATTGTGATTGTATGATGGTGATGGTATGATTGTGATTGTCTGATTGTGAATGTATGATTGTGATTGTATGATTGTGATTGTATGATTGTGATTGTAAGATTGTCATTGTATGATTATGATTGTATGATTGTGATTGCATGATTGTGATTGTATGATTGTGATTGTATGATTGTGATTGTATGATTGTGATTGTATGATTGTGATTGTATGATTGTGATTGTATGATTGCGATTGTATGATTGCGATTGTATGATTGTGATTGTCTGATTGTGGTTCTATGATTGTGATTGTATGATTGTGATTGTATGATTGTGATTGTATGATTGTCATTGTCTGATTATGATTGTATGATTGTGATTGCATGATTGTGATTGTATGATTGTGATAGTATGATTGTGATTGAATGATTGTGATTGTATGATTGTGGTTGTATGATTGTATTTGGGAGATTGTAATTGTATGATTGCGATTGTATGATTGTGATTGTATGATGGTGATTGTATGATTGTGATTGTATTCTTGCGATTGTATGATTGTGATTGTATGATTGTGATTGTGTGATTGCGATTGTATGATTGCGATTGTATGATTGTGATTGTATGATTGTGATAGTATGATAGTGATTGTATGACTGTGATTGTATGACTGTGATTGTATGATTGTGATTGTATGATTGTGATTGTATGATTGTGATTGTCTGATTGTGGTTCTATGATTGTGATTGTATGATTGTCATTGTCTGATTATGATTGTATGATTGTGATTGCATGATTGTGATTGTATGATTGTGATAGTATGATTGTGATTGTATGATTGTGATTGTATGATTGTGGTTGTATGATTGTATTTGGGAGATTGTAATTGTATGATTGCGATTGTATGATTGTGATTGTATGATTGTGATTGTATGATTGTGATTGTATGCTTGCGATTGTATGATTGTGATTGTATGATTCTGATTGTATGATTGTGATTGTATGATTGTGATTGTGTGATTGTGGTAGTATGATTGTGATTGTAAGATTGTGATTGTATGATTGTGATTGCATGATTGTGATTGTATGATTATGATTGTATAATTGTGATAGTATGATTGTGATTGTATGATCGTGATTGTATGATTCTGATTGTATGATTGTATTTTGGAGATTGTAATTGTATGATTGCGATTGCATGATTGTGATTGTATGATTGTGATTGTATGATTGTGATTGTATGATTGTGATTGTATGATTGTGATTGTGTGATTGTAATTGTATGATTATGATTGTATGATTGTGATTGTATGATGGTGATGGTATGATTGTGATTGTATGATTGCGATAGTATGATTGTGATTGTATGATTGTATTTGGTAGATTCTAATTGTATGATTGTGATTGTATGATTGTGATTGTATGATTGTAATTGTATGATTGTGATTGTATGATTGTGATTGTATGATTGTGATTGTATGGTTGTGATTGTATGATACTGATTGTATGATTGTATTTGGGATATTGTATTTCGGAGATTGTAATTGTATGATTGCGATTGTATGATTGTGATTGTATAATTGTGATTGTATGATTGTGATTGTATGATTGTGATTGTATGATTGTGATTGTATGATTGTGATTGTATGATTGTCATTGTATGATTATGATTGTATGATTGCGATTGCATGATTGTGATTGTATGATTGTGATTGTATGATTGTGATTGTATGATTGTGATTGTATGATTGTGATTGTGTGATTGTGATAGTATGATTGTGATTGTAAGATTGTGATTGTATGACTGTGATTGTACGATTGTGATTGTATGATTGTGATTGTATGATTATGATTGTATGATTGTGATAGTATGATTGTGATTGTATGATTGTGATTGTATGATTGTGATTGTATGATTCTGATTGTATGATTGTATTTGGGAGATTGTATTTTGGAGATTGTAATTGTATGATTGCGATTGTATGATTGTGATTGTATGATTGTGATTGTATGATTGTGATTGTATGATTGTGATTGTATGATTGTGATTGTATGATTGTAATTGTATGATTATGATTGTATGATTGTGATTGTATGATGGTGATGGTATGATTGTGATTGTATGATTGCGATAGTACGATTGTGATTGTATGATTGTGATTGTAATATTGTGATTGTATGATTGCGATTGTATGATTGTGATTGTATGATTATGATTGTATGATTGTGATTGTATGATTCTGATTGTATGGTTGTGATTGTATGATTGTGATGGTATGATTGTGATCGTATGATTGCGATAGTATGATTGTGACTGTATGATTGTGATTGTATGATTGTGACTGTATGATTGCGATTGTATGATTGTGATTGTGTGATTGTGATTGTGTGATTGCGATTGTATGATTGTGATTGTATGATTGTGATTGTATGATTGTGATAGTATGATTGTGATTGTATGACTCTGATCGTATGACTGTGATTGTATGATTGTGATTGTACGATTGTGATTGTATGATTGTGATTGTGTGATTGTGATAGTATGATTGTGATTGTAAGATTGTGATTGTAAGATTGTGATTGTATGACTGTGATTGTATGATTGTGATTGTATGATTGTGATTGTATGATTATGATTGTATGATTGTGATAGTATGATTGTGATTGTATGATTGTGATTGTATGATTGTGATTGTATGGTTGTGATTGTATGATACTGATTGTATGATTGTATTTGGGATATTGTATTTTGGAGATTGTAATTGTATGATTGCGATTGTATGATTGTGATTGTATGATTGTGATTGTATGATTGTGATTGTCTGATTGTGGTTCTATGATTGTGATTGTATGATTGTGATTGTATGATTGTGATCGTATGATTGTCATTGTCTGATTATGATTGTATGATTGTGATTGCATGATTGTGATTGTATGATTGTGATAGTATGATTGTGATTGTATGATTGTCATTGTATGATTGTGGTTGTATGATTGTATTTGGGAGATTGTAATTGTATGATTGCGATTGTATGATTGTGATTGTATGATGGTGATTGTATGATTGTGATTGTATGCTTGCGATTATATGATTGTGATTGTATGATTCTGATTGTATGATTGTGATTGTATGATTGTGATTGTGTGATTGTGATAGTATGATTGTGATTGTAAGATTGTGATTGTATGACTGTGATTGTATGATTGTGATTGTATGATTGTGATTGTATGATTATGATTGTATGATTGTGATAGTATGATTGTGATTGTATGATTGTGATTGTATGATTGTGATTGTATGATTCTGATTGTATGATTGTATTTGGGATATTGTATTTTGGAGATTGTAATTGTATGATTGCGATTGTATGATTGTGATTGTATGATTGTGATTGTATGATTGTGATTGTAAGATTGTGATTGTATGATTGTGATTGTGTGATTGTGATTGTATGATTGTGATCTTATGATTGTGATTGTATGATTGTGATTGTATGATTGTAATTGTATGATTGCGATGGTATGATTGTGATTGTATGAATGCGATAGTATGATTGTGATTGTATGATTGTGATTGTATGATTATGATTGTATGATTGTGATTGTATGATTGTGACTGGAAGATTGTGATTGTATGATTGTGATTGTACGATTCTGATTGTATGATTGTGATTGTATGATTGTGATTGTGTGATTGTGATAGTATGATTGTGATTGTAAGATTGTGATTGTATGACTGTGATTGTATGATTGTGATTGTACGATTGTGATTGTATGATTATGATTGTATGATTGTGATAGTATGATTGTGATTGTACGATTGTGATTGAATGATTGTGATTGTATGGTTGTGATTGTATGATTCTGATTGTATGATTGTATTTGGGATATTGTATTTTGGAGATTGTAATTGTATGATTGCGATTGTATGATTGTGATTGTATAATTGTGATTGTATGATTGTGATTGTGTGATTGTAATTGTATGATTATGATTGTATGATTGTGATTGTATGATGGTGATGGTATGATTGTGATTGTATGATTGCGATAGTATGATTGTGATTGTATGATTGTGATTGTATGATTGTGATTGTAATATTGTGATTGTATGATTGCGATTGCATGATTGTGATTGTATGATTATGATTGTATGATTGTGATTGTATGATTGTGATTGTATGATTGTGATAGTATGACTGTGATTGTATGACTGTGATTGTATGACTGTGATTGTATGATTGTGATTGTATGATTGTGATTGTATGATTGTGATTGTCTGATTGTGGTTGTATGATTGTGATTGTATGATTGTGATAGTATGATTGTGATTGTATGATTGTGATTGTATGACTGTGATTGTATGATTATGATTGTATGATTGTGATTGTATGATGGTGATGGTATGATTGTGATTGTATGATTGCGATAGTACGATTGTGATTGTATGATTGTGATTGTAATATTGTGATTGTATGATTGCGATTGTATGATTGTGATTGTATGATTATGATTGTATGATTGTGATTGTATGATTCTGATTGTATGGTTGTGATTGTATGATTGTGATGGTATGATTGTGATCGTATGATTGCGATAGTATGATTGTGACTGTATGATTGTGATTGTATGATTGTGACTGTATGATTGCGATTGTATGATTGTGATTGTGTGATTGTGATTGTGTGATTGCGATTGTATGATTGTGATTGTATGATTGTGATTGTATGATTGTGATAGTATGATTGTGATTGTATGACTCTGATCGTATGACTGTGATTGTATCATTGTGATTGTACGATTGTGATTGTATGATTGTGATTGTGTGATTGCGATAGTATGATTGTGATTGTAAGATTGTGATTGTAAGATTGTGATTGTATGACTGTGATTGTATGATTGTGATTGTATGATTGTGATTGTATGATTATGATTGTATGATTGTGATAGTATGATTGTGATTGTATGATTGTGATTGTATGATTGTGATTGTATGGTTGTGATTGTATGATACTGATTGTATGATTGTATTTGGGATATTGTATTTTGGAGATTGTAATTGTATGATTGCGATTGTATGATTGTGATTGTATGATTGTGATTGTATGATTGTGATTGTCTGATTGTGGTTCTATGATTGTGATTGTATGATTGTGATTGTATGATTGTGATCGTATGATTGTCATTGTCTGATTATGATTGTATGATTGTGATTGCATGATTGTGATTGTATGATTGTGATAGTATGATTGTGATTGTATGATTGTCATTGTATGATTGTGGTTGTATGATTGTATTTGGGAGATTGTAATTGTATGATTGCGATTGTATGATTGTGATTGTATGATGGTGATTGTATGATTGTGATTGTATGCTTGCGATTGTATGATTGTGATTGTATGATTCTGATTGTATGATTGTGATTGTATGATTGTGATTGTGTGATTGTGATAGTATGATTGTGATTGTAAGATTGTGATTGTATGACTGTGATTGTATGATTGTGATTGTATGATTGTGATTGTATGATTATGATTGTATGATTGTGATAGTATGATTGTGATTGTATGATTGTGATTGTATGATTGTGATTGTATGATTCTGATTGTATGATTGTATTTGGGATATTGTATTTTGGAGATTGTAATTGTATGATTGCGATTGTATGATTGTGATTGTATGATCGTGATTGTATGATTGTGATTGTAAGATTGTGATTGTATGATTGTGATTGTGTGATTGTGATTGTATGATTGTGATCTTATGATTGTGATTGTATGATTGTGATTGTATGATTGTAATTGTATGATTGCGATGGTATGATTGTGATTGTATGAATGCGATAGTATGATTGTGATTGTATGATTGTGATTGTGTGATTGTGATAGTATGATTGTGATTGTAAGATTGTGATTGTATGACTGTGATTGTATGATTGTGATTGTATGATTGTGATTGTATGATTATGATTGTATGATTGTGATAGTATGATTGTGATTGTATGATTGTGATTGTATGATTGTGATTGTATGATTCTGATTGTATGATTGTATTTGGGATATTGTATTTTGGAGATTGTAATTGTATGATTGCGATTGTATGATTGTGATTGTATGATCGTGATTGTGTGATTGTGATAGTATGATTGTGATTGTAAGATTGTGATTGTATGACTGTGATTGTATGATTGTGATTGTACGATTGTGATTGTATGATTATGATTGTATGATTGTGATAGTATGATTGTGATTGTATGATTGTGATTGAATGATTGTGATTGTATGGTTGTGATTGTATGATTCTGATTGTATGATTGTATTTGGGATATTGTATTTTGGAGATTGTAATTGTATGATTGCGATTGTATGATTGTGATTGTATAATTGTGATTGTATGATTGTGATTGTGTGATTGTAATTGTATGATTATGATTGTATGATTGTGATTGTATGATGGTGATGGTATGATTGTGATTGTATGATTGCGATAGTATGATTGTGATTGTATGATTGTGATTGTATGATTGTGATTGTATGATCGTGATTGTATGATTGTGATTGTAAGATTGTGATTGTATGATTGTGATTGTGTGATTGTGATTGTATGATTGTGATCTTATGATTGTGATTGTATGATTGTGATTGTATGATTGTAATTGTATGATTGCGATGGTATGATTGTGATTGTATGAATGCGATAGTATGATTGTGATTGTATGATTGTGATTGTATGATTATGATTGTATGATTGTGATTGTATGATTGTGACTGGAAGATTGTGATTGTATGATTGTGATTGTACGATTCTGATTGTATGATTGTGATTGTATGATTGTGATTGTGTGATTGTGATAGTATGATTGTGATTGTAAGATTGTGATTGTATGACTGTGATTGTATGATTGTGATTGTACGATTGTGATTGTATGATTATGATTGTATGATTGTGATAGTATGATTGTGATTGTATGATTGTGATTGAATGATTGTGATTGTATGGTTGTGATTGTATGATTCTGATTGTATGATTGTATTTGGGATATTGTATTTTGGAGATTGTAATTGTATGATTGCGATTGTATGATTGTGATTGTATAATTGTGATTGTATGATTGTGATTGTGTGATTGTAATTGTATGATTATGATTGTATGATTGTGATTGTATGATGGTGATGGTATGATTGTGATTGTATGATTGCGATAGTATGATTGTGATTGTATGATTGTGATTGTATGATTGTGATTGTAATATTGTGATTGTATGATTGCGATTGTATGATTGTGATTGTATGATTATGATTGTATGATTGTGATTGTATGATTGTGATTGTATGATTGTGATAGTATGACTGTGATTGTATGACTGTGATTGTATGACTGTGATTGTATGATTGTGATTGTATGATTGTGATTGTATGATTGTGATTGTCTGATTGTGGTTGTATGATTGTGATTGTATGATTGTGATAGTATGATTGTGATTGTATGATTGTGATTGTATGATTGTGATTGTATGATTGTGATTGTATGATTGTAATTGTATGATTGTGATTGTATGATTGTATTTGGGAGATTGTAATTGTATGATTGCGATTGTATGATTGTGATTGTATGATTGTGATTGTATGATTATGATTGTATGATTATGATAGTATGATTGTGATTGTATGATTGTGATTGTATGATTGCGATTGTATGATTGCGATTGTATGATTGTGATTGTCTGATTGTGGTTCTATGATTGTGATTGTATGATTGTGATTGTATGATTGTGATTGTATGATTGTCATTGTCTGATTATGATTGTATGATTGTGATTGCATGATTGTGATTGTATGATTGTGATAGTATGATTGTGATTGAATGATTGTGATTGTATGATTGTGGTTGTATGATTGTATTTGGGAGATTGTAATTGTATGATTGCGATTGTATGATTGTGATTGTATGATGGTGATTGTATGATTGTGATTGTATTCTTGCGATTGTATGATTGTGATTGTATGATTGTGATTGTGTGATTGCGATTGTATGATTGCGATTGTATGATTGTGATTGTATGATTATGATTGTATGATTGTGATTGTATGATTCTGATTGTATGGTTGTGATTGTATGATTGTGATGGTATGATTGTGATCGTATGATTGCGATAGTATGATTGTGACTGTATGATTGTGATTGTATGATTGTGACTGTATGATTGCGATTGTATGATTGTGATTGTGTGATTGTGATAGTATGATTGTGATTGTATGATTGTGATTGTATGATTGTGATTGTATGATTCTGATTGTATGATTGTATTTGGGAGATTGTATTTTGGAGATTGTAATTGTATGATTGCGATTGTATGATTGTGATTGTATGATTGTGATTGTATGATTGTGATTGTATGATTGTGATTGTATGATTGTAATTGTATGATTATGATTGTATGATTGTGATTGTATGATGGTGATGGTATGATTGTGATTGTATGATTGCGATAGTACGATTGTGATTGTATGATTGTGATTGTAATATTGTGATTGTATGATTGCGATTGTATGATTGTGATTGTATGATTATGATTGTATGATTGTGATTGTATGATTCTGATTGTATGGTTGTGATTGTATGATTGTGATGGTATGATTGTGATCGTATGATTGCGATAGTATGATTGTGACTGTATGATTGTGATTGTATGATTGTGACTGTATGATTGCGATTGTATGATTGTGATTGTGTGATTGTGATTGTGTGATTGCGATTGTATGATTGTGATTGTATGATTGTGATTGTATGATTGTGATAGTATGATTGTGATTGTATGACTCTGATCGTATGACTGTGATTGTATGATTGTGATTGTACGATTGTGATTGTATGATTGTGATTGTGTGATTGTGATAGTATGATTGTGATTGTAAGATTGTGATTGTAAGATTGTGATTGTATGACTGTGATTGTATGATTGTGATTGTATGATTGTGATTGTATGATTATGATTGTATGATTGTGATAGTATGATTGTGATTGTATGATTGTGATTGTATGATTGTGATTGTATGGTTGTGATTGTATGATACTGATTGTATGATTGTATTTGGGATATTGTATTTTGGAGATTGTAATTGTATGATTGCGATTGTATGATTGTGATTGTATGATTGTGATTGTATGATTGTGATTGTCTGATTGTGGTTCTATGATTGTGATTGTATGATTGTGATTGTATGATTGTGATCGTATGATTGTCATTGTCTGATTATGATTGTAAGATTGTGATTGCATGATTGTGATTGTATGATTGTGATAGTATGATTGTGATTGTATGATTGTCATTGTATGATTGTGGTTGTATGATTGTATTTGGGAGATTGTAATTGTATGATTGCGATTGTATGATTGTGATTGTATGATGGTGATTGTATGATTGTGATTGTATGCTTGCGATTATATGATTGTGATTGTATGATTCTGATTGTATGATTGTGATTGTATGATTGTGATTGTGTGATTGTGATAGTATGATTGTGATTGTAAGATTGTGATTGTATGACTGTGATTGTATGATTGTGATTGTATGATTGTGATTGTATGATTATGATTGTATGATTGTGATAGTATGATTGTGATTGTATGATTGTGATTGTATGATTGTGATTGTATGATTCTGATTGTATGATTGTATTTGGGATATTGTATTTTGGAGATTGTAATTGTATGATTGCGATTGTATGATTGTGATTGTATGATTGTGATTGTATGATTGTGATTGTAAGATTGTGATTGTATGATTGTGATTGTGTGATTGTGATTGTATGATTGTGATCTTATGATTGTGATTGTATGATTGTGATTGTATGATTGTAATTGTATGATTGCGATGGTATGATTGTGATTGTATGAATGCGATAGTATGATTGTGATTGTATGATTGTGATTGTATGATTATGATTGTATGATTGTGATTGTATGATTGTGACTGGAAGATTGTGATTGTATGATTGTGATTGTACGATTCTGATTGTATGATTGTGATTGTATGATTGTGATTGTGTGATTGTGATAGTATGATTGTGATTGTAAGATTGTGATTGTATGACTGTGATTGTATGATTGTGATTGTACGATTGTGATTGTATGATTATGATTGTATGATTGTGATAGTATGATTGTGATTGTATGATTGTGATTGAATGATTGTGATTGTATGGTTGTGATTGTATGATTCTGATTGTATGATTGTATTTGGGATATTGTATTTTGGAGATTGTAATTGTATGATTGCGATTGTATGATTGTGATTGTATAATTGTGATTGTATGATTGTGATTGTGTGATTGTAATTGTATGATTATGATTGTATGATTGTGATTGTATGATGGTGATGGTATGATTGTGATTGTATGATTGCGATAGTATGATTGTGATTGTATGATTGTGATTGTATGATTGTGATTGTAATATTGTGATTGTATGATTGCGATTGTATGATTGTGATTGTATGATTATGATTGTATGATTGTGATTGTATGATTGTGATTGTATGATTGTGATAGTATGACTGTGATTGTATGACTGTGATTGTATGACTGTGATTGTATGATTGTGATTGTATGATTGTGATTGTATGATTGTGATTGTCTGATTGTGGTTGTATGATTGTGATTGTATGATTGTGATAGTATGATTGTGATTGTATGATTGTGATTGTATGACTGTGATTGTATGATTATGATTGTATGATTGTGATTGTATGATGGTGATGGTATGATTGTGATTGTATGATTGCGATAGTACGATTGTGATTGTATGATTGTGATTGTAATATTGTGATTGTATGATTGCGATTGTATGATTGTGATTGTATGATTATGATTGTATGATTGTGATTGTATGATTCTGATTGTATGGTTGTGATTGTATGATTGTGATGGTATGATTGTGATCGTATGATTGCGATAGTATGATTGTGACTGTATGATTGTGATTGTATGATTGTGACTGTATGATTGCGATTGTATGATTGTGATTGTGTGATTGTGATTGTGTGATTGCGATTGTATGATTGTGATTGTATGATTGTGATTGTATGATTGTGATAGTATGATTGTGATTGTATGACTCTGATCGTATGACTGTGATTGTATGATTGTGATTGTACGATTGTGATTGTATGATTGTGATTGTGTGATTGTGATAGTATGATTGTGATTGTAAGATTGTGATTGTAAGATTGTGATTGTATGACTGTGATTGTATGATTGTGATTGTATGATTGTGATTGTCTGATTGTGGTTGTATGATTGTGATTGTATGATTGTGATAGTATGATTGTGATTGTAAGATTGTGATTGTAAGATTGTGATTGTATGACTGTGATTGTATGATTGTGATTGTATGATTGTGATTGTATGATTATGATTGTATGATTGTGATAGTATGATTGTGATTGTATGATTGTGATTGTATGATTGTGATTGTATGGTTGTGATTGTATGATACTGATTGTATGATTGTATTTGGGATATTGTATTTTGGAGATTGTAATTGTATGATTGCGATTGTATGATTGTGATTGTATGATCGTGATTGTATGATTGTGATTGTAAGATTGTGATTGTATGATTGTGATTGTGTGATTGTGATTGTATGATTGTGATCTTATGATTGTGATTGTATGATTGTGATTGTATGATTGTAATTGTATGATTGCGATGGTATGATTGTGATTGTATGAATGCGATAGTATGATTGTGATTGTATGATTGTGATTGTATGATTATGATTGTATGATTGTGATTGTATGATTGTGACTGGAAGATTGTGATTGTATGATTGTGATTGTACGATTCTGATTGTATGATTGTGATTGTATGATTGTGATTGTGTGATTGTGATAGTATGATTGTGATTGTAAGATTGTGATTGTATGACTGTGATTGTATGATTGTGATTGTACGATTGTGATTGTATGATTATGATTGTATGATTGTGATAGTATGATTGTGATTGTATGATTGTGATTGAATGATTGTGATTGTATGGTTGTGATTGTATGATTCTGATTGTATGATTGTATTTGGGATATTGTATTTTGGAGATTGTAATTGTATGATTGCGATTGTATGATTGTGATTGTATAATTGTGATTGTATGATTGTGATTGTGTGATTGTAATTGTATGATTATGATTGTATGATTGTGATTGTATGATGGTGATGGTATGATTGTGATTGTATGATTGCGATAGTATGATTGTGATTGTATGATTGTGATTGTATGATTGTGATTGTAATATTGTGATTGTATGATTGCGATTGTATGATTGTGATTGTATGATTATGATTGTATGATTGTGATTGTATGATTGTGATTGTATGATTGTGGTAGTATGACTGTGATTGTATGACTGTGATTGTATGACTGTGATTGTATGATTGTGATTGTATGATTGTGATTGTATGATTGTGATTGTCTGATTGTGGTTGTATGATTGTGATTGTATGATTGTGATAGTATGATTGTGATTGTATGATTGTGATTGTATGATTGTGATTGTATGATTGTGATTGTATGATTGTAATTGTATGATTGTGATTGTATGATTGTATTTGGGAGATTGTAATTGTATGATTGCGATTGTATGATTGTGATTGTATGATTGTGATTGTATGATTATGATTGTATGATTATGATAGTATGATTGTGATTGTATGATTGTGATTGTATGATTGTGATTGTATGATTGTGATTGTATGATTCTGATTGTATGATTGTATTTGGGATATTGTATTTTGGAGATTGTAATTGTATGATTGCGATTATATGATTGTGATTGTATGATTGTGATTGTATGATTGTGATTGTATGATTGTGATTGTATGATTGTGATTGTATGATTGTGATTGTGTGATTGTAATTGTATGATTATGATTGTATGATTGTGATTGTATGATGGTGATGGTATGATTGTGATTGTCTGATTGTGAATGTATGATTGTGATTGTATGATTGTGATTGTATGATTGTGATTGTAAGATTGTCATTGTATGATTATGATTGTATGATTGTGATTGCATGATTGTGATTGTATGATTGTGATTGTATGATTGTGATTGTATGATTGTGATTGTATGATTGTGATTGTATGATTGTGATTGTATGATTGCGATTGTATGATTGCGATTGTATGATTGTGATTGTCTGATTGTGGTTCTATGATTGTGATTGTATGATTGTGATTGTATGATTGTGATTGTATGATTGTCATTGTCTGATTATGATTGTATGATTGTGATTGCATGATTGTGATTGTATGATTGTGATAGTATGATTGTGATTGAATGATTGTGATTGTATGATTGTGGTTGTATGATTGTATTTGGGAGATTGTAATTGTATGATTGCGATTGTATGATTGTGATTGTATGATGGTGATTGTATGATTGTGATTGTATTCTTGCGATTGTATGATTGTGATTGTATGATTGTGATTGTGTGATTGCGATTGTATGATTGCGATTGTATGATTGTGATTGTATGATTGTGATAGTATGATAGTGATTGTATGAATGTGATTGTATGACTGTGATTGTATGATTGTGATTGTATGATTGTGATTGTATGATTGTGATTGTCTGATTGTGGTTCTATGATTGTGATTGTATGATTGTCATTGTCTGATTATGATTGTATGATTGTGATTGCATGATTGTGATTGTATGATTGTGATAGTATGATTGTGATTGTATGATTGTGATTGTATGATTGTGGTTGTATGATTGTATTTGGGAGATTGTAATTGTATGATTGCGATTGTATGATTGTGATTGTATGATTGTGATTGTATGATTGTGATTGTATGCTTGCGATTGTATGATTGTGATTGTATGATTCTGATTGTATGATTGTGATTGTATGATTGTGATTGTGTGATTGTGGTAGTATGATTGTGATTGTAAGATTGTGATTGTATGATTGTGATTGCATGATTGTGATTGTATGATTATGATTGTATAATTGTGATAGTATGATTGTGATTGTATGATCGTGATTGTATGATTCTGATTGTATGATTGTATTTTGGAGATTGTAATTGTATGATTGCGATTGTATGATTGTGATTGTATGATTGTGATTGTATGATTGTGATTGTATGATTGTGATTGTATGATTGTGATTGTGTGATTGTAATTGTATGATTATGATTGTATGATTGTGATTGTATGATGGTGATGGTATGATTGTGATTGTATGATTGCGATAGTATGATTGTGATTGTATGATTGTATTTGGTAGATTCTAATTGTATGATTGTGATTGTATGATTGTGATTGTATGATTGTAATTGTATGATTGTGATGGTATGATTGTGTTTGTATGAATGCGATAGTACGATTGTGATTGTATGATTGTGATTGTATGATTATGATTGTATGATTGTGATTGTATGATTGTGACTGGAAGATTGTGATTGTATGATTGTGATTGTACGATTCTGATTGTATGATTGTGATTGTATGATTGTGATTGTGTGATTGTGATAGTATGATTGTGATTGTAAGATTGTGATTGTAAGATTGTGATTGTATGACTGTGATTGTATGATTGTGATTGTATGATTGTGATTGTATGATTATGATTGTATGATTGTGGTAGTATGATTGTGATTGTATGATTGTGATTGTATGATTGTGATTGTATGGTTGTGATTGTATGATACTGATTGTATGATTGTATTTGGGATATTGTATTTTGGAGATTGTAATTGTATGATTGCGATTGTATGATTGTGATTGTATAATTGTGATTGTATGATTGTGATTGTATGATTGTGATTGTATGATTGTGATTGTATGATTGTCATTGTATGATTATGATTGTATGATTGCGATTGCATGATTGTGATTGTATGATTGTGATTGTATGATTGTGATTGTATGATTGTGATTGTATGATTGTGATTGTGTGATTGTGATAGTATGATTGTGATTGTAAGATTGTGATTGTATGACTGTGATTGTACGATTGTGATTGTATGATTGTGATTGAATGATTATGACTGTATGATTGTGATAGTATGATTGTGATTGTATGATTGTGATTGTATGATTGTGATTGTATGATTCTGATTGTATGATTGTATTTGGGAGATTGTATTTTGGAGATTGTAATTGTATGATTGCGATTGTATGATTGTGATTGTATGATTGTGATTGTATGATTGTGATTGTATGATTGTGATTGTATGATTGTGATTGTATGATTGTAATTGTATGATTATGATTGTATGATTGTGATTGTATGATGGTGATGGTATGATTGTGATTGTATGATTGCGATAGTACGATTGTGATTGTATGATTGTGATTGTAATATTGTGATTGTATGATTGCGATTGTATGATTGTGATTGTATGATTATGATTGTATGATTGTGATTGTATGATTCTGATTGTATGGTTGTGATTGTATGATTGTGATGGTATGATTGAGATCGTATGATTGCGATAGTATGATTGTGACTGTATGATTGTGATTGTATGATTGTGACTGTATGATTGCGATTGTATGATTGTGATTGTGTGATTGTGATTGTGTGATTGCGATTGTATTATTCTGATTGTATGATTGTGATTGTATGATTGTGATAGTATGATTGTGATTGTATGACTCTGATCGTATGACTGTGATTGTATGATTGTGATTGTACGATTGTGATTGTATGATTGTGATTGTCTGATTGTGGTTCTATGATTGTGATTGTATGATTGTGATTGTATGATTGTGATTGTATGATTGTGATTGTATGATTGTGATTGTATGATTGTGATTGTATGATTGTGATTGTATGATTGTAATTGTCTGATTATGGTTGTATGATTGTGGTTGCATGATTGTGATTGTATGATTGTGATAGTATGATTGTGATTGTATGATTGTGATTGTATGATTGTGATTGTATGATTTTGATTGTATGATTGTGATAGTATGATTGCGATTGTATGATTTTGATTGTATGATAGTGATTGTATGATTGTGATTGTATGATTATGATTGTATGATTGTGATTGCATGATTGTGATTGAATGATTGTGATAGTACGATTGTGATTGTATGACTGTGATTGTATGATTGTATTTGGGAGATTGTAATTGTATGATTGCGATTGTATGATTGTGATTGTATGATTGTGATTGTATGCTTGCGATTGTATGATTGCGATTATATGATTGCGATTGTATGATTGCGATTGTATTACAGTGATTGCACGATTGTGATTGTATGATTGTGATTGTATGATTTTGATTGTATGATTGTGATTGTATGATTGTGATTGTATGATTGTGATTGTCTGATTGTGAACGTATGATTGTGATTGTATGATTGTGATTGTATGATTGTGATTGTATGATTGTCATTGTATGATTATGATTGTATGATAGTGATTGCATGATTGTGATTGTATGATTGTGATTGTATGATTGTGATTGTATGATTGTGATTGTATGGTTGTGATTGTATGATCGTGATTGTATGACTGTGATTGTGTGATTGTGATAGTACGATTGTGATTGTAAGATTGTGATTGTATGACTGTGGTGTACGATTGTGAATGTATGACTGTGATTGTATGATTATGATTGCATGATAGTGATAGTATGATTGTGATTGTATGATTGTGATTGTATGATTCTGATTGTATGATTGTATTTGGGAGATTGTATTTTGGAGATTGTAATTGTATGATTGCGATTGTATGATTGTGATTGTATGATTGTGATTGTATGATTGTGATTGTATGATTGTGATTGTATGATTGTGATTGTGCGATTGTGATTGTATGATTGTAATTGTATGATTATGATTGTATGATTGTGATTGTATGATGGTGATGGTATGATTGTGATTGTATGATTGCGATAGTACGATTGTGATTGTATGATTGTGATTGTAATATTGTGATTGTATGATTGCGATTGTATGATTGTGATTGTATGATTATGATTGTATGATTGTGATTGTATGATTCTGATTGTATGGTTGTGATTGTATGATTGTGATGGTATGATTGTGATCGTATGATTGCGATAGTATGATTCTGATTGTATGATTGTGATTGTACGATTGTGACTGTATGATTGCGATTGTATGACTGTGATTGTGTGATTGTGGTTGTATGATTACGATTGTATGATTGTGATTGTATGATTGTGATTGTATGATTGTGATAGTATGATTGTGATAATATGACTGTGATCGTATGACTGTGATTGTATGATTGTGATTGTACGATTGTGATTGTATGATTGTGATTGTCTGATTGTGATTGTATGATTGTGATTGTATGATTGTGATTGTATGATTGTGATTGTATGATTGTGATTGTATGATTGTGATTGTATGATTGTGATTGTATGATTGTCATTGTCTGATTATGATTGTATGATTGTGATTGCATGATTGTGATTGTATGATTGTGATAGTATGATTGTGATTGTATGATTGTGATTGTATGATTGTGATTGTATGATTGTGACTGGAAGATTGTGATTGTATGATTGTGATTGTACGATTCTGATTGTATGATTGTGATTGTATGATTGTGATTGTGTGATTGTGATAGTATGATTGTGATTGTAAGATTGTGATTGTATGACTGTGATTGTATGATTATGATTGTATGATTGTGATTGTAATATTGTGATTGTATGATTGCGATTGTATGATTGTGATTGTATGATTATGATTGTATGATTGTGATTGTATGATTGTGATTGTATGATTGTGATAGTATGACTGTGATTGTATGACTGTGATTGTATGACTGTGATTGTATGAATGTAATTGTATGATTGTGATTGTATGATTGTGATTGTCTGATTGTGGTTGTATGATTGTGATTGTATGATTGTGATAGTATGATTGTGATTGTATGATTATGATTGTATGATTGTGATTGTATGATGGTGATGGTATGATTGTGATTGTATGATTGCGATAGTACGATTGTGATTGTATGATTGTGATTGTAATATTGTGATTGTATGATTGCGATTGTATGATTGTGATTGTATGATTATGATTGTATGGTTGTGATTGTATGATTCTGATTGTATGGTTGTGATTGTATGATTGTGATGGTATGATTGTGATTGTATGATTCTGATGGTATGATTGTATTTGGGAGATTGTATTTTGGAGATTGTAATTGTATGATTGCGATTGTATGATTGTGATTGTATGATTGTGATTGTATGATTGTGATTGTATGATTGTGATTGTATGATTGTAATTGTATGATTATGATTGTATGATTGTGATTGTATGATGGTGATGGTATGATTGTGATTGTATGATTGCGATAGTACGATTGTGATTGTATGATTGTGATTGTAATATTGTGATTGTATGATTGCGATTGTATGATTGTGATTGTATGATTATGATTGTATGGTTGTGATTGTATGATTCTGATTGTATGGTTGTGATTGTATGATTGTGATGGTATGATTGTGACCGTATGATTGCGATAGTATGATTGTGACTGTATGATTGTGATTGTATGATTGTGATTGTATGACTGTGATTGTATGACTGTGATTGTTTGACAGTGATTGTATGATTGTGATTGTATGATTGTGATTGTATGATTCTGATTGTATGATTGTATTTGGGAGATTGTATTTTGGAGATTGTAATTGTATGATTGCGATTGTATGATTGTGATTGTATGGTTGTGATTGTATGATTGTGATTGTATGATTGTGATTGTATGATTGTAATTGTATGATTATGATTGTATGATTGTGATTGTATGATGGTGATGGTATGATTGTGATTGTATGATTGCGATAGTACGATTGTGATTGTATGATTGTGATTGTAATATTGTGATTGTATGATTGCGATTGTATGATTGTGATTGTATGATTATGATTGTATGGTTGTGATTGTATGATTCTGATTGTATGGTTGTGATTGTATGATTGTGATGGTATGATTGTGACCGTATGATTGCGATAGTATGATTGTGACTGTATGATTGTGATTGTATGATTGTGACTGTATGATTGCGATTGTATGATTGTGATTGTGTGATTGTGATTGTATGATTGCGATTGTATGATTGTGATTGTATGATTGTGATTGTATGATTGTGATAGTATGATTGTGATTGTATGACTGTGATCGTATGACTGTGATTGTATGATTGTGATTGTACGATTGTGATTGTATGATTGTGATTGTCTGATTGTGGTTCTATGATTGTGATTGTATGATTGTGATTGTATGACTGTGATTGTATGATTGTGATTGTATGATTGTGATTGTATGATTGTGATTGTATGATTGTGATTGTATGATTGTGATTGTATGATTGTGATTGTATGATTGTGATTGTATGATTGTCATTGTCTGATTATGATTGTATGATTGTGATTGCATGATTGTGATTGTATGATTGTGATAGTATGATTGTGATTGTATGATTGTGATTGTATGATTGTGATTGTATGATTGTGACTGGAAGATTGTGATTGTATGATTGTGATTGTACGATTCTGATTGTATGATTGTGATTGTATGATTGTGATTGTGTGATTGTGATAGTATGATTGTGATTGTAAGATTGTGATTGTATGACTGTGATTGTATGATTATGATTGTATGATTGTGATTGTAATATTGTGATTGTATGATTGCGATTGTATGATTGTGATTGTATGATTATGATTGTATGATTGTGATTGTATGATTGTGATTGTATGATTGTGATAGTATGACTGTGATTGTAGGACTGTGATTGTATGACTGTGATTGTATGAATGTAATTGTATGATTGTGATTGTATGATTGTGATTGTCTGATTGTGGTTGTATGATTGTGATTGTATGATTGTGATAGTATGATTGTGATTGTATGATTATGATTGTATGATTGTGATTGTATGATGGTGATGCTATGATTGTGATTGTATGATTGCGATAGTACGATTGTGATTGTATGATTGTGATTGTAATATTGTGATTGTATGATTGCGATTGTATGATTGTGATTGTATGATTATGATTGTATGGTTGTGATTGTATGATTCTGATTGTATGGTTGTGATTGTATGATTGTGATGGTATGATTGTGATTGTATGATTCTGATGGTATGATTGTATTTGGGAGATTGTATTTTGGAGATTGTAATTGTATGATTGCGATTGTATGATTGTGATTGTATGATTGTGATTGTATGATTGTGATTGTATGATTGTAATTGTATGATTATGATTGTATGATTGTGATTGTATGATGGTGATGGTATGATTGTGATTGTATGATTGCGATAGTACGATTGTGATTGTATGATTGTGATTGTAATATTGTGATTGTATGATTGCGATTGTATGATTGTGATTGTATGATTATGATTGTATGGTTGTGATTGTATGATTCTGATTGTATGGTTGTGATTGTATGATTGTGATGGTATGATTGTGACCGTATGATTGCGATAGTATGATTGTGACTGTATGATTGTGATTGTATGATTGTGATTGTATGACTGTGATTGTATGACTGTGATTGTTTGACAGTGATTGTATGATTGTGATTGTATGATTGTGATTGTATGATTCTGATTGTATGATTGTATTTGGGAGATTGTATTTTGGAGATTGTAATTGTATGATTGCGATTGTATGATTGTGATTGTATGGTTGTGATTGTATGATTGTGATTGTATGATTGTGATTGTATGATTGTAATTGTATGATTATGATTGTATGATTGTGATTGTATGATGGTGATGGTATGATTGTGATTGTATGATTGCGATAGTACGATTGTGATTGTATGATTGTGATTGTAATATTGTGATTGTATGATTGCGATTGTATGATTGTGATTGTATGATTATGATTGTATGGTTGTGATTGTATGATTCTGATTGTATGGTTGTGATTGTATGATTGTGATGGTATGATTGTGACCGTATGATTGCGATAGTATGATTGTGACTGTATGACTGTGATTGTATGATTGTGACTGTATGATTGCGATTGTATGATTGTGATTGTGTGATTGTGATTGTATGATTGCGATTGTATGATTGTGATTGTATGATTGTGATTGTATGATTGTGATAGTATGATTGTGATTGTATGACTGTGATCGTATGACTGTGATTGTATGATTGTGATTGTACGATTGTGATTGTATGATTGTGATTGTCTGATTGTGGTTCTATGATTGTGATTGTATGATTGTGATTGTATGACTGTGATTGTATGATTGTGATTGTATGATTGTGATTGTATGATTGTGATTGTATGATTGTGATTGTATGATTGTCATTGTCTGATTATGATTGTATGATTGTGATTGCATAATTGTGATTGTATGATTGTGATAGTATGATTGTGATAGTATGATTGTGATAGTATGATTGTGATTGTATGATTGTGATTGTATGATTGTGATTGTGTGATTGTGATTGTATGATTGTGATTGTATGATTGTGATTGTATGATTTTGATTGTATGATTGTGATAGTATGATTGCGATTGTATGATTTTGATTGTATGATTGTGATTGTATGACTGTGATTGTATGACTGTGATTGTATGACAGTGATTGTATGATTGTGATTGTATGATTGTGATTGTATGATTGTGATTGTATGATTGTGATTGTATGATTGTGATTGTATGATTGTGATTGTATGATTCTGACTGTATGATTGCGATGGTATGATTGTGATAGTATCATTGTGATTTTATGATTGTGACTGTATGATTGTGATTGTATGATTGTGATTGTATGATTGTGATTGTATGATTGTGATTGTATGATTGTAATTGTATGATTGTGATTGTATGATTGTATTTGGGAGATTGTAATTGTATGATTGCGATTGTATGATTGTGATTGTATGATTGTGATTGTATGATTATGATTGTATGATTGTGATTGTATGATTGTGATTGTATGATTGTGATAGTATGATTGTGATTGTATGACTGTGATTGTATGACTGTGCTTGTATGATTGTGATTGTATGATTGTGATTGTATGATTGTGGTTGTCTGATTGTGGTTGTATGATTGTGATTGTATGATTGTGATTGTATGATTATGATTGTATGATTGTGATTGTATGATTGTGATTGTATGATTGTGATAGTATGATTGCGATGGTATGATTGTGATAGTCTCATTGTGATTTTATGATTGTGACTGTATGATTGTGATTGTATGATTGTGATTGTATGATTGTGATTGTATGATTGTGATTGTATGATTGTAATTGTATGACTGTGATTGTATGACTGTGATTGTATGACAGTGATTGTATGATTGTGATTGTATGATTGTGATTGTATGATTGTGATTGCATGATTGTGATTGTATGATTGTGATAGTATGATTGTGATTGTATGATTGTGACTGTATGATTGCGATTGTATGATTGTGATTGTGTGATTGTGGTTGTAAGATTGTTTTTGTATGATTGTGATTGTATAGTAGTAATTGTATGATTGTGATCGTATGATTGTGATTGTATGATTGCGATAGTATGATTGTGATTGTATGATTGTCATTGTCTGATTATGATTGTATGATTGTGATTGCATGATTGTGATTGTATGATTGTGATAGTATGATTGTGATTGTATGATTCTGACTGTATGATTGCGATGGTATGATTGTGATAGTATCATTGTGATTTTATGATTGTGACTGTATGATTGTGATTGTATGATTGTGATTGTACGATTGTGATTGTCTGATTGTGGTTCTATGATTGTGATTGTATGATTGTGATTGTATGATTGTGATTGTATGATTGTCATTGTCTGATTATGATTGTATGATTGTGATTGTATGATTATGATTGTATGATTGTGATAGTATGATTGTGATTGTATGATTGTGATTGTATGATTGTGATTGTATGATTCTGATTGTATGATTGTATTTGGGATATTGTATTTTGGAGATTGTAATTGTATGATTGCGATTGTATGATTGTGATTGTATGATTGTGATTGTATGATTGTGATTGTATGATTCTGATTGTATGATTGTATTTGGGATATTGTATTTTGGAGATTGTAATTGTATGATTGCGATTGTATGATTGTGATTGTATGGTTGTGATTGTATGATTGTGATTGTATGATTGTAATTGTATGATTATGATTGTATGATTGTGATTGTATGATGGTGATGGTATGATTGTGATTGTATGATTGCGATAGTACGATTGTGATTGTATGATTGTGATTGTAATATTGTGATTGTATGATTGCGATTGTATGATTGTGATTGTATGATTATGATTGTATGGTTGTGATTGTATGATTCTGATTGTATGGTTGTGATTGTATGATTGTGATGGTATGATTGTGACCGTATGATTGCGATAGTATGATTGTGACTGTATGATTGTGATTGTATGATTGTGATTGTATGACTGTGATTGTATGACTGTGATTGTTTGACAGTGATTGTATGATTGTGATTGTATGATTGTGATTGTATGATTCTGATTGTATGATTGTATTTGGGAGATTGTATTTTGGAGATTGTAATTGTATGATTGCGATTGTATGATTGTGATTGTATGGTTGTGATTGTATGATTGTGATTGTATGATTGTGATTGTATGATTGTAATTGTATGATTATGATTGTATGATTGTGATTGTATGATGGTGATGGTATGATTGTGATTGTATGATTGCGATAGTACGATTGTGATTGTATGATTGTGATTGTAATATTGTGATTGTATGATTGCGATTGTATGATTGTGATTGTATGATTATGATTGTATGGTTGTGATTGTATGATTCTGATTGTATGGTTGTGATTGTATGATTGTGATGGTATGATTGTGACCGTATGATTGCGATAGTATGATTGTGACTGTATGATTGTGATTGTATGATTGTGACTGTATGATTGCGATTGTATGATTGTGATTGTGTGATTGTGATTGTATGATTGCGATTGTATGATTGTGATTGTATGATTGTGATTGTATGATTGTGATAGTATGATTGTGATTGTATGACTGTGATCGTATGACTGTGATTGTATGATTGTGATTGTACGATTGTGATTGTATGATTGTGATTGTCTGATTGTGGTTCTATGATTGTGATTGTATGATTGTGATTGTATGACTGTGATTGTATGATTGTGATTGTATGATTGTGATTGTATGATTGTGATTGTATGATTGTGATTGTATGATTGTGATTGTATGATTGTGATTGTATGATTGTGATTGTATGATTGTCATTGTCTGATTATGATTGTATGATTGTGATTGCATGATTGTGATTGTATGATTGTGATAGTATGATTGTGATTGTATGATTGTGATTGTATGATTGTGATTGTATGATTGTGACTGGAAGATTGTGATTGTATGATTGTGATTGTACGATTCTGATTGTATGATTGTGATTGTATGATTGTGATTGTGTGATTGTGATAGTATGATTGTGATTGTAAGATTGTGATTGTATGACTGTGATTGTATGATTATGATTGTATGATTGTGATTGTAATATTGTGATTGTATGATTGCGATTGTATGATTGTGATTGTATGATTATGATTGTATGATTGTGATTGTATGATTGTGATTGTATGATTGTGATAGTATGACTGTGATTGTAGGACTGTGATTGTATGACTGTGATTGTATGAATGTAATTGTATGATTGTGATTGTATGATTGTGATTGTCTGATTGTGGTTGTATGATTGTGATTGTATGATTGTGATAGTATGATTGTGATTGTATGATTATGATTGTATGATTGTGATTGTATGATGGTGATGCTATGATTGTGATTGTATGATTGCGATAGTACGATTGTGATTGTATGATTGTGATTGTAATATTGTGATTGTATGATTGCGATTGTATGATTGTGATTGTATGATTATGATTGTATGGTTGTGATTGTATGATTCTGATTGTATGGTTGTGATTGTATGATTGTGATGGTATGATTGTGATTGTATGATTCTGATGGTATGATTGTATTTGGGAGATTGTATTTTGGAGATTGTAATTGTATGATTGCGATTGTATGATTGTGATTGTATGATTGTGATTGTATGATTGTGATTGTATGATTGTAATTGTATGATTATGATTGTATGATTGTGATTGTATGATGGTGATGGTATGATTGTGATTGTATGATTGCGATAGTACGATTGTGATTGTATGATTGTGATTGTAATATTGTGATTGTATGATTGCGATTGTATGATTGTGATTGTATGATTATGATTGTATGGTTGTGATTGTATGATTCTGATTGTATGGTTGTGATTGTATGATTGTGATGGTATGATTGTGACCGTATGATTGCGATAGTATGATTGTGACTGTATGATTGTGATTGTATGATTGTGATTGTATGACTGTGATTGTATGACTGTGATTGTTTGACAGTGATTGTATGATTGTGATTGTATGATTGTGATTGTATGATTCTGATTGTATGATTGTATTTGGGAGATTGTATTTTGGAGATTGTAATTGTATGATTGCGATTGTATGATTGTGATTGTATGGTTGTGATTGTATGATTGTGATTGTATGATTGTGATTGTATGATTGTAATTGTATGATTATGATTGTATGATTGTGATTGTATGATGGTGATGGTATGATTGTGATTGTATGATTGCGATAGTACGATTGTGATTGTATGATTGTGATTGTAATATTGTGATTGTATGATTGCGATTGTATGATTGTGATTGTATGATTATGATTGTATGGTTGTGATTGTATGATTCTGATTGTATGGTTGTGATTGTATGATTGTGATGGTATGATTGTGACCGTATGATTGCGATAGTATGATTGTGACTGTATGACTGTGATTGTATGATTGTGACTGTATGATTGCGATTGTATGATTGTGATTGTGTGATTGTGATTGTATGATTGCGATTGTATGATTGTGATTGTATGATTGTGATTGTATGATTGTGATAGTATGATTGTGATTGTATGACTGTGATCGTATGACTGTGATTGTATGATTGTGATTGTACGATTGTGATTGTATGATTGTGATTGTCTGATTGTGGTTCTATGATTGTGATTGTATGATTGTGATTGTATGACTGTGATTGTATGATTGTGATTGTATGATTGTGATTGTATGATTGTGATTGTATGATTGTGATTGTATGATTGTCATTGTCTGATTATGATTGTATGATTGTGATTGCATAATTGTGATTGTATGATTGTGATAGTATGATTGTGATAGTATGATTGTGATAGTATGATTGTGATTGTATGATTGTGATTGTATGATTGTGATTGTGTGATTGTGATTGTATGATTGTGATTGTATGATTGTGATTGTATGATTTTGATTGTATGATTGTGATAGTATGATTGCGATTGTATGATTTTGATTGTATGATTGTGATTGTATGACTGTGATTGTATGACTGTGATTGTATGACAGTGATTGTATGATTGTGATTGTATGATTGTGATTGTATGATTGTGATTGTATGATTGTGATTGTATGATTGTGATTGTATGATTGTGATTGTATGATTCTGACTGTATGATTGCGATGGTATGATTGTGATAGTATCATTGTGATTTTATGATTGTGACTGTATGATTGTGATTGTATGATTGTGATTGTATGATTGTGATTGTATGATTGTGATTGTATGATTGTAATTGTATGATTGTGATTGTATGATTGTATTTGGGAGATTGTAATTGTATGATTGCGATTGTATGATTGTGATTGTATGATTGTGATTGTATGATTATGATTGTATGATTGTGATTGTATGATTGTGATTGTATGATTGTGATAGTATGATTGTGATTGTATGACTGTGATTGTATGACTGTGCTTGTATGATTGTGATTGTATGATTGTGATTGTATGATTGTGGTTGTCTGATTGTGGTTGTATGATTGTGATTGTATGATTGTGATTGTATGATTATGATTGTATGATTGTGATTGTATGATTGTGATTGTATGATTGTGATAGTATGATTGCGATGGTATGATTGTGATAGTCTCATTGTGATTTTATGATTGTGACTGTATGATTGTGATTGTATGATTGTGATTGTATGATTGTGATTGTATGATTGTGATTGTATGATTGTAATTGTATGACTGTGATTGTATGACTGTGATTGTATGACAGTGATTGTATGATTGTGATTGTATGATTGTGATTGTATGATTGTGATTGCATGATTGTGATTGTATGATTGTGATAGTATGATTGTGATTGTATGATTGTGACTGTATGATTGCGATTGTATGATTGTGATTGTGTGATTGTGGTTGTAAGATTGTTTTTGTATGATTGTGATTGTATAGTAGTAATTGTATGATTGTGATCGTATGATTGTGATTGTATGATTGCGATAGTATGATTGTGATTGTATGATTGTCATTGTCTGATTATGATTGTATGATTGTGATTGCATGATTGCGATTGTATGATTGTGATAGTATGATTGCGATTGTATGATTTTGATTGTATGATTGTGATTGTATGACTGTGATTGTATGACTGTGATTGTATGACAGTGATTGTATGATTGTGATTGTATGATTGTGATTGTATGATTGTGATTGTATGATTGTAATTGTATGATTGTGATTGTATGATTGTATTTGGGAGATTGTAATTGTATGATTGCGATTGTATGATTGTGATTGTATGATTGTGATTGTATGATTGTGATTGTATGATTGTGATTGTATGATTCTGACTGTATGATTGCGATGGTATGATTGTGATAGTATCATTGTGATTTTATGATTGTGACTGTATGATTGTGATTGTATGATTGTGATTGTACGATTGTGATTGTCTGATTGTGGTTCTATGATTGTGATTGTATGATTGTGATTGTATGATTGTGATTGTATGATTGTCATTGTCTGATTATGATTGTATGATTGTGATTGCATGATTGTGATTGTATGATTGTGATAGTATGATTGTGATTGTATGATTGTGATTGTATGATTGTGGTTGTATGATTGTATTTGGGAGATTGTAATTGTATGATTGCGATTGTATGATTGTGATTGCATGATGGTGATTGTATGACTGTGATTGTATGCTTGCGATTGTATGATTGTGATTGTATGATTCTGATTGTATGATTGTGATTGTATGATTGTGATTGTGTGATTGTGATAGTATGATTGTGATTGTAAGATTGTGATTGTATGACTGTGATTGTATGATTGTGATTGTATGATTGTGATTGTATGATTATGATTGTATGATTGTGATAGTATGATTGTGATTGTATGATTGTGATTGTATGATTGTGATTGTATGATTCTGATTGTATGATTGTATTTGGGATATTGTATTTTGGAGATTGTAATTGTATGATTGCGATTGTATGATTGTGATTGTATGATTGTGATTGTATGATTGTGATTGTATGATTGTGATTGTATGATTGTGATTGTATGATTGTGATTGTGTGATTGTAATTGTATGATTATGATTGTATGATTGTGATTGTATGATGGTGATGGTATGATTGTGATTGTCTGATTGTGAACGTATGATTGTGATTGTATGATTGTGATTGTATGATTGTGATTGTATGATTGTGATTGTATGTTTGTCATTGTATGATTATGATTGTATGATAGTGATTGCATGATTGTGATTGTATGATTGTGATTGTATGATTGTGATTGTATGATTGTGATTGTATGGTTGTGATTGCATGATTGTGATTGTATGACTGTGATTGTGTGATTGTGATAGTACGATTGTGATTGTAAGATTGTGATTGTATGACTGTGATTGTACGATTGTGATTGTATGACTGTGATTGTATGATTATGATTGCATGATTGTGATAGTATGATTGTGATTGTATGATTGTGATTGTATGATTCTGATTGTATGATTGTATTTGGGAGATTGTATTTTGGAGATTGTAATTGTATGATTGCGATTGTATGATTGTGATTGTATGATTGTGATTGTATGATTGTGATTGTATGATTGTGATTGTATGATTGTGATTGTGCGATTGTGATTGTATGATTGTAATTGTATGATTATGATTGTATGATTGTGATTGTATGATGGTGATGGTATGATTGTGATTGTATGATTGCGATAGTACGATTGTGATTGTATGATTGTGATTGTAATATTGTGATTGTATGGTTGCGATTGTATGATTGTGATTGTATGATTATGATTGTATGATTGTGATTGTATGATTCTGATTGTATGGTTGTGATTGTATGATTGTGATGGTATGATTGTGATCGTATGATTGCGATAGTATGATTCTGATTGTATGATTGTGATTGTACGATTGTGACAGTATGATTGCGATTGTATGACTGTGATTGTGTGATTGTGGTTGTATGATTACGATTGTATGATTGTGATTGTATGATTGTGATTGTATGATTGTGATAGTATGATTGTGATAATATGACTGTGATCGTATGACTGTGATTGTATGATTGTGATTGTACGATTGTGATTGTATGATTGTGATTGTCTGATTGTGATTGTATGATTGTGATTGTATGATTGTGATTGTATGATTGTGATTGTATGATTGTGATTGTATGATTGTGATTGTATGATTGTGATTGTATGATTGTCATTGTCTGATTATGATTGTATGATTGTGATTGCATGATTGTGATTGTATGATTGTGATAGTATGATTGTGATTGTATGATTGTGATTGTATGATTGTGATTGTATGATTGTGACTGGAAGATTGTGATTGTATGATTGTGATTGTACGATTCTGATTGTATGATTGTGATTGTATGATTGTGATTGTGTGATTGTGATAGTATGATTGTGATTGTAAGATTGTGATTGTATGACTGTGATTGTATGATTATGATTGTATGATTGTGATTGTAATATTGTGATTGTATGATTGCGATTGTATGATTGTGATTGTATGATTATGATTGTATGATTGTGATTGTATGATTGTGATTGTATGATTGTGATAGTATGACTGTGATTGTATGACGGTGATTGTATGACTGTGATTGTATGAATGTAATTGTATGATTGTGATTGTATGATTGTGATTGTCTGATTGTGGTTGTATGATTGTGATTGTATGATTGTGATAGTATGATTGTGATTGTATGATTGTGATTGTATGACTGTGATTGTATGACTGTGATTGTTTGACAGTGATTGTATGATTGTGATTGTATGATTGTGGTTGTATGATTCTGATTGTATGATTGTATTTGGGAGATTGTATTTTGGAGGTTGTAATTGTATGATTGCGATTGTATGATTGTGATTGTATGATTGTGATTGTATGATTGTGATTGTATGATTGTGATTGTATGATTGTAATTGTATGATTATGATTGTATGATTGTGATTGTATGATGGTGATGGTATGATTGTGATTGTATGATTGCGATAGTACGATTGTGATTGTATGATTGTGATTGTAATATTGTGATTGTATGGTTGCGATTGTATGATTGTGATTGTATGATTATGATTGTATGATTGTGATTGTATGATTCTGATTGTATGGTTGTGATTGTATGATTGTGATGGTATGATTGTGATCGTATGATTGCGATAGTATGATTCTGATTGTATGATTGTGATTGTACGATTGTGACTGTATGATTGCGATTGTATGACTGTGATTGTGTGATTGTGGTTGTATGATTACGATTGTATGATTGTGATTGTATGATTGTGATTGTATGATTGTGATAGTATGATTGTGATAATATGACTGTGATCGTATGACTGTGATTGTATGATTGTGATTGTACGATTGTGATTGTATGATTGTGATTGTCTGATTGTGATTGTATGATTGTGATTGTATGATTGTGATTGTATGATTGTGATTGTATGATTGTGATTGTATGATTGTGATTGTATGATTGTGATTGTATGATTGTCATTGTCTGATTATGATTGTATGATTGTGATTGCATGATTGTGATTGTATGATTGTGATAGTATGATTGTGATTGTATGATTGTGATTGTATGATTGTGATTGTATGATTGTGACTGGAAGATTGTGATTGTATGATTGTGATTGTACGATTCTGATTGTATGATTGTGATTGTATGATTGTGATTGTGTGATTGTGATAGTATGATTGTGATTGTAAGATTGTGATTGTATGACTGTGATTGTATGATTATGATTGTATGATTGTGATTGTAATATTGTGATTGTATGATTGCGATTGTATGATTGTGATTGTATGATTATGATTGTATGATTGTGATTGTATGATTGTGATTGTATGATTGTGATAGTATGACTGTGATTGTATGACGGTGATTGTATGACTGTGATTGTATGAATGTAATTGTATGATTGTGATTGTATGATTGTGATTGTCTGATTGTGGTTGTATGATTGTGATTGTATGATTGTGATAGTATGATTGTGATTGTATGATTGTGATTGTATGACTGTGATTGTATGACTGTGATTGTTTGACAGTGATTGTATGATTGTGATTGTATGATTGTGATTGTATGATTGTGATTGTATGATTCTGATTGTATGATTGTATTTGGGAGATTGTATTTTGGAGGTTGTAATTGTATGATTGCGATTGTATGATTGTGATTGTATGATTGTGATTGTATGATTGTGATTGTATGATTGTGATTGTATGATTGTAATTGTATGATTATGATTGTATGATTGTGATTGTATGATGGTGATGGTATGATTGTGATTGTATGATTGCGATAGTACGATTGTGATTGTATGATTGTGATTGTAATATTGTGATTGTATGATTGCGATTGTATGATTGTGATTGTATGATTATGATTGTTTGGTTGTGATTGTATGATTCTGATTGTATGGTTGTGATTGTATGATTGTGATGGTATGATTGTGACCGTATGATTGCGATAGTATGATTGTGACTGTATGATTGTGATTGTATGATTGTGATTGTATGACTGTGATTGTATGATTGTGATAGTATGACTGTGATTGTATGACGGTGATTGTATGACTGTGATTGTATGAATGTAATTGTATGATTGTGATTGTATGATTGTGATTGTCTGATTGTGGTTGTATGATTGTGATTGTATGATTGTGATAGTATGATTGTGATTGTATGATTGTGATTGTATGACTGTGATTGTATGACTGTGATTGTTTGACAGTGATTGTATGATTGTGATTGTATGATTGTGATTGTATGATTCTGATTGTATGATTGTATTTGGGAGATTGTATTTTGGAGGTTGTAATTGTATGATTGCGATTGTATGATTGTGATTGTATGATTGTGATTGTATGATTGTGATTGTATGATTGTGATTGTATGATTGTAATTGTATGATTATGATTGTATGATTGTGATTGTATGATGGTGATGGTATGATTGTGATTGTATGATTGCGATAGTACGATTGTGATTGTATGATTGTGATTGTAATATTGTGATTGTATGATTGCGATTGTATGATTGTGATTGTATGATTATGATTGTATGGTTGTGATTGTATGATTCTGATTGTATGGTTGTGATTGTATGATTGTGATGGTATGATTGTGACCGTATGATTGCGATAGTATGATTGTGACTGTATGATTGTGATTGTATGATTGTGATTGTATGACTGTGATTGTATGACTGTGATTGTTTGACAGTGATTGTATGATTGTGATTGTATGATTGTGATTGTATGATTCTGATTGTATGATTGTATTTGGGAGATTGTATTTTGGAGATTGTAATTGTATGATTGCGATTGTATGATTGTGATTGTATGGTTGTGATTGTATGATTGTGATTGTATGATTGTGATTGTATGATTGTAATTGTATGATTATGATTGTATGATTGTGATTGTATGATGGTGATGGTATGATTGTGATTGTATGATTGCGATAGTACGATTGTGATTGTATGATTGTGATTGTAATATTGTGATTGTATGATTGCGATTGTATGATTGTGATTGTATGATTATGATTGTATGGTTGTGATTGTATGATTCTGATTGTATGGTTGTGATTGTATGATTGTGATGGTATGATTGTGACCGTATGATTGCGATAGTATGATTGTGACTGTATGATTGTGATTGTATGATTGTGACTGTATGATTGCGATTGTATGATTGTGATTGTGTGATTGTGATTGTATGATTGCGATTGTATGATTGTGATTGTATGATTGTGATTGTATGATTGTGATAGTATGATTGTGATTGTATGACTGTGATCGTATGACTGTGATTGTATGATTGTGATTGTACGATTGTGATTGTATGATTGTGATTGTCTGATTGTGGTTCTATGATTGTGATTGTATGATTGTGATTGTATGACTGTGATTGTATGATTGTGATTGTATGATTGTGATTGTATGATTGTGATTGTATGATTGTGATTGTATGATTGTCATTGTCTGATTATGATTGTATGATTGTGATTGCATAATTGTGATTGTATGATTGTGATAGTATGATTGTGATAGTATGATTGTGATAGTATGATTGTGATTGTATGATTGTGATTGTATGATTGTGATTGTGTGATTGTGATTGTATGATTGTGATTGTATGATTGTGATTGTATGATTTTGATTGTATGATTGTGATAGTATGATTGCGATTGTATGATTTTGATTGTATGATTGTGATTGTATGACTGTGATTGTATGACTGTGATTGTATGACAGTGATTGTATGATTGTGATTGTATGATTGTGATTGTATGATTGTGATTGTATGATTGTGATTGTATGATTGTGATTGTATGATTGTGATTGTATGATTCTGACTGTATGATTGCGATGGTATGATTGTGATAGTATCATTGTGATTTTATGATTGTGACTGTATGATTGTGATTGTATGATTGTGATTGTATGATTGTGATTGTATGATTGTGATTGTATGATTGTAATTGTATGATTGTGATTGTATGATTGTATTTGGGAGATTGTAATTGTATGATTGCGATTGTATGATTGTGATTGTATGATTGTGATTGTATGATTATGATTGTATGATTGTGATTGTATGATTGTGATTGTATGATTGTGATAGTATGATTGTGATTGTATGACTGTGATTGTATGACTGTGCTTGTATGATTGTGATTGTATGATTGTGATTGTATGATTGTGGTTGTCTGATTGTGGTTGTATGATTGTGATTGTATGATTGTGATTGTATGATTATGATTGTATGATTGTGATTGTATGATTGTGATTGTATGATTGTGATAGTATGATTGCGATGGTATGATTGTGATAGTCTCATTGTGATTTTATGATTGTGACTGTATGATTGTGATTGTATGATTGTGATTGTATGATTGTGATTGTATGATTGTGATTGTATGATTGTAATTGTATGACTGTGATTGTATGACTGTGATTGTATGACAGTGATTGTATGATTGTGATTGTATGATTGTGATTGTATGATTGTGATTGCATGATTGTGATTGTATGATTGTGATAGTATGATTGTGATTGTATGATTGTGACTGTATGATTGCGATGGTATGATTGTGATTGTGTGATTGTGGTTGTAAGATTGTTTTTGTATGATTGTGATTGTATAGTAGTAATTGTATGATTGTGATCGTATGATTGTGATTGTATGATTGCGATAGTATGATTGTGATTGTATGATTGTCATTGTCTGATTATGATTGTATGATTGTGATTGCATGATTGCGATTGTATGATTGTGATAGTATGATTGTGATTGTATGATTGTGATTGTATGATTGTGGTTGTATGATTGTATTTGGGAGATTGTAATTGTTTGATTGCGATTGTATGATTGTGATTGTGTGATTGTGATAGTATGATTGTGATTGTAAGATTGTGATTGTATGACTGTGATTGTATGATTGTGATTGTATGATTGTGATTGTATGATTATGATTGTATGATTATGATAGTATGATTGTGATTGTATGATTGTGATTGTATGATTGTGATTGTATGATTGTGATTGTATGATTGTGATTGCATGATTGTGATTGTATGATTGTGATAGTATGATTGCGATTGTATGATTTTGATTGTATGATTGTGATTGTATGACTGTGATTGTATGACTGTGATTGTATGACAGTGATTGTATGATTGTGATTGTATGATTGTGATTGTATGATTGTGATTGTATGATTGTAATTGTATGATTGTGATTGTATGATTGTATTTGGGAGATTGTAATTGTATGATTGCGATTGTATGATTGTGATTGTATGATTGTGATTGTATGATTGTGATTGTATGATTGTGATTGTATGATTCTGACTGTATGATTGCGATGGTATGATTGTGATAGTATCATTGTGATTTTATGATTGTGACTGTATGATTGTGATTGTATGATTGTGATTGTATGATTGTGATTGTCTGATTGTGATTGTATGATTGTGATTGTGTGATTGTGATAGTATGATTGTGATTGTAAGATTGTGATTGTATGACTGTGATTGTATGATTATGATTGTATGATTGTGATTGTAATATTGTGAATGTATGATTGCGATTGTATGATTGTGATTGTATGATTATGATTGTATGATTGTGATTGCATGATTGTGATTGTATGATTGTGATAGTATGACTGTGATTGTATGACGGTGATTGTATGACTGTGATTGTATGAATGTAATTGTATGATTGTGATTGTATGATTGTGATTGTCTGATTGTGGTTGTATGATTGTGATTGTATGATTGTGATAGTATGATTGTGATTGTATGATTGTGATTGTATGACTGTGATTGTATGACTGTGATTGTTTGACAGTGATTGTATGATTGTGATTGTATGATTGTGGTTGTATGATTCTGATTGTATGATTGTATTTGGGAGATTGTATTTTGGAGGTTGTAATTGTATGATTGCGATTGTATGATTGTGATTGTATGATTGTGATTGTATGATTGTGATTGTATGATTGTGATTGTATGATTGTAATTGTATGATTATGATTGTATGATTGTGATTGTATGATGGTGATGGTATGATTGTGATTGTATGATTGCGATAGTACGATTGTGATTGTATGATTGTGATTGTAATATTGTGATTGTATGGTTGCGATTGTATGATTGTGATTGTATGATTATGATTGTATGATTGTGATTGTATGATTCTGATTGTATGGTTGTGATTGTATGATTGTGATGGTATGATTGTGATCGTATGATTGCGATAGTATGATTCTGATTGTATGATTGTGATTGTACGATTGTGACTGTATGATTGCGATTGTATGACTGTGATTGTGTGATTGTGGTTGTATGATTACGATTGTATGATTGTGATTGTATGATTGTGATTGTATGATTGTGATAGTATGATTGTGATAATATGACTGTGATCGTATGACTGTGATTGTATGATTGTGATTGTACGATTGTGATTGTATGATTGTGATTGTCTGATTGTGATTGTATGATTGTGATTGTATGATTGTGATTGTATGATTGTGATTGTATGATTGTGATTGTATGATTGTGATTGTATGATTGTGATTGTATGATTGTCATTGTCTGATTATGATTGTATGATTGTGATTGCATGATTGTGATTGTATGATTGTGATAGTATGATTGTGATTGTATGATTGTGATTGTATGATTGTGATTGTATGATTGTGACTGGAAGATTGTGATTGTATGATTGTGATTGTACGATTCTGATTGTATGATTGTGATTGTATGATTGTGATTGTGTGATTGTGATAGTATGATTGTGATTGTAAGATTGTGATTGTATGACTGTGATTGTATGATTATGATTGTATGATTGTGATTGTAATATTGTGATTGTATGATTGCGATTGTATGATTGTGATTGTATGATTATGATTGTATGATTGTGATTGTATGATTGTGATTGTATGATTGTGATAGTATGACTGTGATTGTATGACGGTGATTGTATGACTGTGATTGTATGAATGTAATTGTATGATTGTGATTGTATGATTGTGATTGTCTGATTGTGGTTGTATGATTGTGATTGTATGATTGTGATAGTATGATTGTGATTGTATGATTGTGATTGTATGACTGTGATTGTATGACTGTGATTGTTTGACAGTGATTGTATGATTGTGATTGTATGATTGTGATTGTATGATTCTGATTGTATGATTGTATTTGGGAGATTGTATTTTGGAGGTTGTAATTGTATGATTGCGATTGTATGATTGTGATTGTATGATTGTGATTGTATGATTGTGATTGTATGATTGTGATTGTATGATTGTAATTGTATGATTATGATTGTATGATTGTGATTGTATGATGGTGATGGTATGATTGTGATTGTATGATTGCGATAGTACGATTGTGATTGTATGATTGTGATTGTAATATTGTGATTGTATGATTGCGATTGTATGATTGTGATTGTATGATTATGATTGTTTGGTTGTGATTGTATGATTCTGATTGTATGGTTGTGATTGTATGATTGTGATGGTATGATTGTGTCCGTATGATTGCGATAGTATGATTGTGACTGTATGATTGTGATTGTATGATTGTGATTGTATGACTGTGATTGTATGACTGTGATTGTTTGACAGTGATTGTATGATTGTGATTGTATGATTGTGATTGTATGATTATGATTGTATGATTGTGATTGTATGATTGTGATTGTATGATTGTGATAGTATGACTGTGATTGTATGACGGTGATTGTATGACTGTGATTGTATGAATGTAATTGTATGATTGTGATTGTATGATTGTGATTGTCTGATTGTGGTTGTATGATTGTGATTGTATGATTGTGATAGTATGATTGTGATTGTATGATTGTGATTGTATGACTGTGATTGTATGACTGTGATTGTTTGACAGTGATTGTATGATTGTGATTGTATGATTGTGATTGTATGATTCTGATTGTATGATTGTATTTGGGAGATTGTATTTTGGAGGTTGTAATTGTATGATTGCGATTGTATGATTGTGATTGTATGATTGTGATTGTATGATTGTGATTGTATGATTGTGATTGTATGATTGTAATTGTATGATTATGATTGTATGATTGTGATTGTATGATGGTGATGGTATGATTGTGATTGTATGATTGCGATAGTACGATTGTGATTGTATGATTGTGATTGTAATATTGTGATTGTATGATTGCGATTGTATGATTGTGATTGTATGATTCTGATTGTATGGTTGTGATTGTATGATTGTGATGGTATGATTGTGACCGTATGATTGCGATAGTATGATTGTGACTGTATGATTGTGATTGTATGATTGTGATTGTATGACTGTGATTGTATGACTGTGATTGTTTGACAGTGATTGTATGATTGTGATTGTATGATTGTGATTGTATGATTGTGACTGTATGATTGCGATTGTATGATTGTGATTGTGTGATTGTGATTGTATGATTGCGATTGTATGATTGTGATTGTATGATTGTGATTGTATGATTGTGATTGTATGATTGTGATTGTATGACTGTGATCGTATGACTGTGATTGTATGATTGTGATTGTACGATTGTGATTGTATGATTGTGATTGTCTGATTGTGGTTCTATGATTGTGATTGTATGATTGTGATTGTATGATTGTGATTATATGATTGTGATTGTATGATTGTGATTGTATGATTGTGATTGTATGATTGTGATTGTATGATTGTCATTGTCTGATTATGATTGTATGATTGTGATTGCATAATTGTGATTGTATGATTGTGATAGTATGATTGTGATAGTATGATTGTGATTGTATGATTGTGATTGTATGATTGTGATAGTATGATTGTGATTGTATGACTGTGATTGTATGATTGTGATTGTATGATTGTGATTGTCTGATTGTGGTTCTATGATTGTGATTGTATGATTGTGATTGTATGATTGTGATTGTATGATTGTCATTGTCTGATTATGATTGTATGATTGTGATTGCATGATTGTGATTGTATGATTCTGATTGTATGATTGTGATTGTATGATTGTGATTGTGTGATTGTGATAGTATGATTGTGATTGTAAGATTGTGATTGTATGACTGTGATTGTATGATTGTGATTGTATGATTGTGATTGTATGATTATGATTGTATGATTGTGATAGTATGATTGTGATTGTATGATTGTGATTGTATGATTGTGATTTTATGATTCTGATTGTATGATTGTATTTGGGATATTGTATTTTGGAGATTGTAATTGTATGATTGCGATTGTATGATTGTGATTGTATGATTGTGATTGTATGATTGTGATTGTATGATTGTGATTGTATGATTGTGATTGCGTGATTGTAATTGTATGATTATGATTGTATGATTGTGATTGTATGATGGTGATGGTATGATTGTGATTGTCTGATTGTGAACGTATGATTGTGATTGTATGATTGTGATTGTATGATTGTGATTGTATGATTGTCATTGTATGATTATGATTGTATGATAGTGATTGCATGATTGTGATTGTATGATTGTGATTGTATGATTGTGATTGTATGATTGTGATTGTATGATTGTGATTGTATGGTTGTGATTGTATGATCGTGATTGTATGACTGTGATTGTGTGATTGTGATAGTACGATTGTGATTGTAAGATTGTGATTGTATGACTGTGATTGTACGATTGTGATCGTATGACTGTGATTGTATGATTATGATTGCATGATTGTGATAGTATGATTGTGATTGTATGATTGTGATTGTATGATTCTGATTGTATGATTGTATTTGGGAGATTGTATTTTGGAGATTGTAATTGTATGATTGCGATTGTATGATTGTGATTGCATGATTGTGATTGTAATATTGTGATTGTATGATTGCGATTGTATGATTGTGATTGTATGATTATGATTGTATGATTGTGATTGTATGATTCTGATTGTATGGTTGTGATTGTATGATTGTGATGGTATGATTGTGATCGTATGATTGCGATAGTACGATTGTGATTGCATGATTGTGATTGTAATATTGTGATTGTATGATTGCGATTGTATGATTGTGATTGTATGATTATGATTGTATGATTGTGATTGTATGATTCTGATTGTATGGTTGTGATTGTATGATTGTGATGGTATGATTGTGATCGTATGATTGCGATAGTATGATTCTGATTGTATGATTGTGATTGTACGATTGTGACTGTATGATTGCGATTGTATGACTGTGATTGTGTGATTGGGGTTGTATGATTACGATTGTATGATTGTGATTGTATGATTGTGATTGTATGATTGTGATAGTATGATTGTGATAATATGACTGTGATCGTATGACTGTGATTGTATGATTGTGATTGTACGATTGTGATTGTATGATTGTTATTGTCTGATTGTGATTGTATGATTGTGATTGTATGATTGTGATTGTATGATTGTGATTGTATGATTGTGATTGTATGATTGTGATTGTATGATTGTGATTGTATGATTGTGATTGTATGATTGTGATTGTATGATTGTCATTGTCTGATTATGATTGTATGATTGTGATTGCATGATTGTGATTGTATGATTGTGATAGTATGATTGTGATTGTATGATTGTGATTGTATGATTGTGATTGTATGATTGTGACTGGAAGATTGTGATTGTATGATTGTGATTGTACGATTCTGATTGTATGATTGTGATTGTATGATTGTGATTGTGTGATTGTGATAGTATGATTGTGATTGTAAGATTGTGATTGTATGACTGTGATTGTATGACTGTGATTGTTTGACAGTGATTGTATGATTGTGATTGTATGATTGTGATTGTATGATTCTGATGGTATGATTGTATTTGGGAGATTGTATTTTGGAGATTGTAATTATATGATTGCGATTGTATGATTGTGATAGTATCATTGTGATTTTATGATTGTGACTGTATGATTGTGATTGTATGATTGTGATTGTACGATTGTGATTGTCTGATTGTGGTTCTATGATTGTGATTGTATGATTGTGATTGTATGATTGTGATTGTATGATTGTCATTGTCTGATTATGATTGTATGATTGTGATTGCATGATTGTGATTGTATGATTGTGATAGTATGATTGTGATTGTATGATTGTGATTGTATGATTGTGGTTGTATGATTGTATTTGGGAGATTGTAATTGTATGATTGCGATTGTATGATTGTGATTGCATGATGGTGATTGTATGACTGTGATTGTATGCTTGCGATTGTATGATTGTGATTGTATGATTCTGATTGTATGATTGTGATTGTATGATTGTGATTGTGTGATTGTGATAGTATGATTGTGATTGTAAGATTGTGATTGTATGACTGTGATTGTATGATTGTGATTGTATGATTGTGATTGTATGATTATGATTGTATGATTGTGATAGTATGATTGTGATTGTATGATTGTGATTGTATGATTGTGATTTTATGATTCTGATTGTATGATTGTATTTGGGATATTGTATTTTGGAGATTGTAATTGTATGATTGCGATTGTATGATTGTGATTGTATGATTGTGATTGTATGATTGTGATTGTATGATTGTGATTGTATGATTGTGATTGCGTGATTGTAATTGTATGATTATGATTGTATGATTGTGATTGTATGATGGTGATGGTATGATTGTGATTGTCTGATTGTGAACGTATGATTGTGATTGTATGATTGTGATTGTATGATTGTGATTGTATGATTGTCATTGTATGATTATGATTGTATGATAGTGATTGCATGATTGTGATTGTATGATTGTGATTGTATGATTGTGATTGTATGATTGTGATTGTATGATTGTGATTGTATGGTTGTGATTGTATGATCGTGATTGTATGACTGTGATTGTGTGATTGTGATAGTACGATTGTGATTGTAAGATTGTGATTGTATGACTGTGATTGTACGATTGTGATCGTATGACTGTGATTGTATGATTATGATTGCATGATTGTGATAGTATGATTGTGATTGTATGATTGTGATTGTATGATTCTGATTGTATGATTGTATTTGGGAGATTGTATTTTGGAGATTGTAATTGTATGATTGCGATTGTATGATTGTGATTGCATGATTGTGATTGTAATATTGTGATTGTATGATTGCGATTGTATGATTGTGATTGTATGATTATGATTGTATGATTGTGATTGTATGATTCTGATTGTATGGTTGTGATTGTATGATTGTGATGGTATGATTGTGATCGTATGATTGCGATAGTACGATTGTGATTGCATGATTGTGATTGTAATATTGTGATTGTATGATTGCGATTGTATGATTGTGATTGTATGATTATGATTGTATGATTGTGATTGTATGATTCTGATTGTATGGTTGTGATTGTATGATTGTGATGGTATGATTGTGATCGTATGATTGCGATAGTATGATTCTGATTGTATGATTGTGATTGTACGATTGTGACTGTATGATTGCGATTGTATGACTGTGATTGTGTGATTGGGGTTGTATGATTACGATTGTATGATTGTGATTGTATGATTGTGATTGTATGATTGTGATAGTATGATTGTGATAATATGACTGTGATCGTATGACTGTGATTGTATGATTGTGATTGTACGATTGTGATTGTATGATTGTTATTGTCTGATTGTGATTGTATGATTGTGATTGTATGATTGTGATTGTATGATTGTGATTGTATGATTGTGATTGTATGATTGTGATTGTATGATTGTGATTGTATGATTGTGATTGTATGATTGTGATTGTATGATTGTCATTGTCTGATTATGATTGTATGATTGTGATTGCATGATTGTGATTGTATGATTGTGATAGTATGATTGTGATTGTATGATTGTGATTGTATGATTGTGATTGTATGATTGTGACTGGAAGATTGTGATTGTATGATTGTGATTGTACGATTCTGATTGTATGATTGTGATTGTATGATTGTGATTGTGTGATTGTGATAGTATGATTGTGATTGTAAGATTGTGATTGTATGACTGTGATTGTATGACTGTGATTGTTTGACAGTGATTGTATGATTGTGATTGTATGATTGTGATTGTATGATTCTGATGGTATGATTGTATTTGGGAGATTGTATTTTGGAGATTGTAATTATATGATTGCGATTGTATGATTGTGATAGTATCATTGTGATTTTATGATTGTGACTGTATGATTGTGATTGTATGATTGTGATTGTACGATTGTGATTGTCTGATTGTGGTTCTATGATTGTGATTGTATGATTGTGATTGTATGATTGTGATTGTATGATTGTCATTGTCTGATTATGATTGTATGATTGTGATTGCATGATTGTGATTGTATGATTGTGATAGTATGATTGTGATTGTATGATTGTGATTGTATGATTGTGGTTGTATGATTGTATTTGGGAGATTGTAATTGTATGATTGCGATTGTATGATTGTGATTGCATGATGGTGATTGTATGACTGTGATTGTATGCTTGCGATTGTATGATTGTGATTGTATGATTCTGATTGTATGATTGTGATTGTATGATTGTGATTGTGTGATTGTGATAGTATGATTGTGATTGTAAGATTGTGATTGTATGACTGTGATTGTATGATTGTGATTGTATGATTGTGATTGTATGATTATGATTGTATGATTGTGATAGTATGATTGTGATTGTATGATTGTGATTGTATGATTGTGATTGTATGATTCTGATTGTATGATTGTATTTGGGATATTGTATTTTGGAGATTGTAATTGTATGATTGCGATTGTATGATTGTGATTGTATGATTGTGATTGTATGATTGTGATTGTATGATTGTGATTGTATGATTGTGATTGTATGATTGTGATTGTGTGATTGTAATTGTATGATTATGATTGTATGATTGTGATTGTATGATGGTGATGGTATGATTGTGATTGTCTGATTGTGAACGTATGATTGTGATTGTATGATTGTGATTGTATGATTGTGATTGTATGATTGTGATTGTATGTTTGTCATTGTATGATTATGATTGTATGATAGTGATTGCATGATTGTGATTGTATGATTGTGATTGTATGATTGTGATTGTATGATTGTGATTGTATGGTTGTGATTGCATGATTGTGATTGTATGACTGTGATTGTGTGATTGTGATAGTACGATTGTGATTGTAAGATTGTGATTGTATGACTGTGATTGTACGATTGTGATTGTATGACTGTGATTGTATGATTATGATTGCATGATTGTGATAGTATGATTGTGATTGTATGATTGTGATTGTATGATTCTGATTGTATGATTGTATTTGGGAGATTGTATTTTGGAGATTGTAATTGTATGATTGCGATTGTATGATTGTGATTGTATGATTGTGATTGTATGATTGTGATTGTATGATTGTGATTGTATGATTGTGATTGTGCGATTGTGATTGTATGATTGTAATTGTATGATTATGATTGTATGATTGTGATTGTATGATGGTGATGGTATGATTGTGATTGTATGATTGCGATAGTACGATTGTGATTGTATGATTGTGATTGTAATATTGTGATTGTATGGTTGCGATTGTATGATTGTGATTGTATGATTATGATTGTATGATTGTGATTGTATGATTCTGATTGTATGGTTGTGATTGTATGATTGTGATTGTGTGATTGTGATAGTATGATTGTGATTGTAAGATTGTGATTGTATGACTGTGATTGTATGATTATGATTGTATGATTGTGATTGTAATATTGTGATTGTATGATTGCGATTGTATGATTGTGATTGTATGATTATGATTGTATGATTGTGATTGTATGATTGTGATTGTATGATTGTGATAGTATGACTGTGATTGTATGACGGTGATTGTATGACTGTGATTGTATGAATGTAATTGTATGATTGTGATTGTATGATTGTGATTGTCTGATTGTGGTTGTATGATTGTGATTGTATGATTGTGATAGTATGATTGTGATTGTATGATTGTGATTGTATGACTGTGATTGTATGACTGTGATTGTTTGACAGTGATTGTATGATTGTGATTGTATGATTGTGGTTGTATGATTCTGATTGTATGATTGTATTTGGGAGATTGTATTTTGGAGGTTGTAATTGTATGATTGCGATTGTATGATTGTGATTGTATGATTGTGATTGTATGATTGTGATTGTATGATTGTGATTGTATGATTGTAATTGTATGATTATGATTGTATGATTGTGATTGTATGATGGTGATGGTATGATTGTGATTGTATGATTGCGATAGTACGATTGTGATTGTATGATTGTGATTGTAATATTGTGATTGTATGGTTGCGATTGTATGATTGTGATTGTATGATTATGATTGTATGATTGTGATTGTATGATTCTGATTGTATGGTTGTGATTGTATGATTGTGATGGTATGATTGTGATCGTATGATTGCGATAGTATGATTCTGATTGTATGATTGTGATTGTACGATTGTGACTGTATGATTGCGATTGTATGACTGTGATTGTGTGATTGTGGTTGTATGATTACGATTGTATGATTGTGATTGTATGATTGTGATTGTATGATTGTGATAGTATGATTGTGATAATATGACTGTGATCGTATGACTGTGATTGTATGATTGTGATTGTACGATTGTGATTGTATGATTGTGATTGTCTGATTGTGATTGTATGATTGTGATTGTATGATTGTGATTGTATGATTGTGATTGTATGATTGTGATTGTATGATTGTGATTGTATGATTGTGATTGTATGATTGTCATTGTCTGATTATGATTGTATGATTGTGATTGCATGATTGTGATTGTATGATTGTGATAGTATGATTGTGATTGTATGATTGTGATTGTATGATTGTGATTGTATGATTGTGACTGGAAGATTGTGATTGTATGATTGTGATTGTACGATTCTGATTGTATGATTGTGATTGTATGATTGTGATTGTGTGATTGTGATAGTATGATTGTGATTGTAAGATTGTGATTGTATGACTGTGATTGTATGATTATGATTGTATGATTGTGATTGTAATATTGTGATTGTATGATTGCGATTGTATGATTGTGATTGTATGATTATGATTGTATGATTGTGATTGTATGATTGTGATTGTATGATTGTGATAGTATGACTGTGATTGTATGACGGTGATTGTATGACTGTGATTGTATGAATGTAATTGTATGATTGTGATTGTATGATTGTGATTGTCTGATTGTGGTTGTATGATTGTGATTGTATGATTGTGATAGTATGATTGTGATTGTATGATTGTGATTGTATGACTGTGATTGTATGACTGTGATTGTTTGACAGTGATTGTATGATTGTGATTGTATGATTGTGATTGTATGATTCTGATTGTATGATTGTATTTGGGAGATTGTATTTTGGAGGTTGTAATTGTATGATTGCGATTGTATGATTGTGATTGTATGATTGTGATTGTATGATTGTGATTGTATGATTGTGATTGTATGATTGTGATTGTATGATTGTAATTGTATGATTATGATTGTATGATTGTGATTGTATGATGGTGATGGTATGATTGTGATTGTATGATTGCGATAGTACGATTGTGATTGTATGATTGTGATTGTAATATTGTGATTGTATGATTGCGATTGTATGATTGTGATTGTATGATTATGATTGTTTGGTTGTGATTGTATGATTCTGATTGTATGGTTGTGATTGTATGATTGTGATGGTATGATTGTGACCGTATGATTGCGATAGTATGATTGTGACTGTATGATTGTGATTGTATGATTGTGATTGTATGACTGTGATTGTATGACTGTGATTGTTTGACAGTGATTGTATGATTGTGATTGTATGATTGTGATTGTATGATTATGATTGTATGATTGTGATTGTATGATTGTGATTGTATGATTGTGATAGTATGACTGTGATTGTATGACGGTGATTGTATGACTGTGATTGTATGAATGTAATTGTATGATTGTGATTGTATGATTGTGATTGTCTGATTGTGGTTGTATGATTGTGATTGTATGATTGTGATAGTATGATTGTGATTGTATGATTGTGATTGTATGACTGTGATTGTATGACTGTGATTGTTTGACAGTGATTGTATGATTGTGATTGTATGATTGTGATTGTATGATTCTGATTGTATGATTGTATTTGGGAGATTGTATTTTGGAGGTTGTAATTGTATGATTGCGATTGTATGATTGTGATTGTATGATTGTGATTGTATGATTGTGATTGTATGATTGTGATTGTATGATTGTAATTGTATGATTATGATTGTATGATTGTGATTGTATGATGGTGATGGTATGATTGTGATTGTATGATTGCGATAGTACGATTGTGATTGTATGATTGTGATTGTAATATTGTGATTGTATGATTGCGATTGTATGATTGTGATTGTATGATTATGATTGTATGGTTGTGATTGTATGATTCTGATTGTATGGTTGTGATTGTATGATTGTGATGGTATGATTGTGACCGTATGATTGCGATAGTATGATTGTGACTGTATGATTGTGATTGTATGATTGTGATTGTATGACTGTGATTGTATGACTGTGATTGTTTGACAGTGATTGTATGATTGTGATTGTATGATTGTGATTGTATGATTCTGATTGTATGATTGTATTTGGGAGATTGTATTTTGGAGATTGTAATTGTATGATTGCGATTGTATGATTGTGATTGTATGGTTGTGATTGTATGATTGTGATTGTATGATTGTGATTGTATGATTGTAATTGTATGATTATGATTGTATGATTGTGATTGTATGATGGTGATGGTATGATTGTGATTGTATGATTGCGATAGTACGATTGTGATTGTATGATTGTGATTGTAATATTGTGATTGTATGATTGCGATTGTATGATTGTGATTGTATGATTATGATTGTATGGTTGTGATTGTATGATTCTGATTGTATGGTTGTGATTGTATGATTGTGATGGTATGATTGTGACCGTATGATTGCGATAGTATGATTGTGACTGTATGATTGTGATTGTATGATTGTGACTGTATGATTGCGATTGTATGATTGTGATTGTGTGATTGTGATTGTATGATTGCGATTGTATGATTGTGATTGTATGATTGTGATTGTATGATTGTGATAGTATGATTGTGATTGTATGACTGTGATCGTATGACTGTGATTGTATGATTGTGATTGTACGATTGTGATTGTATGATTGTGATTGTCTGATTGTGGTTCTATGATTGTGATTGTATGATTGTGATTGTATGACTGTGATTGTATGATTGTGATTGTATGATTGTGATTGTATGATTGTGATTGTATGATTGTGATTGTATGATTGTCATTGTCTGATTATGATTGTATGATTGTGATTGCATAATTGTGATTGTATGATTGTGATAGTATGATTGTGATAGTATGATTGTGATAGTATGATTGTGATTGTATGATTGTGATTGTATGATTGTGATTGTGTGATTGTGATTGTATGATTGTGATTGTATGATTGTGATTGTATGATTTTGATTGTATGATTGTGATAGTATGATTGCGATTGTATGATTTTGATTGTATGATTGTGATTGTATGACTGTGATTGTATGACTGTGATTGTATGACAGTGATTGTATGATTGTGATTGTATGATTGTGATTGTATGATTGTGATTGTATGATTGTGATTGTATGATTGTGATTGTATGATTGTGATTGTATGATTCTGACTGTATGATTGCGATGGTATGATTGTGATAGTATCATTGTGATTTTATGATTGTGACTGTATGATTGTGATTGTATGATTGTGATTGTATGATTGTGATTGTATGATTGTGATTGTATGATTGTAATTGTATGATTGTGATTGTATGATTGTATTTGGGAGATTGTAATTGTATGATTGCGATTGTATGATTGTGATTGTATGATTGTGATTGTATGATTATGATTGTATGATTGTGATTGTATGATTGTGATTGTATGATTGTGATAGTATGATTGTGATTGTATGACTGTGATTGTATGACTGTGCTTGTATGATTGTGATTGTATGATTGTGATTGTATGATTGTGGTTGTCTGATTGTGGTTGTATGATTGTGATTGTATGATTGTGATTGTATGATTATGATTGTATGATTGTGATTGTATGATTGTGATTGTATGATTGTGATAGTATGATTGCGATGGTATGATTGTGATAGTCTCATTGTGATTTTATGATTGTGACTGTATGATTGTGATTGTATGATTGTGATTGTATGATTGTGATTGTATGATTGTGATTGTATGATTGTAATTGTATGACTGTGATTGTATGACTGTGATTGTATGACAGTGATTGTATGATTGTGATTGTATGATTGTGATTGTATGATTGTGATTGCATGATTGTGATTGTATGATTGTGATAGTATGATTGTGATTGTATGATTGTGACTGTATGATTGCGATTGTATGATTGTGATTGTGTGATTGTGGTTGTAAGATTGTTTTTGTATGATTGTGATTGTATAGTAGTAATTGTATGATTGTGATCGTATGATTGTGATTGTATGATTGCGATAGTATGATTGTGATTGTATGATTGTCATTGTCTGATTATGATTGTATGATTGTGATTGCATGATTGCGATTGTATGATTGTGATAGTATGATTGTGATTGTATGATTGTGATTGTATGATTGTGGTTGTATGATTGTATTTGGGAGATTGTAATTGTTTGATTGCGATTGTATGATTGTGATTGTGTGATTGTGATAGTATGATTGTGATTGTAAGATTGTGATTGTATGACTGTGATTGTATGATTGTGATTGTATGATTGTGATTGTATGATTATGATTGTATGATTATGATAGTATGATTGTGATTGTATGATTGTGATTGTATGATTGTGATTGTATGATTGTGATTGTATGATTGTGATTGCATGATTGTGATTGTATGATTGTGATAGTATGATTGCGATTGTATGATTTTGATTGTATGATTGTGATTGTATGACTGTGATTGTATGACTGTGATTGTATGACAGTGATTGTATGATTGTGATTGTATGATTGTGATTGTATGATTGTGATTGTATGATTGTAATTGTATGATTGTGATTGTATGATTGTATTTGGGAGATTGTAATTGTATGATTGCGATTGTATGATTGTGATTGTATGATTGTGATTGTATGATTGTGATTGTATGATTGTGATTGTATGATTCTGACTGTATGATTGCGATGGTATGATTGTGATAGTATCATTGTGATTTTATGATTGTGACTGTATGATTGTGATTGTATGATTGTGATTGTATGATTGTGATTGTCTGATTGTGGTTCTATGATTGTGATTGTATGATTGTGATTGTATGATTGTGATTGTATGATTGTCATTGTCTGATTATGATTGTATGATTGTGATTGCATGATTGTGATTGTATGATTGTGATAGTATGATTGTGATTGTATGATTGTGATTGTATGATTGTGGTTGTATGATTGTATTTGGGAGATTGTAATTGTATGATTGCGATTGTATGATTGTGATTGCATGATGGTGATTGTATGACTGTGATTGTATGCTTGCGATTGTATGATTGTGATTGTATGATTCTGATTGTATGATTGTGATTGTATGATTGTGATTGTGTGATTGTGATAGTATGATTGTGATTGTAAGATTGTGATTGTATGACTGTGATTGTATGATTGTGATTGTATGATTGTGATTGTATGATTATGATTGTATGATTGTGATAGTATGATTGTGATTGTATGATTGTGATTGTATGATTGTGATTGTATGATTCTGATTGTATGATTGTATTTGGGATATTGTATTTTGGAGATTGTAATTGTATGATTGCGATTGTATGATTGTGATTGTATGAATGTGATTGTATGATTGTGATTGTATGATTGTGATTGTATGATTGTGATTGTATGATTGTGATTGTGTGATTGTAATTGTATGATTATGATTGTATGATTGTGATTGTATGATGGTGATGGTATGATTGTGATTGTCTGATTGTGAACGTATGATTGTGATTGTATGATTGTGATTGTATGATTGTGATTGTATGATTGTGATTGTATGTTTGTCATTGTATGATTATGATTGTATGATAGTGATTGCATGATTGTGATTGTATGATTGTGATTGTATGATTGTGATTGTATGATTGTGATTGTATGGTTGTGATTGCATGATTGTGATTGTATGACTGTGATTGTGTGATTGTGATAGTACGATTGTGATTGTAATATTGTGATTGTATGACTGTGATTGTACGATTGTGATTGTATGACTGTGATTGTATGATTATGATTGCATGATTGTGATAGTATGATTGTGATTGTATGATTGTGATTGTATGATTCTGATTGTATGATTGTATTTGGGAGATTGTATTTTGGAGATTGTAATTGTATGATTGCGATTGTATGATTGTGATTGTATGATTGTGATTGTATGATTGTGATTGTATGATTGTGATTGTATGATTGTGATTGTGCGATTGTGATTGTATGATTGTAATTGTATGATTATGATTGTATGATTGTGATTGTATGATGGTGATGGTATGATTGTGATTGTATGATTGCGATAGTACGATTGTGATTGTATGATTGTGATTGTAATATTGTGATTGTATGGTTGCGATTGTATGATTGTGATTGTATGATTATGATTGTATGATTGTGATTGTATGATTCTGATTGTATGGTTGTGATTGTATGATTGTGATGGTATGATTGTGATCGTATGATTGCGATAGTATGATTCTGATTGTATGATTGTGATTGTACGATTGTGACAGTATGATTGCGATTGTATGACTGTGATTGTGTGATTGTGGTTGTATGATTACGATTGTATGATTGTGATTGTATGATTGTGATTGTATGATTGTGATAGTATGATTGTGATAATATGACTGTGATCGTATGACTGTGATTGTATGATTGTGATTGTACGATTGTGATTGTATGATTGTGATTGTCTGATTGTGATTGTATGATTGTGATTGTATGATTGTGATTGTATGATTGTGATTGTATGATTGTGATTGTATGATTGTGATTGTATGATTGTGATTGTATGATTGTCATTGTCTGATTATGATTGTATGATTGTGATTGCATGATTGTGATTGTATGATTGTGATAGTATGATTGTGATTGTATGATTGTGATTGTATGATTGTGATTGTATGATTGTGACTGGAAGATTGTGATTGTATGATTGTGATTGTACGATTCTGATTGTATGATTGTGATTGTATGATTGTGATTGTGTGATTGTGATAGTATGATTGTGATTGTAAGATTGTGATTGTATGACTGTGATTGTATGATTATGATTGTATGATTGTGATTGTAATATTGTGATTGTATGATTGCGATTGTATGATTGTGATTGTATGATTATGATTGTATGATTGTGATTGTATGATTGTGATTGTATGATTGTGATAGTATGACTGTGATTGTATGACGGTGATTGTATGACTGTGATTGTATGAATGTAATTGTATGATTGTGATTGTATGATTGTGATTGTCTGATTGTGGTTGTATGATTGTGATTGTATGATTGTGATAGTATGATTGTGATTGTATGATTGTGATTGTATGACTGTGATTGTATGACTGTGATTGTTTGACAGTGATTGTATGATTGTGATTGTATGATTGTGGTTGTATGATTCTGATTGTATGATTGTATTTGGGAGATTGTATTTTGGAGGTTGTAATTGTATGATTGCGATTGTATGATTGTGATTGTATGATTGTGATTGTATGATTGTGATTGTATGATTGTGATTGTATGATTGTAATTGTATGATTATGATTGTATGATTGTGATTGTATGATGGTGATGGTATGATTGTGATTGTATGATTGCGATAGTACGATTGTGATTGTATGATTGTGATTGTAATATTGTGATTGTATGGTTGCGATTGTATGATTGTGATTGTATGATTATGATTGTATGATTGTGATTGTATGATTCTGATTGTATGGTTGTGATTGTATGATTGTGATGGTATGATTGTGATCGTATGATTGCGATAGTATGATTCTGATTGTATGATTGTGATTGTACGATTGTGACTGTATGATTGCGATTGTATGACTGTGATTGTGTGATTGTGGTTGTATGATTACGATTGTATGATTGTGATTGTATGATTGTGATTGTATGATTGTGATAGTATGATTGTGATAATATGACTGTGATCGTATGACTGTGATTGTATGATTGTGATTGTACGATTGTGATTGTATGATTGTGATTGTCTGATTGTGATTGTATGATTGTGATTGTATGATTGTGATTGTATGATTGTGATTGTATGATTGTGATTGTATGATTGTGATTGTATGATTGTGATTGTATGATTGTCATTGTCTGATTATGATTGTATGATTGTGATTGCATGATTGTGATTGTATGATTGTGATAGTATGATTGTGATTGTATGATTGTGATTGTATGATTGTGATTGTATGATTGTGACTGGAAGATTGTGATTGTATGATTGTGATTGTACGATTCTGATTGTATGATTGTGATTGTATGATTGTGATTGTGTGATTGTGATAGTATGATTGTGATTGTAAGATTGTGATTGTATGACTGTGATTGTATGATTATGATTGTATGATTGTGATTGTAATATTGTGATTGTATGATTGCGATTGTATGATTGTGATTGTATGATTATGATTGTATGATTGTGATTGTATGATTGTGATTGTATGATTGTGATAGTATGACTGTGATTGTATGACGGTGATTGTATGACTGTGATTGTATGAATGTAATTGTATGATTGTGATTGTATGATTGTGATTGTCTGATTGTGGTTGTATGATTGTGATTGTATGATTGTGATAGTATGATTGTGATTGTATGATTGTGATTGTATGACTGTGATTGTATGACTGTGATTGTTTGACAGTGATTGTATGATTGTGATTGTATGATTGTGATTGTATGATTCTGATTGTATGATTGTATTTGGGAGATTGTATTTTGGAGGTTGTAATTGTATGATTGCGATTGTATGATTGTGATTGTATGATTGTGATTGTATGATTGTGATTGTATGATTGTGATTGTATGATTGTAATTGTATGATTATGATTGTATGATTGTGATTGTATGATGGTGATGGTATGATTGTGATTGTATGATTGCGATAGTACGATTGTGATTGTATGATTGTGATTGTAATATTGTGATTGTATGATTGCGATTGTATGATTGTGATTGTATGATTATGATTGTTTGGTTGTGATTGTATGATTCTGATTGTATGGTTGTGATTGTATGATTGTGATGGTATGATTGTGACCGTATGATTGCGATAGTATGATTGTGACTGTATGATTGTGATTGTATGATTGTGATTGTATGACTGTGATTGTATGACTGTGATTGTTTGACAGTGATTGTATGATTGTGATTGTATGATTGTGATTGTATGATTATGATTGTATGATTGTGATTGTATGATTGTGATTGTATGATTGTGATAGTATGACTGTGATTGTATGACGGTGATTGTATGACTGTGATTGTATGAATGTAATTGTATGATTGTGATTGTATGATTGTGATTGTCTGATTGTGGTTGTATGATTGTGATTGTATGATTGTGATAGTATGATTGTGATTGTATGATTGTGATTGTATGACTGTGATTGTATGACTGTGATTGTTTGACAGTGATTGTATGATTGTGATTGTATGATTGTGATTGTATGATTCTGATTGTATGATTGTATTTGGGAGATTGTATTTTGGAGGTTGTAATTGTATGATTGCGATTGTATGATTGTGATTGTATGATTGTGATTGTATGATTGTGATTGTATGATTGTGATTGTATGATTGTAATTGTATGATTATGATTGTATGATTGTGATTGTATGATGGTGATGGTATGATTGTGATTGTATGATTGCGATAGTACGATTGTGATTGTATGATTGTGATTGTAATATTGTGATTGTATGATTGCGATTGTATGATTGTGATTGTATTATTATGATTGTTTGGTTGTGATTGTATGATTCTGATTGTATGGTTGTGATTGTATGATTGTGATGGTATGATTGTGACCGTATGATTGCGATAGTATGATTGTGACTGTATGATTGTGATTGTATGATTGTGATTGTATGACTGTGATTGTATGACTGTGATTGTTTGACAGTGATTGTATGATTGTGATTGTATGATTGTGATTGTATGATTGTGACTGTATGATTGCGATTGTATGATTGTGATTGTGTGATTGTGATTGTATGATTGCGATTGTATGATTGTGATTGTATGATTGTGATTGTATGATTGTGATTGTATGATTGTGATTGTATGACTGTGATCGTATGACTGTGATTGTATGATTGTGATTGTACGATTGTGATTGTATGATTGTGATTGTCTGATTGTGGTTCTATGATTGTGATTGTATGATTGTGATTGTATGATTGTGATTATATGATTGTGATTGTATGATTGTGATTGTATGATTGTGATTGTATGATTGTGATTGTATGATTGTCATTGTCTGATTATGATTGTATGATTGTGATTGCATAATTGTGATTGTATGATTGTGATAGTATGATTGTGATAGTATGATTGTGATAGTATGATTGTGATTGTATGATTGTGATTGTATGATTGTGATAGTATGATTGTGATTGTATGACTGTGATTGTATGATTGTGATTGTATGATTGTGATTGTCTGATTGTGGTTCTATGATTGTGATTGTATGATTGTGATTGTATGATTGTGATTGTATGATTGTCATTGTCTGATTATGATTGTATGATTGTGATTGCATGATTGTGATTGTATGATTCTGATTGTATGATTGTGATTGTATGATTGTGATTGTGTGATTGTGATAGTATGATTGTGATTGTAAGATTGTGATTGTATGACTGTGATTGTATGATTGTGATTGTATGATTGTGATTGTATGATTATGATTGTATGATTGTGATAGTATGATTGTGATTGTATGATTGTGATTGTATGATTGTGATTTTATGATTCTGATTGTATGATTGTATTTGGGATATTGTATTTTGGAGATTGTAATTGTATGATTGCGATTGTATGATTGTGATTGTATGATTGTGATTGTATGATTGTGATTGTATGATTGTGATTGTATGATTGTGATTGTGTGATTGTAATTGTATGATTATGATTGTATGATTGTGATTGTATGATGGTGATGGTATGATTGTGATTGTCTGATTGTGAACGTATGATTGTGATTGTATGATTGTGATTGTATGATTGTGATTGTATGATTGTCATTGTATGATTATGATTGTATGATAGTGATTGCATGATTGTGATTGTATGATTGTGATTGTATGATTGTGATTGTATGATTGTGATTGTATGATTGTGATTGTATGGTTGTGATTGTATGATCGTGATTGTATGACTGTGATTGTGTGATTGTGATAGTACGATTGTGATTGTAAGATTGTGATTGTATGACTGTGATTGTACGATTGTGATTGTATGACTGTGATTGTATGATTATGATTGCATGATTGTGATAGTATGATTGTGATTGTATGATTGTGATTGTATGATTCTGATTGTATGATTGTATTTGGGAGATTGTATTTTGGAGATTGTAATTGTATGATTGCGATTGTATGATTGTGATTGCATGATTGTGATTGTAATATTGTGATTGTATGATTGCGATTGTATGATTGTGATTGTATGATTATGATTGTATGATTGTGATTGTATGATTCTGATTGTATGGTTGTGATTGTATGATTGTGATGGTATGATTGTGATCGTATGATTGCGATAGTACGATTGTGATTGCATGATTGTGATTGTAATATTGTGATTGTATGATTGCGATTGTATGATTGTGATTGTATGATTATGATTGTATGATTGTGATTGTATGATTCTGATTGTATGGTTGTGATTGTATGATTGTGATGGTATGATTGTGATCGTATGATTGCGATAGTATGATTCTGATTGTATGATTGTGATTGTACGATTGTGACTGTATGATTGCGATTGTATGACTGTGATTGTGTGATTGGGGTTGTATGATTACGATTGTATGATTGTGATTGTATGATTGTGATTGTATGATTGTGATAGTATGATTGTGATAATATGACTGTGATCGTATGACTGTGATTGTATGATTGTGATTGTACGATTGTGATTGTATGATTGTTATTGTCTGATTGTGATTGTATGATTGTGATTGTATGATTGTGATTGTATGATTGTGATTGTATGATTGTGATTGTATGATTGTGATTGTATGATTGTGATTGTATGATTGTGATTGTATGATTGTGATTGTATGATTGTCATTGTCTGATTATGATTGTATGATTGTGATTGCATGATTGTGATTGTATGATTGTGATAGTATGATTGTGATTGTATGATTGTGATTATATGATTGTGATTGTATGATTGTGACTGGAAGATTGTGATTGTATGATTGTGATTGTACGATTCTGATTGTATGATTGTGATTGTATGATTGTGATTGTGTGATTGTGATAGTATGATTGTGATTGTAAGATTGTGATTGTATGACTGTGATTGTATGACTGTGATTGTTTGACAGTGATTGTATGATTGTGATTGTATGATTGTGATTGTATGATTCTGATGGTATGATTGTATTTGGGAGATTGTATTTTGGAGATTGTAATTATATGATTGCGATTGTATGATTGTGATTGTATGATTGTGATTGTATGATTGTGATTGTATGATTGTGATTGTATGATTGTGATTGTATGATTGTGATTGTATGATTGTAATTGTATGATTATGATTGTATGATTGTGATTGTATGATGGTGATGGTATGATTGTGATTGTATGATTGCGATAGTACGATTGTGATTGTATGATTGTGATTGTAATATTGTGATTGTATGATTGCGATTGTATGATTGTGATTGTATGATTATGATTGTATGGTTGTGATTGTATGATTCTGATTGTATGGTTGTGATTGTATGATTGTGATGGTATGATTGTGACCGTATGATTGCGATAGTATGATTGTGACTGTATGATTCTGATTGTATGATTGTGATTGTATGACTGTGATTGTATGACTGTGATTGTTTGACAGTGATTGTATGATTGTGATTGTATGATTGTGATTGTATGATTCTGATTGTATGATTGTATTTGGGAGATTGTATTTTGGAGATTGTAATTGTATGATTGCGATTGTATGATTGTGATTGTATGATTGTGATTGTATGATTGTGATTGTATGATTGTGATTGTATGATTGTAATTGTATGATTATGATTGTATGATTGTGATTGTATGATGGTGATGGTATGATTGTGATTGTATGATTGCGATAGTACGATTGTGATTGTATGATTGTGATAGTATGATTGCGATTGTATGATTTTGATTGTATGATTGTGATTGTATGACTGTGATTGTATGACTGCGATTGTATGACAGTGATTGTATGATTGTGATTGTATGATTGTGATTGTATGATTGTGATTGTATGATTGTGATTGTATGATTGTGATTGTATGATTGTGATTGTATGATTGTGATTGTATGATTGTGATTGTATGATTGTGATTGTATGATTCTGACTGTATGATTGCGATGGTATGATTGTGATAGTATCATTGTGATTTTATGATTGTGACTGTATGATTGTGATTGTATGATTGTGATTGTATGATTGTGATTGTATGATTGTAATTGTATGATTGTGATTGTATGATAGTATTTGGGAGATTGTAATTGTATGATTGCGATTGTATGATTGTGATTGTATGATTGTGATTGTATGATTATGATTGTATGATTGTGATTGTACGATTGTGATTGTATGATTGTGATAGTATGATTGTGATTGTATGACTGTGATTGTATGACTGTGCTTGTATGATTGTGATTGTATGATTGTGATTGTATGATTGTGGTTGTCTGATTGTGGTTGTATGATTGTGATTGTATGATTGTGATTGTATGATTATGATTGTATGATTGTGATTGTATGATTGTGATTGTATGATTGTGATAGTATGATTGCGATGGTATGATTGTGATAGTCTCATTGTGATTTTATGATTGTGACTGTATGATTGTGATTGTATGATTGTGATTGTATGATTGTGATTGTATGATTGTGATTGTATGATTGTAATTGTATGACTGTGATTGTATGACTGTGATTGTATGACAGTGATTGTATGATTGTGATTGTATGATTGTGATTGTATGATTGTGATTGCATGATTGTGATTGTATGATTGTGATAGTATGATTGTGATTGTATGATTGTGACTGTATGATTGCGATTGTATGATTGTGATTGTGTGATTGTGGTTGTAAGATTGTTTTTGTATGATTGTGATTGTATAGTAGTAATTGTATGATTGTGATCGTATGATTGTGATTGTATGATTGTGATTCAATGATTGTGAGTGTTTGATTGTGATTGTATGATTGTATTTGGGAGATTGTAATTGTATGATTGGGATTGTATGATTGTGATTGTATGATTGTGATTGTATGATTGTGATTGTATGATTGTGATTGTATGATTGTGATTGTATGACTGTGATTGTAAGATTGTTTTTGTATGATTGTGATTGTATAGTAGTAATTGTATGATTGTGATCGTATGATTGTGATTGTATGATTGTGATTCAATGATTGTGAGTGTTTGATTGTGATTGTATGATTGTATTTGGGAGATTGTAATTGTATGATTGGAATTGTATGATTGTGATTGTATGATTGTGATTGTGTGATTGTGATTGTATGATTGTGATCTTATGATTGTGATTGTATGATTGTGATTGTATGATTGTAATTGTATGATTGTGATGGTATGATTGTGATTGTATGATTGCGATAGTATGATTGTGATTGTATGATTGTCATTGTCTGATTATGATTGTATGATTGTGATTGCATGATTGTGATTGTATGATTGTGATAGTATGATTGTGATTGTATGATTGTGATTGTATGATTGTGGTCGTATGATTGTATTTGGGAGATTGTAATTGTTTGATTGCGATTGTATGATTGTGATTGTGTGATTGTGATAGTATGATTGTCATTGTAAGATTGTGATTGTATGACTGTGATTGTATGATTGTGATTGTATGATTGTGATTGTATGATTATGATTGTATGATTATGATAGTATGATTGTGATTGTATGATTGTGATTGTATGATTGTGATTGTATGATTGTGATTGTATGATTGTGATTGCATGATTGTGATTGTATGATTGTGATAGTATGATTGCGATTGTATGATTTTGATTGTATGATTGTGATTGTATGACTGTGATTGTATGACTGTGATTGTATGACAGTGATTGTATGATTGTGATTGTATGATTGTGATTGTATGATTGTGATTGTATGATTGTGATTGTATGATTGTGATTGTATGATTGTGATTGTATGATTCTGACTGTATGATTGCGATGGTATGATTGTGATAGTATCATTGTGATTTTATGATTGTGACTGTATGATTGTGATTGTATGATTGTGATTGTATGATTGTGATTGTATGATTGTGATTGTATGATTGTAATTGTATGATTGTGATTGTATGATTGTATTTGGGAGATTGTAATTGTATGATTGCGATTGTATGATTGTGATTGTATGATTGTGATTGTATGATTGTGATTGTATGATTGTGATTGTATGATTGTGATTGTATGATTCTGACTGTATGATTGCGATGGTATGATTGTGATAGTATCATTGTGGTTTTATGATTGTGACTGTATGATTGTGATTGTATGATTGTGATTGTATGATTGTGATTGTCTGATTGTGGTTCTATGATTGTGATTGTATGATTGTGATTGTATGATTGTGATTGTATGATTGTCATTGTCTGATTATGATTGTATGATTGTGATTGCATGATTGTGATTGTATGATTGTGATAGTATGATTGTGTTTGTATGATTGTGATTGTATGATTGTGGTTGTATGATTGTATTTGGGAGATTGTAATTGTATGATTGCGATTGTATGATTGTGATTGCATGATGGTGATTGTATGACTGTGATTGTATGCTTGCGATTGTATGATTGTGATTGTATGATTCTGATTGTATGATTGTGATTGTATGATTGTGATTGTGTGATTGAGATAGTATGATTGTGATTGTAAGATTGTGATTGTATGACTGTGATTGTATGATTGTGATTGTATGATTGTGATTGTATGATTATGATTGTATGATTGTGATAGTATGATTGTGATTGTATGATTGTGATTGTATGATTGTGATTGTATGATTCTGATTGTATGATTGTATTTGGGATATTGTATTTTGGAGATTGTAATTGTATGATTGCGATTGTATGATTGTGATTGTATGATTGTGATTGTATGATTGTGATTGTATGATTGTGATTGTATGATTGTGATTGTGTGATTGTAATTGTATGGTTATGATTGTATGATTGTGATTGTATGATGGTGATGGTATGATTGTGATTGTCTGATTGTGAACGTATGATTGTGATTGTATGATTGTGATTGTATGATTGTGATTGTATGATTGTGATTGTATGTTTGTCATTGTATGATTATGATTGTATGATAGTGATTGCATGATTGTGATTGTAAGATTGTGATTGTATGACTGTGATTGTACGATTGTGATTGTATGACTGTGATTGTATGATTATGATTGCATGATTGTGATAGTATGATTGTGATTGTATGATTGTGATTGTATGATTCTGATTGTATGATTGTATTTGGGAGATTGTATTTTGGAGATTGTAATTGTATGATTGCGATTGTATGATTGTGATTGTATGATTGTGATTGTATGATTGTGATTGTATGATTGTGATTCTATGATTCTGATTGTATGATTGTATTTGGGAGATTGTATTTTGGAGATTGTAATTGTATGATTGCGATTGTATGATTGTGATTGTATGATTGTGATTGTATGATTGTGATTGTATGATTGTGATTGTATGATTGTAATTGTATGATTATGATTGTATGATTGTGATTGTATGATGGTGATGGTATGATTGTGATTGTATGATTACGATAGTACGATTGTGATTGTATGATTGTGATAGTATGATTGCGATTGTATGATTTTGATTGTATGATTGTGATTGTATGACTGTGATTGTATGACTGCGATTGTATGACAGTGATTGTATGATTGTGATTGTATGATTGTGATTGTATGATTGTGATTGTATGATTGTGATTGTATGATTGTGATTGTATGATTCTGACTGTATGATTGCGATGGTATGATTGTGATAGTATCATTGTGATTTTATGATTGTGACTGTATGATTGTGATTGTATGATTGTGATTGTATGATTGTGATTGTATGATTGTGATTGTATGATTGTAATTGTATGATTGTGATTGTATGATTGTATTTGGGAGATTGTAATTGTATGATTGCGATTGTATGATTGTGATTGTATGATTGTGATTGTATGATTATGATTGTATGATTGTGATTGTATGATTGTGATTGTATGATTGTGATAGTATGATTGTGATTGTATGACTGTGATTGTATGACTGTGCTTGTATGATTGTGATTGTATGATTGTGATTGTATGATTGTGGTTGTCTGATTGTGGTTGTATGATTGTGATTGTATGATTGTGATTGTATGATTATGATTGTATGATTGTGATTGTATGATTGTGATTGTATGATTGTGATAGTATGATTGCGATGGTATGATTGTGATAGTCTCATTGTGATTTTATGATTGTGACTGTATGATTGTGATTGTATGATTGTGATTGTATGATTGTGATTGTATGATTGTGATTGTATGATTGTAATTGTATGACTGTGATTGTATGACTGTGATTGTATGACAGTGATTGTATGATTGTGATTGTATGATTGTGATTGTATGATTGTGATTGCATGATTGTGATTGTATGATTGTGATAGTATGATTGTGATTGTATGATTGTGACTGTATGATTGCGATTGTATGATTGTGATTGTGTGATTGTGGTTGTAAGATTGTTTTTGTATGATTGTGATTGTATAGTAGTAATTGTATGATTGTGATCGTATGATTGTGATTGTATGATTGTGATTCAATGATTGTGAGTGTTTGATTGTGATTGTATGATTGTATTTGGGAGATTGTAATTGTATGATTGGGATTGTATGATTGTGATTGTATGATTGTGATTGTATGATTGTGATTGTATGATTGTGATTGTATGATTGTGATTGTATGATTGTGATTGCATGATTGTGATTGTATGATTGTGATAGTATGATTGCGATTGTATGATTTTGATTGTATGATTGTGATTGTATGACTGTGATTGTATGACTGTGATTGTATGACAGTGATTGTATGATTGTGATTGTATGATTGTGATTGTATGATTGTGATTGTATGATTGTGATTGTATGATTGTGATTGTATGATTGTGATTGTATGATTCTGACTGTATGATTGCGATGGTATGATTGTGATAGTATCATTGTGATTTTATGATTGTGACTGTATGATTGTGATTGTATGATTGTGATTGTATGATTGTGATTGTATGATTGTGATTGTATGATTGTAATTGTATGATTGTGATTGTATGATTGTATTTGGGAGATTGTAATAGTATGATTGCGATTGTATGATTGTGATTGTATGATTGTGATTGTATGATTGTGATTGTATGATTGTGATTGTATGATTCTGACTGTATGATTGCGATGGTATGATTGTGATAGTATCATTGTGATTTTATGATTGTGACTGTATGATTGTGATTGTATGATTGTGATTGTATGATTGTGATTGTCTGATTGTGGTTCTATGATTGTGATTGTATGATTGTGATTGTATGATTGTGATTGTATGATTGTCATTGTCTGATTATGATTGTATGATTGTGATTGCATGATTGTGATTGTATGATTGTGATAGTATGATTGTGTTTGTATGATTGTGATTGTATGATTGTGGTTGTATGATTGTATTTGGGAGATTGTAATTGTATGACTGCGATTGTATGATTGTGATTGCATGATGGTGATTGTATGACTGTGATTGTATGCTTGCGATTGTATGATTGTGATTGTATGATTCTGATTGTATGATTGTGATTGTATGATTGTGATTGTGTGATTGAGATAGTATGATTGTGATTGTAAGATTGTGATTGTATGACTGTGATTGTATGATTGTGATTGTATGATTGTGATTGTATGATTATGATTGTATGATTGTGATAGTATGATTGTGATTGTATGATTGTGATTGTATGATTGTGATTGTATGATTCTGATTGTATGATTGTATTTGGGATATTGTATTTTGGAGATTGTAATTGTATGATTGCGATTGTATGATTGTGATTGTATGATTGTGATTGTATGATTGTGATTGTATGATTGTGATTGTATGATTGTGATTGTGTGATTGTAATTGTATGGTTATGATTGTATGACTGTGATTGTATGATGGTGATGGTATGATTGTGATTGTCTGATTGTGAACGTATGATTGTGATTGTATGATTGTGATTGTATGATTGTGATTGTATGATTGTGATTGTATGTTTGTCATTGTATGATTATGATTGTATGATAGTGATTGCATGATTGTGATTGTATGATTGTGATTGTATGATTGTGATTGTATGATTGTGATTGTATGGTTGTGATTGTATGATTGTGATTGTATGACTGTGATTGTGTGATTGTGATAGTACGATTGTGATTGTAAGATTGTGATTGTATGACTGTGATTGTACGATTGTGATTGTATGACTGTGATTGTATGATTATGATTGCATGATTGTGATAGTATGATTGTGATTGTATGATTGTGATTGTATGATTCTGATTGTATGATTGTATTTGGGAGATTGTATTTTGGAGATTGTAATTGTATGATTGCGATTGTATGATTGTGATTGTATGATTGTGATTGTATGATTGTGATTGTATGATTGTGATTGTATGATTGTGATTGTGCGATTGTGATTGTATGATTGTAATTGTATGATTATGATTGTATGATTGTGATTGTATGATGGTGATGGTATGATTGTGATTGTATGATTGCGATAGTACGATTGTGATTGTATGATTGTGATTGTAATATTGTGATTGTATGGTTGCGATTGTATGATTGTGATTGTATGATTATGATTGTATGATTGTGATTGTATGATTCTGATTGTATGGTTGTGATTGTATGATTGTGATGGTATGATTGTGATCGTATGATTGCGATAGTATGATTCTGATTGTATGATTGTGATTGTACGATTGTGACTGTATGATTGCGATTGTATGACTGTGATTGTGTGATTGTGGTTGTATGATTACGATTGTATGATTGTGATTGTATGATTGTGATTGTATGATTGTGATAGTATGATTGTGATAATATGACTGTGATCGTATGACTGTGATTGTATGATTGTGATTGTACGATTGTGATTGTATGATTGTGATTGTATGATTGTGATTGTATGATTGTGATTGTATGATTGTGATTGTATGATTGTGATTGTATGATTGTGATTGTATGATTGTGATTGTATGATTGTGATTGTATGATTGTGATTGTATGATTGTCATTGTCTGATTATGATTGTATGATTGTGATTGCATGATTGTGATTGTATGATTGTGATAGTATGATTGTGATTGTATGATTGTGATTGTATGATTGTGATTGTATGATTGTGACTGGAAGATTGTGATTGTATGATTGTGATTGTACGATTCTGATTGTATGATTGTGATTGTATGACTGTGATTGTGTGATTGTGATAGTATGATTGTGATTGTAAGATTGTGATTGTATGACTGTGATTGTATGATTATGATTGTATGATTGTGATTGTAATATTGTGATTGTATGATTGCGATTGTATGATTGTGATTGTATGATTATGATTGTATGATTGTGATTGTATGATTGTGATTGTATGATTGTGATAGTATGACTGTGATTGTATGACTGTGATTGTATGACTGTGATTGTATGAATGTAATTGTATGATTGTGATTGTATGATTGTGATTGTCTGATTGTGGTTGTATGATTGTGATTGTATGATTGTGATAGTATGATCGTGATTGTATGATCGTGATTGTATGATTGTGATTGTATGACTGTGATTGTATGACTGTGATTGTTTGACAGTGATTGTATGATTGTGATTGTATGATCGTGATTGTATGATTGTGATTGTATGACTGTGATTGTATGACTGTGATTGTTTGACAGTGATTGTATGATTGTGATTGTATGATTGTGATTGTATGATTCTGATGGTATGATTGTATTTGGGAGATTGTATTTTGGAGATTGTAATTATATGATTGCGATTGTATGATTGTGATTGTATGATTGTGATTGTATGATTGTGATTGTATGATTGTGATTGTATGATTGTGATTGTATGATTGTAATTGTATGATTATGATTGTATGATTGTGATTGTATGATGGTGATGGTATGATTGTGATTGTATGATTGCGATAGTACGATTGTGATTGTATGATTGTGATTGTAATATTGTGATTGTATGATTGCGATTGTATGATTGTGATTGTATGATTATGATTGTATGGTTGTGATTGTATGATTCTGATTGTATGGTTGTGATTGTATGATTGTGATGGTATGATTGTGACCGTATGATTGCGATAGTATGATTGTGACTGTATGATTGTGATTGCATGATTGTGATTGTATGACTGTGATTGTATGACTGTGATTGCTTGACAGTGATTGTATGATTGTGATTGTATGATTGTGATTGTATGATTCTGATTGTATGATTGTATTTGGGAGATTGTATTTTGGAGATTGTAATTGTATGATTGCGATTGTATGATTGTGATTGTATGGTTGTGATTGTATGATTGTGATTGTATGATTGTGATTGTATGATTGTAATTGTATGATTATGATTGTATGATTGTGATTGTATGATGGTGATGGTATGATTGTGATTGTATGATTGCGATAGTACGATTGTGATTGTATGATTGTGATAGTATGATTGCGATTGTATGATTTTGATTGTATGATTGTGATTGTATGACTGTGATTGTATGACTGCGATTGTATGACAGTGATTGTATGATTGTGATTGTATGATTGTGATTGTATGATTGTGATTGTATGATTGTGATTGTATGATTGTGATTGTATGATTGTGATTGTATGATTGTGATTGTATGATTCTGACTGTATGATTGCGATGGTATGATTGTGATAGTATCATTGTGATTTTATGATTGTGACTGTATGATTGTGATTGTATGATTGTGATTGTATGATTGTGATTGTATGATTGTGTTTGTATGATTGTAATTGTATGATTGTGATTGTATGATTGTATTTGGGAGATTGTAATTGTATGATTGCGATTGTATGATTGTGATTGTATGATTGTGATTGTATGATTATGATTGTATGATTGTGATTGTATGATTGTGATTGTATGTTTGTGATAGTATGATTGTGATTGTATGACTGTGATTGTATGATTGTGATTGTATGATTGTGATTGTATGATTGTAATTGTATGATTATGATTGTATGATTGTGATTGTATGATGGTGATGGTATGATTGTGATTGTATGATTGCGATAGTACGATTGTGATTGTATGATTGTGATTGTAATATTGTGATTGTATGATTGCGATTGTATGATTGTGATTGTATGATTATGATTGTATGGTTGTGATTGTATGATTCTGATTGTATGGTTGTGATTGTATGATTGTGATGGTATGATTGTGACCGTATGATTGCGATAGTATGATTGTGACTGTATGATTGTGATTGTATGATTGTGATTGTATGACTGTGATTGTATGACTGTGATTGTTTGACAGTGATTGTATGATTGTGATTGTATGATTGTGATTGTATGATTCTGATTGTATGATTGTATTTGGGAGATTGTATTTTGGAGATTGTAATTGTATGATTGCGATTGTATGATTGTGATTGTATGATTGTGATTGTATGATTGTGATTGTATGATTGTGATTGTATGATTGTAATTGTATGATTATGATTGTATGATTGTGATTGTATGATGGTGATGGTATGATTGTGATTGTATGATTGCGATAGTACGATTGTGATTGTATGATTGTGATAGTATGATTGCGATTGTATGATTTTGATTGTATGATTGTGATTGTATGACTGTGATTGTATGACTGCGATTGTATGACAGTGATTGTATGATTGTGATTGTATGATTGTGATTGTATGATTGTGATTGTATGATTGTGATTGTATGATTGTGATTGTATGATTGTGATTGTATGATTCTGACTGTATGATTGCGATGGTATGATTGTGATAGTATCATTGTGATTTTATGATTGTGACTGTATGATTGTGATTGTATGATTGTGATTGTATGATTGTGATTGTATGATTGTGATTGTATGATTGTGATTGTATGATTGTGATTGTATGATTGTAATTGTATGATTGTGATTGTATGATTGTATTTGGGAGATTGTAATTGTATGATTGCGATTGTATGATTGTGATTGTATGATTGTGATTGTATGATTATGATTGTATGATTGTGATTGTATGATTGTGATTGTATGATTGTGATAGTATGATTGTGATTGTATGACTGTGATTGTATGACTGTGCTTGTATGATTGTGATTGTATGATTGTGATTGTATGATTGTGGTTGTCTGATTGTGGTTGTATGATTGTGATTGTATGATTGTGATTGTATGATTATGATTGTATGATTGTGATTGTATGATTGTGATTGTATGATTGTGATAGTATGATTGCGATGGTATGATTGTGATAGTCTCATTGTGATTTTATGATTGTGACTGTATGATTGTGATTGTATGATTGTGATTGTATGATTGTGATTGTATGATTGTGATTGTATGATTGTAATTGTATGACTGTGATTGTATGACTGTGATTGTATGACAGTGATTGTATGATTGTGATTGTATGATTGTGATTGTATGATTGTGATTGCATGATTGTGATTGTATGATTGTGATAGTATGATTGTGATTGTATGATTGTGACTGTATGATTGCGATTGTATGATTGTGATTGTGTGATTGTGGTTGTAAGATTGTTTTTGTATGATTGTGATTGTATAGTAGTAATTGTATGATTGTGATCGTATGATTGTGATTGTATGATTGTGATTCAATGATTGTGAGTGTTTGATTGTGATTGTATGATTGTATTTGGGAGATTGTAATTGTATGATTGGGATTGTATGATTGTGATTGTATGATTGTGATTGTATGATTGTGATTGTATGATTGTGATTGTATGATTGTGATTGTATGACTGTGATTGTAAGATTGTTTTTGTATGATTGTGATTGTATAGTAGTAATTGTATGATTGTGATCGTATGATTGTGATTGTATGATTGTGATTCAATGATTGTGAGTGTTTGATTGTGATTGTATGATGGTATTTGGGAGATTGTAATTGTATGATTGGAATTGTATGATTGTGATTGTATGATTGTGATTGTGTGATTGTGATTGTATGATTGTGATCTTATGATTGTGATTGTATGATTGTGATTGTATGATTGTAATTGTATGATTGTGATGGTATGATTGTGATTGTATGATTGCGATAGTATGATTGTGATTGTATGATTGTCATTGTCTGATTATGATTGTATGATTGTGATTGCATGATTGTGATTGTATGATTGTGATAGTATGATTGTGATTGTATGATTGTGATTGTATGATTGTGGTTGTATGATTGTATTTGGGAGATTGTAATTGTTTGATTGCGATTGTATGATTGTGATTGTGTGATTGTGATAGTATGATTGTGATTGTAAGATTGTGATCGTATGACTGTGATTGTATGATTGTGATTGTATGATTGTGATTGTATGATTATGATTGTATGATTATGATAGTATGATTGTGATTGTATGATTGTGATTGTATGATTGTGATTGTATGATTGTGATTGTATGATTGTGATTGCATGATTGTGATTGTATGATTGTGATAGTATGATTGCGATTGTATCATTTTGATTGTATGATTGTGATTGTATGACTGTGATTGTATGACTGTGATTGTATGACAGTGATTGTATGATTGTGATTGTATGATTGTGATTGTATGATTGTGATTGTGTGATTGTGATTGTATGATTGTGATTGTATGATTGTGATTGTATGATTCTGACTGTATGATTGCGATGGTATGATTGTGATAGTATCATTGTGATTTTATGATTGTGACTGTATGATTGTGATTGTATGATTGTGATTGTATGATTGTGATTGTATGATTGTGATTGTATGATTGTGATTGTATGATTGTGATTGTCTGATTGTGGTTCTATGATTGTGATTGTATGATTGTGATTGTATGATTGTGATTGTATGATAGTCATTGTCTGATTATGATTGTATGATTGTGATTGCATGATTGTGATTGTATGATTGTGATAGTATGATTGTGTTTGTATGATTGTGATTGTATGATTGTGGTTGTATGATTGTATTTGGGAGATTGTAATTGTATGATTGCGATTGTATGATTGTGATTGCATGATGGTGATTGTATGACTGTGATTGTATGCTTGCGATTGTATGATTGTGATTGTATGATTCTGATTGTATGATTGTGATTGTATGATTGTGATTGTGTGATTGAGATAGTATGATTGTGATTGTAAGATTGTGATTGTATGACTGTGATTGTATGATTGTGATTGTATGATTGTGATTGTATGATTATGATTGTATGATTGTGATAGTATGATTGTGATTGTATGATTGTCATTGTCTGATTGTGATTGTATGATTCTGATTGTATGATTGTATTTGGGATATTGTATTTTGGAGATTGTAATTGTATGATTGTGATTGTATGATTGTGATTGTATGATTGTGATTGTATGATTGTGATTGTATGATTGTGATTGTGTGATTGTAATTGTATGGTTATGATTGTATGATTGTGATTGTATGATGGTGATGGTATGATTGTGATTGTCTGATTGTGAACGTATGATTGTGATTGTATGATTGTGATTGTATGATTGTGATTGTATGATTGTGATTGTATGTTTGTCATTGTATGATTATGATTGTATGATAGTGATTGCATGATTGTGATTGTATGATTGTGATTGTATGATTGTGATTGTATGATTGTGATTGTATGGTTGTGATTGTATGATTGTGATTGTATGACTGTGATTGTGTGATTGTGATAGTACGATTGTGATTGTAAGATTGTGATTGTATGACTGTGATTGTACGATTGTGATTGTATGACTGTGATTGTATGATTATGATTGCATGATTGTGATAGTATGATTGTGATTGTATGATTGTGATTGTATGATTCTGATTGTATGATTGTATTTGGGAGATTGTATTTTGGAGATTGTAATTGTATGATAGCGATTGTATGATTGTGATTGTATGATTGTGATTGTATGATTGTGATTGTATGATTGTGATTGTATGATTGTGATTGTATGATTGTGATTGTATGATTGTGATTGTGCGATTGTGATTGTATGATTGTAATTGTATGATTATGATTGTATGATTGTGATTGTATGATGGTGATGGTATGATTGTGATTGTATGATTGCGATAGTACGATTGTGATTGTATGATTGTGATTGTAATATTGTGATTGTATGGTTGCGATTGTATGATTGTGATTCTATGATTATGATTGTATGATTGTGATTGTATGATTCTGATTGTATGGTTGTGATTGTATGATTGTGATGGTATGATTGTGATCGTATGATTGCGATAGTATGATTCTGATTGTATGATTGTGATTGTACGATTGTGACTGTATGATTGCGATTGTATGACTGTGATTGTGTGATTGTGGTTGTATGATTACGATTGTATGATTGTGATTGTATGATTGTGATTGTATGATTGTGATAGTATGATTGTGATAATATGACTGTGATCGTATGACTGTGATTGTATGATTGTGATTGTACGATTGTGATTGTATGATTGTGATTGTCTGATTGTGATTGTATGATTGTGATTGTATGATTGTGATTGTATGATTGTGATTGTATGATTGTGATTGTATGATTGTGATTGTATGATTGTCATTGTCTGATTATGATTGTATGATTGTGATTGCATGATTGTGATTGTATGATTGTGATAGTATGATTGTGATTGTATGATTGTGATTGTATGATTGTGATTGTATGATTGTGACTGGAAGATTGTGATTGTATGATTGTGATTGTACGATTCTGATTGTATGATTGTGATTGTATGATTGCGATTGTGTGATTGTGATAGTATGATTGTGATTGTAAGATTGTGATTGTATGACTGTGATTGTGTGATTATGATTGTATGATTGTGATTGTAATATTGTGATTGTATGATTGCGATTGTATGATTGTGATTGTATGATTATGATTGTATGATTGTGATTGTATGATTGTGATTGTATGATTGTGATTGTATGATTGTGATAGTATGACTGTGATTGTATGACTGTGATTGTATGACTGTGATTGTATGAATGTAATTGTATGATTGTGATTGTATGATTGTGATTGTCTGATTGTGGTTGTATGATTGTGATTGTATGATTGTGATAGTATGATTGTGATTGTATGATTGTGATTGTATGACTGTGATTGTATGACTGTGATTGTTTGACAGTGATTGTATGATTGTGATTGTATGATTGTGATTGTATGATTCTGATTGTATGATTGTATTTGGGAGATTGTATTTTGGAGATTGTAATTGTATGATTGCGATTGTATGATTGTGATTGTATGATTGTGATTGTATGATTGTGATTGTATGATTGTGATTGTATGATTGTAATTGTATGATTATGATTGTATGATTGTGATTGTATGATGGTGATGGTATGATTGTGATTGTATGATTGCGATAGTACGATTGTGATTGTATGATTGTGATTGTAATATTGTGATTGTATGATTGCGATTGTATGATTGTGATTGTATGATTATGATTGTATGGTTGTGATTGTATGATTCTGATTGTATGGTTGTGATTGTATGATTGTGATGGTATGATTGTGACCGTATGATTGCGATAGTATGATTGTGACTGTATGATTGTGATTGTATGATTGTGATTGTATGACTGTGATTGTATGACTGTGATTGTTTGACAGTGATTGTATGATTGTGATTGTATGATTGTGATTGTATGATTCTGATTGTATGATTGTATTTGGGAGATTGTATTTTGGAGATTGTAATTGTATGATTGCGATTGTATGATTGTGATTGTATGATTGTGATTGTATGATTGTGATTGTATGATTGTGATTGTATGATTGTGATTGTATGATTGTAATTGTATGATTATGATTGTATGATTGTGATTGTATGATGGTGATGGTATGATTGTGATTGTATGATTGCGATAGTACGATTGTGATTGTATGATTGTGATTGTATGATTGTGACTGTATGATTGCGATTGTATGATTGTAATTGTGTGATTGTGATTGTATGATTGCGATTGTATGATTGTGATTGTATGATTGTGATTGTATGATTGTGATTGTATGATTGTGATTGTATGACTGTGATCGTATGACTGTGATTGTATGATTGTGATTGTACGATTGTGATTGTATGATTGTGATTGTCTGATTGTGGTTCTATGATTGTGATTGTATGATTGTGATTGTATGATTGTGATTGTATGATTGTGATTGTATGATTGTGATTGTATGATTGTGATTGTATGATTGTGATTGTATGATTGTCATTGTCTGATTATGATTGTATGATTGTGATTGCATAATTGTGATTGTATGATTGTGATAGTATGACTGTGATAGTATGATTGTGATTGTATGATTGTGATTGTATGATTGTGATTGTGTGATTGTGATTGTATGATTGTAATTGTGTGATTGTGATTGTATGATTTTGATTGTATGATTGTGATAGTATGATTGCGATTGTATGATTTTGATTGTATGATTGTGATTGTATGACTGTGATTGTATGACTGTGATTGTATGACAGTGATTGTATGATTGTGATTGTATGATTGTGATTGTATGATTGTGATTGTATGATTGTGATTGTATGATTGTGATTGTATGATTGTGATTGTATGATTCTGACTGTATGATTGCGATGGTATGATTGTGATAGTATCATTGTGATTTTATGATTGTGACTGTATGATTGTGATTGTATGATTGTGATTGTATGATTGTGATTGTATGATTGTGATTGTATGATTGTGATTGTATGATTGTGATTGTATGATTCTGACTGTATGATTGCGATGGTATGATTGTGATAGTATCATTGTGATTTTATGATTGTGACTGTATGATTGTGATTGTATGATTGTGATTGTATGATTGTGATTGTATGATTGTGATTGTATGATTGTGATTGTATGATTGTGATTGTCTGATTGTGGTTCTATGATTGTGATTGTATGATTGTGATTGTATGATTGTGATTGTATGATAGTCATTGTCTGATTATGATTGTATGATTGTGATTGCATGATTGTGATTGTATGATTGTGATAGTATGATTGTGTTTGTATGATTGTGATTGTATGATTGTGGTTGTATGATTGTATTTGGGAGATTGTAATTGTATGATTGCGATTGTATGATTGTGATTGCATGATGGTGATTGTATGACTGTGATTGTATGCTTGCGATTGTATGATTGTGATTGTATGATTCTGATTGTATGATTGTGATTGTATGATTGTGATTGTGTGATTGAGATAGTATGATTGTGATTGTAAGATTGTGATTGTATGACTGTGATTGTATGATTGTGATTGTATGATTGTGATTGTATGATTATGATTGTATGATTGTGATAGTATGATTGTGATTGTATGATTGTCATTGTCTGATTGTGATTGTATGATTCTGATTGTATGATTGTATTTGGGATATTGTATTTTGGAGATTGTAATTGTATGATTGTGATTGTATGATTGTGATTGTATGATTGTGATTGTATGATTGTGATTGTATGATTGTGATTGTGTGATTGTAATTGTATGGTTATGATTGTATGATTGTGATTGTATGATGGTGATGGTATGATTGTGATTGTCTGATTGTGAACGTATGATTGTGATTGTATGATTGTGATTGTATGATTGTGATTGTATGATTGTGATTGTATGATTGTGATTGTATGTTTGTCATTGTATGATTATGATTGTATGATAGTGATTGCATGATTGTGATTGTATGATTGTGATTGTATGATTGTGATTGTATGATTGTGATTGTATGGTTGTGATTGTATGATTGTGATTGTATGACTGTGATTGTGTGATTGTGATAGTACGATTGTGATTGTAAGATTGTGATTGTATGACTGTGATTGTACGATTGTGATTGTATGACTGTGATTGTATGATTATGATTGCATGATTGTGATAGTATGATTGTGATTGTATGATTGTGATTGTATGATTCTGATTGTATGATTGTATTTGGGAGATTGTATTTTGGAGATTGTAATTGTATGATTGCGATTGTATGATTGTGATTGTATGATTGTGATTGTATGATTGTGATTGTATGATTGTGATTGTATGATTGTGATTGTATGATTGTGATTGTATGATTGTGATTGTGCGATTGTGATTGTATGATTGTAATTGTATGATTATGATTGTATGATTGTGATTGTATGATGGTGATGGTATGATTGTGATTGTATGATTGCGATAGTACGATTGTGATTGTATGATTGTGATTGTAATATTGTGATTGTATGGTTGCGATTGTATGATTGTGATTCTATGATTATGATTGTATGATTGTGATTGTATGATTCTGATTGTATGGTTGTGATTGTATGATTGTGATGGTATGATTGTGATCGTATGATTGCGATAGTATGATTCTGATTGTATGATTGTGATTGTACGATTGTGACTGTATGATTGCGATTGTATGACTGTGATTGTGTGATTGTGGTTGTATGATTACGATTGTATGATTGTGATTGTATGATTGTGATTGTATGATTGTGATAGTATGATTGTGATAATATGACTGTGATCGTATGACTGTGATTGTATGATTGTGATTGTACGATTGTGATTGTATGATTGTGATTGTCTGATTGTGATTGTATGATTGTGATTGTATGATTGTGATTGTATGATTGTGATTGTATGATTGTGATTGTATGATTGTGATTGTATGATTGTCATTGTCTGATTATGATTGTATGATTGTGATTGCATGATTGTGATTGTATGATTGTGATAGTATGATTGTGATTGTATGATTGTGATTGTATGATTGTGATTGTATGATTGTGACTGGAAGATTGTGATTGTATGATTGTGATTGTACGATTCTGATTGTATGATTGTGATTGTATGATTGCGATTGTGTGATTGTGATAGTATGATTGTGATTGTAAGATTGTGATTGTATGACTGTGATTGTATGATTATGATTGTATGATTGTGATTGTAATATTGTGATTGTATGATTGCGATTGTATGATTGTGATTGTATGATTATGATTGTATGATTGTGATTGTATGATTGTGATTGTATGATTGTGATAGTATGACTGTGATTGTATGACTGTGATTGTATGACTGTGATTGTATGAATGTAATTGTATGATTGTGATTGTATGATTGTGATTGTCTGATTGTGGTTGTATGATTGTGATTGTATGATTGTGATAGTATGATTGTGATTGTATGATTGTGATTGTATGACTGTGATTGTATGACTGTGATTGTTTGACAGTGATTGTATGATTGTGATTGTATGATTGTGATTGTATGATTCTGATTGTATGATTGTATTTGGGAGATTGTATTTTGGAGATTGTAATTGTATGATTGCGATTGTATGATTGTGATTGTATGATTGTGATTGTATGATTGTGATTGTATGATTGTGATTGTATGATTGTAATTGTATGATTATGATTGTATGATTGTGATTGTATGATGGTGATGGTATGATTGTGATTGTATGATTGCGATAGTACGATTGTGATTGTACGATTGTGATTGTATGATTGTGACTGTATGATTGCGATTGTATGATTGTAATTGTATGATTGTGATTGTATGATTGTATTTGGGAGATTGTAATTGTATGATTGCGATTGTATGATTGTGATTGTATGATTGTGATTGTATGATTCTGATTGTATGATTGTATTTGGGAGATTGTATTTTGGAGATTGTAATTGTATGATTGCGATTGTATGATTGTGATTGTATGATTGTGATTGTATGATTGTGATTGTATGATTGTGATTGTATGATTGTGATTGTATGATTGTAATTGTATGATTATGATTGTATGATTGTGATTGTATGATGGTGATGGTATGATTGTGATTGTATGATTGCGATAGTACGATTGTGATTGTACGATTGTGATTGTATGATTGTGACTGTATGATTGCGATTGTATGATTGTAATTGTGTGATTGTGATTGTATGATTGCGATTGTATGATTGTGATTGTATGATTGTGATTGTATGATTGTGATTGTATGATTGTGATTGTATGACTGTGATCGTATGACTGTGATTGTATGATTGTGATTGTACGATTGTGATTGTACGATTGTGATTGTCTGATTGTGGTTCTATGATTGTGATTGTATGATTGTGATTGTATGATTGTGATTGTATGATTGTGATTGTATGATTGTGATTGTATGATTGTGATTGTATGATTGTGATTGTATGATTGTCATTGTCTGATTATGATTGTATGATTGTGATTGCATAATTGTGATTGTATGATTGTGATAGTATGACTGTGATAGTATGATTGTGATTGTATGATTGTGATTGTATGATTGTGATTGTGTGATTGTGATTGTATGATTGTAATTGTATGATTGTGATTGTATGATTTTGATTGTATGATTGTGATAGTATGATTGCGATTGTATGATTTTGATTGTATGATTGTGATTGTATGACTGTGATTGTATGACTGTGATTGTATGACAGTGATTGTATGATTGTGATTGTATGATTGTGATTGTATGATTGTGATTGTATGATTGTGATTGTATGATTGTGATTGTATGATTGTGATTGTATGATTCTGACTGTATGATTGCGATGGTATGATTGTGATAGTATCATTGTGATTTTATGATTGTGACTGTATGATTGTGATTGTATGATTGTGATTGTATGATTGTGATTGTATGATTGTGATTGTATGATTGTAATTGTATGATTGTGATTGTATGATTGTATTTGGGAGATTGTAATTGTATGATTGCGATTGTATGATTGTGATTGTATGATTGTGATTGTATGATTATGATTGTATGATTGTGATTGTATGATTGTGATTGTATGATTGTGATTGTATGATTGTGATAGTATGATTGTGATTGTATGACTGTGATTGTATGACTGTGCTTGTATGATTGTGATTGTATGATTGTGATTGTATGATTGTGGTTGTCTGATTGTGGTTGTATGATTGTGATAGTATGACTGTGATAGTATGATTGTGATTGTATGATTGTGATTGTATGATTGTGATTGTGTGATTGTGATTGTATGATTGTAATTGTATGATTGTGATTGTATGATTTTGATTGTATGATTGTGATAGTATGATTGCGATTGTATGATTTTGATTGTATGATTGTGATTGTATGACTGTGATTGTATGACTGTGATTGTATGACAGTGATTGTATGATTGTGATTGTATGATTGTGATTGTATGATTGTGATTGTATGATTGTGATTGTATGATTGTGATTGTATGATTGTGATTGTATGATTCTGACTGTATGATTGCGATGGTATGATTGTGATAGTATCATTGTGATTTTATGATTGTGACTGTATGATTGTGATTGTATGATTGTGATTGTATGATTGTGATTGTATGATTGTGATTGTATGATTGTAATTGTATGATTGTGATTGTATGATTGTATTTGGGAGATTGTAATTGTATGATTGCGATTGTATGATTGTGATTGTATGATTGTGATTGTATGATTATGATTGTATGATTGTGATTGTATGATTGTGATTGTATGATTGTGATTGTATGATTGTGATAGTATGATTGTGATTGTATGACTGTGATTGTATGACTGTGCTTGTATGATTGTGATTGTATGATTGTGATTGTATGATTGTGGTTGTCTGATTGTGGTTGTATGATTGTGATTGTATGATTGTGATTGTATGATTATGATTGTATGATTGTGATTGTATGATTGTGATTGTATGATTGTGATAGTATGATTGCGATGGTATGATTGTGATAGTCTCATTGTGATTTTATGATTGTGACTGTATGATTGTGATTGTATGATTGTGATTGTATGATTGTGATTGTATGATTGTAATTGTATGACTGTGATTGTACGACTGTGATTGTATGACAGTGATTGTATGATTGTGATTGTATGATTGTGATTGTATGATTGTGATTGCATGATTGTGATTGTATGATTGTGATAGTATGATTGTGATTGTATGATTGTGACTGTATGATTGCGATTGTATGATTGTGATTGTGTGATTGTGGTTGTAAGATTGTTTTTGTATGATTGTGATTGTATAGTAGTAATTGTATGATTGTGATCGTATGATTGTGATTGTATGATTGTGATTCAATGATTGTGAGTGTTTGATTGTGATTGTATGATTGTATTTGGGAGATTGTAATTGTATGATTGGGATTGTATGATTGTGATTGTATGATTGTGATTGTATGATTGTGATTGTATGATTGTGATTGTATGATTGTGATTGTATGATTGTGATTGTATGATTGTGATTGTATGATTGTGATTGTATGATTGTGATTGTATGATTCTGACTGTATGATTGCGATGGTATGATTGTGATAGTATCATTGTGATTTTATGATTGTGACTGTATGATTGTGATTGTATGATTGTGATTGTATGATTGTGATTGTATGATTGTGATTGTATGATTGTAATTGTATGATTGTGATTGTATGATTGTATTTGGGAGATTGTAATTGTATGATTGCGATTGTATGATTGTGATTGTATGATTGTGATTGTATGATTATGATTGTATGATTGTGATGGTATGATTGTGACCGTATGATTGCGATAGTATGATTGTGACTGTATGATTGTGATTGTATGATTGTGATTGCATGACTGTGATTGTATGACTGTGATTGTTTGACAGTGATTGTATGATTGTGATTGTATGATTGTGATTGTATGATTCTGATTGTATGATTGTATTTGGGAGATTGTATTTTGGAGATTGTAATTGTATGATTGCGATTGTATGATTGCGATAGTACGATTGTGATTGTATGATTGTGATTGTATGATTGTGACTGTATGATTGCGATTGTATGATTGTGATTGTGTGATTGTGATTGTATGATTGCGATTGTATGATTGTGATTGTATGATTGTGATTGTATGATTGTGATTGTATGATTGTGATTGTATGATTGTGATTGTATGATTGTGATTGTATGATTGTGATTGTATGATTGTGATTGTATGATTGTGATTGTATGATTGTCATTGTCTGATTATGATTGTATGATTGTGATTGCATAATTGTGATTGTATGATTGTAATAGTATGATTGTGATAGTATGATTGTGATTGTATGATTGTGATTGTATGATTGTGATAGTATGATTGTGATTGTATGATTGTGATTGTATGATTGTGATTGTATGATTCTGATTGTATGATTGTATTTGGGATATTGTATTTTGGAGATTGTAATTGTATGATTGCGATTGTATGATTGTGATTGTATGATTGTGATTGTATGATTGTGATTGTATGATTGTGATTGTATGATTGTGATTGTGTGATTGTAATTGTATGGTTATGATTGTATGATTGTGATTGTATGATGGTGATGGTATGATTGTGATTGTCTGATTGTGAACGTATGATTGTGATTGTATGATTGTGATTGTATGATTGTGATTGTATGATTGTGATTGTATGATTGTGATTGTATGTTTGTCATTGTATGATTATGATTGTATGATAGTGATTGCATGATTGTGATTGTAAGATTGTGATTGTATGACTGTGATTGTACGATTGTGATTGTATGACTGTGATTGTATGATTATGATTGCATGATTGTGATAGTATGATTGTGATTGTATGATTGTGATTGTATGATTCTGATTGTATGATTGTATTTGGGAGATTGTATTTTGGAGATTGTAATTGTATGATTGCGATTGTATGATTGTGATTGTATGATTGTGATTGTATGATTGTGATTGTATGATTGTGATTGTATGATTCTGATTGTATGATTGTATTTGGGAGATTGTATTTTGGAGATTGTAATTGTATGATTGCGATTGTATGATTGTGATTGTATGATTGTGATTGTATGATTGTGATTGTATGATTGTGATTGTATGATTGTAATTGTATGATTATGATTGTATGATTGTGATTGTATGATGGTGATGGTATGATTGTGATTGTATGATTACGATAGTACGATTGTGATTGTATGATTGTGATAGTATGATTGCGATTGTATGATTTTGATTGTATGATTGTGATTGTATGACTGTGATTGTATGACTGCGATTGTATGACAGTGATTGTATGATTGTGATTGTATGATTGTGATTGTATGATTGTGATTGTATGATTGTGATTGTATGATTGTGATTGTATGATTGTGATTGTATGATTGTGATTGTATGATTCTGACTGTATGATTGCGATGGTATGATTGTGATAGTATCATTGTGATTTTATGATTGTGACTGTATGATTGTGATTGTATGATTGTGATTGTATGATTGTGATTGTATGATTGTGATTGTATGATTGTAATTGTATGATTGTGATTGTATGATTGTATTTGGGAGATTGTAATTGTATGATTGCGATTGTATGATTGTGATTGTATGATTGTGATTGTATGATTATGATTGTATGATTGTGATTGTATGATTGTGATTGTATGATTGTGATAGTATGATTGTGATTGTATGACTGTGATTGTATGACTGTGCTTGTATGATTGTGATTGTATGATTGTGATTGTATGATTGTGGTTGTCTGATTGTGGTTGTATGATTGTGATTGTATGATTGTGATTGTATGATTATGATTGTATGATTGTGATTGTATGATTGTGATTGTATGATTGTGATAGTATGATTGCGATGGTATGATTGTGATAGTCTCATTGTGATTTTATGATTGTGACTGTATGATTGTGATTGTATGATTGTGATTGTATGATTGTGATTGTATGATTGTGATTGTATGATTGTAATTGTATGACTGTGATTGTATGACTGTGATTGTATGATTGTGATTGTATGATTATGATTGTATGATTGTGATTGTATGATTGTGATTGTATGATTGTGATAGTATGATTGTGATTGTATGACTGTGATTGTATGACTGTGCTTGTATGATTGTGATTGTATGATTGTGATTGTATGATTGTGGTTGTCTGATTGTGGTTGTATGATTGTGATTGTATGATTGTGATTGTATGATTATGATTGTATGATTGTGATTGTATGATTGTGATTGTATGATTGTGATAGTATGATTGCGATGGTATGATTGTGATAGTCTCATTGTGATTTTATGATTGTGACTGTATGATTGTGATTGTATGATTGTGATTGTATGATTGTGATTGTATGATTGTTATTGTATGATTGTAATTGTATGACTGTGATTGTATGACTGTGATTGTATGACAGTGATTGTATGATTGTGATTGTATGATTGTGATTGTATGATTGTGATTGCATGATTGTGATTGTATGATTGTGATAGTATGATTGTGATTGTATGATTGTGACTGTATGATTGCGATTGTATGATTGTGATTGTGTGATTGTGGTTGTAAGATTGTTTTTGTATGATTGTGATTGTATAGTAGTAATTGTATGATTGTGATCGTATGATTGTGATTGTATGATTGTGATTCAATGATTGTGAGTGTTTGATTGTGATTGTATGATTGTATTTGGGAGATTGTAATTGTATGATTGGGATTGTATGATTGTGATTGTATGATTGTGATTGTATGATTGTGATTGTATGATTGTGATTGTATGATTGTGATTGTATGATTGTGATTGCATGATTGTGATTGTATGATTGTGATAGTATGATTGCGATTGTATGATTTTGATTGTATGATTGTGATTGTATGACTGTGATTGTATGACTGTGATTGTATGACAGTGATTGTATGATTGTGATTGTATGATTGTGATTGTATGATTGTGATTGTATGATTGTGATTGTATGATTGTGATTGTATGACTGTGATTGTATGATTCTGACTGTATGATTGCGATGGTATGATTGTGATAGTATCATTGTGATTTTATGATTGTGACTGTATGATTGTGATTGTATGATTGTGATTGTATGATTGTGATTGTATGATTGTGATTGTATGATTGTAATTGTATGATTGTGATTGTATGATTGTGATAGTATGATTGTGTTTGTATGATTGTGATTGTATGATTGTGGTTGTATGATTGTATTTGGGAGATTGTAATTGTATGACTGCGATTGTATGATTGTGATTGCATGATGGTGATTGTATGACTGTGATTGTATGCTTGCGATTGTATGATTGTGATTGTATGATTCTGATTGTATGATTGTGATTGTATGATTGTGATTGTGTGATTGAGATAGTATGATTGTGATTGTAAGATTGTGATTGTATGACTGTGATTGTATGATTGTGATTGTATGATTGTGATTGTATGATTATGATTGTATGATTGTGATAGTATGATTGTGATTGTATGATTGTGATTGTATGATTCTGATTGTATGATTGTATTTGGGATATTGTATTTTGGAGATTGTAATTGTATGATTGCGATTGTATGATTGTGATTGTATGATTGTGATTGTATGATTGTGATTGTATGATTGTGATTGTATGATCGTGATTGTGTGATTGTAATTGTATGGTTATGATTGTATGATTGTGATTGTATGATGGTGATGGTATGATTGTGATTGTCTGATTGTGAACGTATGATTGTGATTGTATGATTGTGATTGTATGATTGTGATTGTATGATTGTGATTGTATGTTTGTCATTGTATGATTATGATTGTATGATAGTGATTGCATGATTGTGATTGTATGATTGTGATTGTATGATTGTGATTGTATGATTGTGATTGTATGGTTGTGATTGTATGATTGTGATTGTATGACTGTGATTGTGTGATTGTGATAGTACGATTGTGATTGTAAGATTGTGATTGTATGACTGTGATTGTACGATTGTGATTGTATGACTGTGATTGTATGATTATGATTGCATGATTGTGATAGTATGATTGTGATTGTATGATTGTGATTGTATGATTCTGATTGTATGATTGTATTTGGGAGATTGTATTTTGGAGATTGTAATTGTATGATTGCGATTGTATGATTGTGATTGTATGATTGTGATTGTATGATTGTGATTGTATGATTGTGATTGTATGATTGTGATTGTGCGATTGTGATTGTATGATTGTAATTGTATGATTATGATTGTATGATTGTGATTGTATGATGGTGATGGTATGATTGTGATTGTATGATTGCGATAGTACGATTGTGATTGTATGATTGTGATTGTAATATTGTGATTGTATGGTTGCGATTGTATGATTGTGATTGTATGATTATGATTGTATGATTGTGATTGTATGATTCTGATTGTATGGTTGTGATTGTATGATTGTGATGGTATGATTGTGATCGTATGATTGCGATAGTATGATTCTGATTGTATGATTGTGATTGTACGATTGTGACTGTATGATTGCGATTGTATGACTGTGATTGTGTGATTGTGGTTGTATGATTACGATTGTATGATTGTGATTGTATGATTGTGATTGTATGATTGTGATAGTATGATTGTGATAATATGACTGTGATCGTATGACTGTGATTGTATGATTGTGATTGTACGATTGTGATTGTATGATTGTGATTGTCTGATTGTGATTGTATGATTGTGATTGTATGATTGTGATTGTATGATTGTGATTGTATGATTGTGATTGTATGATTGTGATTGTATGATTGTGATTGTATGATTGTGATTGTATGATTGTCATTGTCTGATTATGATTGTATGATTGTGATTGCATGATTGTGATTGTATGATTGTGATAGTATGATTGTGATTGTATGATTGTGATTGTATGATTGTGATTGTATGATTGTGACTGGAAGATTGTGATTGTATGATTGTGATTGTACGATTCTGATTGTATGATTGTGATTGTATGACTGTGATTGTGTGATTGTGATAGTATGATTGTGATTGTAAGATTGTGATTGTATGACTGTGATTGTATGATTATGATTGTATGATTGTGATTGTAATATTGTGATTGTATGATTGCGATTGTATGATTGTGATTGTATGATTATGATTGTATGATTGTGATTGTATGATTGTGATTGTATGATTGTGATAGTATGACTGTGATTGTATGACTGTGATTGTATGACTGTGATTGTATGAATGTAATTGTATGATTGTGATTGTATGATTGTGATTGTCTGATTGTGGTTGTATGATTGTGATTGTATGATTGTGATAGTATGATCGTGATTGTATGATTGTGATTGTATGACTGTGATTGTATGACTGTGATTGTTTGACAGTGATTGTATGATTGTGATTGTATGATTGTGATTGTATGATTCTGATGGTATGATTGTATTTGGGAGATTGTATTTTGGAGATTGTAATTATATGATTGCGATTGTATGATTGTGATTGTATGATTGTGATTGTATGATTGTGATTGTATGATTGTGATTGTATGATTGTGATTGTATGATTGTAATTGTATGATTATGATTGTATGATTGTGATTGTATGATGGTGATGGTATGATTGTGATTGTATGATTGCGATAGTACGATTGTGATTGTATGATTGTGATTGTAATATTGTGATTGTATGATTGCGATTGTATGATTGTGATTGTATGATTATGATTGTATGGTTGTGATTGTATGATTCTGATTGTATGGTTGTGATTGTATGATTGTGATGGTATGATTGTGACCGTATGATTGCGATAGTATGATTGTGACTGTATGATTGTGATTGCATGATTGTGATTGTATGACTGTGATTGTATGACTGTGATTGCTTGACAGTGATTGTATGATTGTGATTGTATGATTGTGATTGTATGATTCTGATTGTATGATTGTATTTGGGAGATTGTATTTTGGAGATTGTAATTGTATGATTGCGATTGTATGATTGTGATTGTATGATTGTGATTGTATGATTGTGATTGTATGATTGTGATTGTATGATTGTAATTGTATGATTATGATTGTATGATTGTGATTGTATGATGGTGATGGTATGATTGCGATAGTACGATTGTGATTGTATGATTGTGATAGTATGATTGCGATTGTATGATTTTGATTGTATGATTGTGATTGTATGACTGTGATTGTATGACTGCGATTGTATGACAGTGATTGTATGATTGTGATTGTATGATTGTGATTGTATGATTGTGATTGTATGATTGTGATTGTATGATTGTGATTGTATGATTGTGATTGTATGATTGTGATTGTATGATTCTGACTGTATGATTGCGATGGTATGATTGTGATAGTATCATTGTGATTTTATGATTGTGACTGTATGATTGTGATTGTATGATTGTGATTGTATGATTGTGATTGTATGATTGTGTTTGTATGATTGTAATTGTATGATTGTGATTGTATGATTGTATTTGGGAGATTGTAATTGTATGATTGCGATTGTATGATTGTGATTGTATGATTGTGATTGTATGATTATGATTGTATGATTGTGATTGTATGATTGTGATTGTATGTTTGTGATAGTATGATTGTGATTGTATGACTGTGATTGTATGATTGTGATTGTATGATTGTGATTGTATGATTGTAATTGTATGATTATGATTGTATGATTGTGATTGTATGATGGTGATGGTATGATTGTGATTGTATGATTGCGATAGTACGATTGTGATTGTATGATTGTGATTGTAATATTGTGATTGTATGATTGCGATTGTATGACTGTGATTGTATGATTATGATTGTATGGTTGTGATTGTATGATTCTGATTGTATGGTTGTGATTGTATGATTGTGATGGTATGATTGTGACCGTATGATTGCGATAGTATGATTGTGACTGTATGATTGTGATTGTATGATTGTGATTGTATGACTGTGATTGTATGACTGTGATTGTTTGACAGTGATTGTATGATTGTGATTGTATGATTGTGATTGTATGATTCTGATTGTATGATTGTATTTGGGAGATTGTATTTTGGAGATTGTAATTGTATGATTGCGATTGTATGATTGTGATTGTATGATTGTGATTGTTTGATTGTGATTGTATGATTGTGATTGTATGATTGTAATTGTATGATTATGATTGTATGATTGTGATTGTATGATGGTGATGGTATGATTGTGATTGTATGATTGCGATAGTACGATTGTGATTGTATGATTGTGATAGTATGATTGCGATTGTATGATTTTGATTGTATGATTGTGATTGTATGACTGTGATTGTATGACTGCGATTGTATGACAGTGATTGTATGATTGTGATTGTATGATTGTGATTGTATGATTGTGATTGTATGATTGTGATTGTATGATTGTGATTGTATGATTGTGATTGTATGATTCTGACTGTATGATTGCGATGGTATGATTGTGATAGTATCATTGTGATTTTATGATTGTGACTGTATGATTGTGATTGTATGATTGTGATTGTATGATTGTGATTGTATGATTGTGATTGTATGATTGTGATTGTATGATTGTGATTGTATGATTGTAATTGTATGATTGTGATTGTATGATTGTATTTGGGAGATTGTAATTGTATGATTGCGATTGTATGATTGTGATTGTATGATTGTGATTGTATGATTATGATTGTATGATTGTGATTGTATGATTGTGATTGTATGATTGTGATAGTATGATTGTGATTGTATGACTGTGATTGTATGACTGTGCTTGTATGATTGTGATTGTATGATTGTGATTGTATGATTGTGGTTGTCTGATTGTGGTTGTATGATTGTGATTGTATGATTGTGATTGTATGATTATGATTGTATGATTGTGATTGTATGATTGTGATTGTATGATTGTGATAGTATGATTGCGATGGTATGATTGTGATAGTCTCATTGTGATTTTATGATTGTGACTGTATGATTGTGATTGTATGATTGTGATTGTATGATTGTGATTGTATGATTGTGATTGTATGATTGTAATTGTATGACTGTGATTGTATGACTGTGATTGTATGACAGTGATTGTATGATTGTGATTGTATGATTGTGATTGTATGATTGTGATTGCATGATTGTGATTGTATGATTGTGATAGTATGATTGTGATTGTATGATTGTGACTGTATGATTGCGATTGTATGATTGTGATTGTGTGATTGTGGTTGTAAGATTGTTTTTGTATGATTGTGATTGTATAGTAGTAATTGTATGATTGTGATCGTATGATTGTGATTGTATGATTGTGATTCAATGATTGTGAATGTTTGATTGTGATTGTATGATTGTATTTGGGAGATTGTAATTGTATGATTGGGATTGTATGATTGTGATTGTATGATTGTGATTGTATGATTGTGATTGTATGATTGTGATTGTATGATTGTGATTGTATGACTGTGATTGTAAGATTGTTTTTGTATGATTGTGATTGTATAGTAGTAATTGTATGATTGTGATCGTATGATTGTGATTGTATGATTGTGATTCAATGATTGTGAGTGTTTGATTGTGATTGTATGATGGTATTTGGGAGATTGTAATTGTATGATTGGAATTGTATGATTGTGATTGTATGATTGTGATTGTGTGATTGTGATTGTATGATTGTGATCTTATGATTGTGATTGTATGATTGTGATTGTATGATTGTAATTGTATGATTGTGATGGTATGATTGTGATTGTATGATTGCGATAGTATGATTGTGATTGTATGATTGTCATTGTCTGATTATGATTGTATGATTGTGATTGCATGATTGTGATTGTATGATTGTGATAGTATGATTGTGATTGTATGATTGTGATTGTATGATTGTGGTTGTATGATTGTATTTGGGAGATTGTAATTGTTTGATTGCGATTGTATGATTGTGATTGTGTGATTGTGATAGTATGATTGTGATTGTAAGATTGTGATCGTATGACTGTGATTGTATGATTGTGATTGTATGATTGTGATTGTATGATTATGATTGTATGATTATGATAGTATGATTGTGATTGTATGATTGTGATTGTATGATTGTGATTGTATGATTGTGATTGTATGATTGTGATTGCATGATTGTGATTGTATGATTGTGATAGTATGATTGCGATTGTATCATTTTGATTGTATGATTGTGATTGTATGACTGTGATTGTATGACTGTGATTGTATGACAGTGATCGTATGATTGTGATTGTATGATTGTGATTGTATGATTGTGATTGTGTGATTGTGATTGTATGATTGTGATTGTATGATTGTGATTGTATGATTCTGACTGTATGATTGCGATGGTATGATTGTGATAGTATCATTGTGATTTTATGATTGTGACTGTATGATTGTGATTGTATGATTGTGATTGTATGATTGTGATTGTATGATTGTGATTGTATGATTGTGATTGTATGATTGTGATTGTCTGCTTGTGGTTCTATGATTGTGATTGTATGATTGTGATTGTATGATTGTGATTGTATGATAGTCATTGTCTGATTATGATTGTATGATTGTGATTGCATGATTGTGATTGTATGATTGTGATAGTATGATTGTGTTTGTATGATTGTGATTGTATGATTGTGGTTGTATGATTGTATTTGGGAGATTGTAATTGTATGATTGCGATTGTATGATTGTGATTGCATGATGGTGATTGTATGACTGTGATTGTATGCTTGCGATTGTATGATTGTGATTGTATGATTCTGATTGTATGATTGTGATTGTATGATTGTGATTGTGTGATTGAGATAGTATGATTGTGATTGTAAGATTGTGATTGTATGACTGTGATTGTATGATTGTGATTGTATGATTGTGATTGTATGATTATGATTGTATGATTGTGATAGTATGATTGTGATTGTATGATTGTCATTGTCTGATTGTGATTGTATGATTCTGATTGTATGATTGTATTTGGGATATTGTATTTTGGAGATTGTAATTGTATGATTGTGATTGTATGATTGTGATTGTATGATTGTGATTGTATGATTGTGATTGTATGATTGTGATTGTGTGATTGTAATTGTATGGTTATGATTGTATGATTGTGATTGTATGATGGTGATGGTATGATTGTGATTGTCTGATTGTGAACGTATGATTGTGATTGTATGATTGTGATTGTATGATTGTGATTGTATGATTGTGATTGTATGATTGTGATTGTATGTTTGTCATTGTATGATTATGATTGTATGATAGTGATTGCATGATTGTGATTGTATGATTGTGATTGTATGATTGTGATTGTATGATTGTGATTGTATGGTTGTGATTGTATGATTGTGATTGTATGACTGTGATTGTGTGATTGTGATAGTACGATTGTGATTGTAAGATTGTGATTGTATGACTGTGATTGTACGATTGTGATTGTATGACTGTGATTGTATGATTATGATTGCATGATTGTGATAGTATGATTGTGATTGTATGATTGTGATTGTATGATTCTGATTGTATGATTGTATTTGGGAGATTGTATTTTGGAGATTGTAATTGTATGATTGCGATTGTATGATTGTGATTGTATGATTGTGATTGTATGATTGTGATTGTATGATTGTGATTGTATGATTGTGATTGTATGATTGTGATTGTGCGATTGTGATTGTATGATTGTAATTGTATGATTATGATTGTATGATTGTGATTGTATGATGGTGATGGTATGATTGTGATTGTATGATTGCGATAGTACGATTGTGATTGTATGATTGTGATTGTAATATTGTGATTGTATGGTTGCGATTGTATGATTGTGATTCTATGATTATGATTGTATGATTGTGATTGTATGATTCTGATTGTATGGTTGTGATTGTATGATTGTGATGGTATGATTGTGATCGTATGATTGCGATAGTATGATTCTGATTGTATGATTGTGATTGTACGATTGTGACTGTATGATTGCGATTGTATGACTGTGATTGTGTGATTGTGGTTGTATGATCACGATTGTATGATTGTGATTGTATGATTGTGATTGTATGATTGTGATAGTATGATTGTGATAATATGACTGTGATCGTATGACTGTGATTGTATGATTGTGATTGTACGATTGTGATTGTATGATTGTGATTGTCTGATTGTGATTGTATGATTGTGATTGTATGATTGTGATTGTATGATTGTGATTGTATGATTGTGATTGTATGATTGTGATTGTATGATTGTCATTGTCTGATTATGATTGTATGATTGTGATTGCATGATTGTGATTGTATGATTGTGATAGTATGATTGTGATTGTATGATTGTGATTGTATGATTGTGATTGTATGATTGTGACTGGAAGATTGTGATTGTATGATTGTGATTGTACGATTCTGATTGTATGATTGTGATTGTATGATTGCGATTGTGTGATTGTGATAGTATGATTGTGATTGTAAGATTGTGATTGTATGACTGTGATTGTATGATTATGATTGTATGATTGTGATTGTAATATTGTGATTGTATGATTGCGATTGTATGATTGTGATTGTATGATTATGATTGTATGATTGTGATTGTATGATTGTGATTGTATGATTGTGATAGTATGACTGTGATTGTATGACTGTGATTGTATGACTGTGATTGTATGAATGTAATTGTATGATTGTGATTGTATGATTGTGATTGTCTGATTGTGGTTGTATGATTGTGATTGTATGATTGTGATAGTATGATTGTGATTGTATGATTGTGATTGTATGACTGTGATTGTATGACTGTGATTGTTTGACAGTGATTGTATGATTGTGATTGTATGATTGTGATTGTATGATTCTGATTGTATGATTGTATTTGGGAGATTGTATTTTGGAGATTGTAATTGTATGATTGCGATTGTATGATTGTGATTGTATGATTGTGATTGTATGATTGTGATTGTATGATTGTGATTGTATGATTGTAATTGTATGATTATGATTGTATGATTGTGATTGTATGATGGTGATGGTATGATTGTGATTGTATGATTGCGATAGTACGATTGTGATTGTATGATTGTGATTGTAATATTGTGATTGTATGATTGCGATTGTATGATTGTGATTGTATGATTATGATTGTATGGTTGTGATTGTATGATTCTGATTGTATGGTTGTGATTGTATGATTGTGATGGTATGATTGTGACCGTATGATTGCGATAGTATGATTGTGACTGTATGATTGTGATTGTATGATTGTGATTGTATGACTGTGATTGTATGACTGTGATTGTTTGACAGTGATTGTATGATTGTGATTGTATGATTGTGATTGTATGATTCTGATTGTATGATTGTATTTGGGAGATTGTATTTTGGAGATTGTAATTGTATGATTGCGATTGTATGATTGTGATTGTATGATTGTGATTGTATGATTGTGATTGTATGATTGTGATTGTATGATTGTAATTGTATGATTATGATTGTATGATTGTGATTGTATGATGGTGATGGTATGATTGTGATTGTATGATTGCGATAGTACGATTGTGATTGTATGATTGTGATTGTATGATTGTGACTGTATGATTGCGATTGTATGATTGTAATTGTGTGATTGTGATTGTATGATTGCGATTGTATGATTGTGATTGTATGATTGTGATTGTATGATTGTGATTGTATGATTGTGATTGTATGACTGTGATCGTATGACTGTGATTGTATGATTGTGATTGTACGATTGTGATTGTATGATTGTGATTGTCTGATTGTGGTTCTATGATTGTGATTGTATGATTGTGATTGTATGATTGTGATTGTATGATTGTGATTGTATGATTGTGATTGTATGATTGTGATTGTATGATTGTGATTGTATGATTGTCATTGTCTGATTATGATTGTATGATTGTGATTGCATAATTGTGATTGTATGATTGTGATAGTATGACTGTGATAGTATGATTGTGATTGTATGATTGTGATTGTATGATTGTGATTGTGTGATTGTGATTGTATGATTGTAATTGTATGATTGTGATTGTATGATTTTGATTGTATGATTGTGATAGTATGATTGCGATTGTATGATTTTGATTGTATGATTGTGATTGTATGACTGTGATTGTATGACTGTGATTGTATGACAGTGATTGTATGATTGTGATTGTATGATTGTGATTGTATGATTGTGATTGTATGATTGTGATTGTATGATTGTGATTGTATGATTGTGATTGTATGATTCTGACTGTATGATTGCGATGGTATGATTGTGATAGTATCATTGTGATTTTATGATTGTGACTGTATGATTGTGATTGTATGATTGTGATTGTATGATTGTGATTGTATGATTGTGATTGTATGATTGTAATTGTATGATTGTGATTGTATGATTGTATTTGGGAGATTGTAATTGTATGATTGCGATTGTATGATTGTGATTGTATGATTGTGATTGTATGATTATGATTGTATGATTGTGATTGTATGATTGTGATTGTATGATTGTGATTGTATGATTGTGATTGTATGATTGTGATAGTATGATTGTGATTGTATGACTGTGATTGTATGACTGTGCTTGTATGATTGTGATTGTATGATTGTGATTGTATGATTGTGGTTGTCTGATTGTGGTTGTATGATTGTGATTGTATGATTGTGATTGTATGATTATGATTGTATGATTGTGATTGTATGATTGTGATTGTATGATTGTGATAGTATGATTGCGATGGTATGATTGTGATAGTCTCATTGTGATTTTATGATTGTGACTGTACGATTGTGATTGTATGATTGTGATTGTATGATTGTGATTGTATGATTGTAATTGTATGACTGTGATTGTACGACTGTGATTGTATGACAGTGATTGTATGATTGTGATTGTATGATTGTGATTGTATGATTGTGATTGTATGATTGTGATTGCATGATTGTGATTGTATGATTGTGATAGTATGATTGTGATTGTATGATTGTGACTGTATGATTGCGATTGTATGATTGTGATTGTGTGATTGTGGTTGTAAGATTGTTTTTGTATGATTGTGATTGTATAGTAGTAATTGTATGATTGTGATCGTATGATTGTGATTGTATGATTGTGATTCAATGATTGTGAGTGTTTGATTGTGATTGTATGATTGTATTTGGGAGATTGTAATTGTATGATTGGGATTGTATGATTGTGATTGTATGATTGTGATTGTATGATTGTGATTGTATGATTGTGATTGTATGATTGTGATTGTATGATTGTGATTGTATGATTGTGATTGTATGATTGTGATTGTATGATTCTGACTGTATGATTGCGATGGTATGATTGTGATAGTATCATTGTGATTTTATGATTGTGACTGTATGATTGTGATTGTATGATTGTGATTGTATGATTGTGATTGTATGATTGTGATTGTATGATTGTAATTGTATGATTGTGATTGTATGATTGTATTTGGGAGATTGTAATTGTATGATTGCGATTGTATGATTGTGATTGTATGATTGTGATTGTATGATTATGATTGTATGATTGTGATGGTATGATTGTGACCGTATGATTGCGATAGTATGATTGTGACTGTATGATTGTGATTGTATGATTGTGATTGTATGACTGTGATTGTATGACTGTGATTGTTTGACAGTGATTGTATGATTGTGATTGTATGATTGTGATTGTATGATTCTGATTGTATGATTGTATTTGGGAGATTGTATTTTGGAGATTGTAATTGTATGATTGCGATTGTATGATTGCGATAGTACGATTGTGATTGTATGATTGTGATTGTATGATTGTGACTGTATGATTGCGATTGTATGATTGTGATTGTGTGATTGTGATTGTATGATTGCGATTGTATGATTGTGATTGTATGATTGTGATTGTATGATTGTGATTGTATGATTGTGATTGTATGACTGTGATCGTATGACTGTGATTGTATGATTGTGATTGTACGATTGTGATTGTATGATTGTGATTGTCTGATTGTGGTTCTATGATTGTGATTGTATGATTGTGATTGTATGATTGTGATTGTATGATTGTGATTGTATGATTGTGATTGTATGATTGTGATTGTATGATTGTGATTGTATGATTGTGATTGTATGATTGTCATTGTCTGATTATGATTGTATGATTGTGATTGCATAATTGTGATTGTATGATTGTGATAGTATGATTGTGATAGTATGATTGTGATTGTATGATTGTGATTGTATGATTGTGATTGTGTGATTGTGATTGTATGATTGTAATTGTATGATTGTGATTGTATGATTTTGATTGTATGATTGTGATAGTATGATTGCGATTTTATGATTTTGATTGTATGATTGTGATTGTATGACTGTGATTGTATGACTGTGATTGTATGACAGTGATTGTATGATTGTGATTGTATGATTGTGATTGTACGATTGTGATTGTATGATTGTGATTGTATGATTGTGACTGTATGATTGCGATTGTATGATTGTGATTGTGTGATTGTGATTGTATGATTGCGATTGTATGATTGTGATTGTATGATTGTGATTGTATGACTGTGATTGTATGATTGTGATTGTATGATTGTGATTGTATGATTATGATTGTATGATTGTGATAGTATGATTGTGATTGTATGCTTGCGATTGTATGATTGTGATTGTATGATTCTGATTGTATGATTGTGATTGTATGATTGTGATTGTGTGATTGAGATAGTATGATTGTGATTGTAAGATTGTGATTGTATGACTGTGATTGTATGATTGTGATTGTATGATTGTGATTGTATGATTATGATTGTATGATTGTGATAGTATGATTGTGATTGTATGATTGTGATTGTATGATTGTGATTGTATGATTCTGATTGTATGATTGTATTTGGGATAATGTATTTTGGAGATTGTAATTGTATGATTGCGATTGTATGATTGTGATTGTATGATTGTGATTGTATGATTGTGATTGTATGATTGTGATTGTATGATTGTGATTGTGTGATTGTAATTGTATGGTTATGATTGTATGATTGTGATTGTATGATGGTGATGGTATGATTGTGATTGTCTGATTGTGAACGTATGATTGTGATTGTATGAATGTGATTGTATGATTGTGATTGTATGATTGTGATTGTATGTTTGTCATTGTATGATTATGATTGTATGATAGTGATTGCATGATTGTGATTGTATGATTGTGATTGTATGATTGTGATTGTATGATTGTGATTGTATGATTGTGATTGTATGGTTGTGATTGTATGATTGAGATTGTATGACTGTGATTGTGTGATTGTGATAGTACGATTGTGATTGTAAGATTGTGATTGTATGACTGTGATTGTACGATTGTGATTGTATGACTGTGATTGTATGATTATGATTGCATGATTGTGATAGTATGATTGTGATTGTATGATTGTGATTGTATGATTCTGATTATATGATTGTATTTGGGAGATTGTATTTTGGAGATTGTAATTGTATGATTGCGATTGTATGATTGTGATTGTATGATTGTGATTGTATGATTGTGATTGTATGATTGTGATTGTATGATTGTGATTGTATGATTGTGATTGTGCGATTGTGATTGTATGATTGTAATTGTATGATTATGATTGTATGATTGTGATTGTATGATGGTGATGGTATGATTGTGATTGTATGATTGCGATAGTACGATTGTGATTGTATGATTGTGATTGTAATATTGTGATTGTATGGTTGCGATTGTATGATTGTGATTGTATGATTATGATTGTATGATTGTGATTGTATGATTCTGATTGTATGGTTGTGATTGTATGATTGTGATGGTATGACTGTGATCGTATGATTGCGATAGTATGATTCTGATTGTATGATTGTGATTGTACGATTGTGACTGTATGATTGCGATTGTATGATTGTGATTGTGTGATTGTGGTTGTATGATTACGATTGTATGATTGTGATTGTATGATTGTGATTGTATGATTGTGATTGTATGATTGTAATTGTATGATTGTGATTGTATGATTGTATTTGGGAGATTGTAATTGTATGATTGCGATTGTATGATTGTGATTGTATGATTGTGATTGTATGATTATGATTGTATGATTGTGATTGTATGATTGTGATTGTATGATTGTGATTGTATGATTGTGATAGTATGATTGTGATTGTATGACTGTGATTGTATGACTGTGCTTGTATGATTGTGATTGTATGATTGTGATTGTATGATTGTGGTTGTCTGATTGTGGTTGTATGATTGTGATTGTATGATTGTGATTGTATGATTATGATTGTATGATTGTGATTATATGATTGTGATTGTATGATTGTGATAGTATGATTGCGATGGTATGATTGTGATAGTCTCATTGTGATTTTATGATTGTGACTGTATGATTGTGATTGTATGATTGTGATTGTATGATTGTAATTGTATGACTGTGATTGTATGACTGTGATTGTATGACAGTGATTGTATGATTGTGATTGTATGATTGTGATTGTATGATTGTGATTGCATGATTGTGATTGTATGATTGTGATAGTATGATTGTGATTGTATGATTGTGACTGTATGATTGCGATTGTATGATTGTGATTGTGTGATTGTGGTTGTAAGATTGTTTTTGTATGATTGTGATTGTATAGTAGTAATTGTATGATTGTGATCGTATGATTGTGATTGTATGATTGTGATTCAATGATTGTGAGTGTTTGATTGTGATTGTATGATTGTATTTGGGAGATTGTAATTGTATGATTGGGATTGTATGATTGTGATTGTATGATTGTGATTGTATGATTGTGATTGTATGATTGTGATTGTATGATTGTGATTGTATGATTGTGATTGTATGATTGTGATTGTATGATTGTGATTGTATGATTCTGACTGTATGATTGCGATGGTATGATTGTGATAGTATCATTGTGATTTTATGATTGTGACTGTATGATTGTGATTGTATGATTGTGATTGTATGATTGTGATTGTATGATTGTGATTGTATGATTGTAATTGTATGATTGTGATTGTATGATTGTATTTGGGAGATTGTAATTGTATGATTGCGATTGTATGATTGTGATTGTATGATTGTGATTGTATGATTATGATTGTATGATTGTGATGGTATGATTGTGACCGTATGATTGCGATAGTATGATTGTGACTGTATGATTGTGATTGTATGATTGTGATTGTATGACTGTGATTGTATGACTGTGAATATTTGACAGTGATTGTATGATTGTGATTGTATGATTGTGATTGTATGATTCTGATTGTATGATTGTATTTGGGAGATTGTATTTTGGAGATTGTAATTGTATGATTGCGATTGTATGATTGCGATAGTACGATTGTGATTGTATGATTGTGATTGTATGATTGTGACTGTATGATTGCGATTGTATGATTGTGATTGTGTGATTGTGATTGTATGATTGCGATTGTATGATTGTGATTGTATGATTGTGATTGTATGATTGTGATTGTATGATTGTGATTGTATGACTGTGATCGTATGACTGTGATTGTATGATTGTGATTGTACGATTGTGATTGTATGATTGTGATTGTCTGATTGTGGTTCTATGATTGTGATTGTATGATTGTGATTGTATGATTGTGATTGTATGATTGTGATTGTATGATTGTGATTGTATGATTGTGATTGTATGATTGTGATTGTATGATTGTGATTGTATGATTGTGATTGTATGATTGTCATTGTCTGATTATGATTGTATGATTGTGATTGCATAATTGTGATTGTATGATTGTGATAGTATGATTGTGATAGTATGATTGTGATTGTATGATTGTGATTGTATGATTGTGATTGTGTGATTGTGATTGTATGATTGTAATTGTATGATTGTGATTGTATGATTTTGATTGTATGATTGTGATAGTATGATTGCGATTTTATGATTTTGATTGTATGATTGTGATTGTATGACTGTGATTGTATGACTGTGATTGTATGACAGTGATTGTATGATTGTGATTGTATGATTGTGATTGTACGATTGTGATTGTATGATTGTGATTGTATGATTGTGACTGTATGATTGCGATTGTATGATTGTGATTGTGTGATTGTGATTGTATGATTGCGATTGTATGATTGTGATTGTATGATTGTGATTGTATGATTGTGATTGTATGATTGTGTTTGTATGATTGTGATTGTATGATTGTCATTGTCTGATTATGATTGTATGATTGTGATTGCATGATTGTGATTGTATGATTGTGATAGTATGATTGTGTTTGTATGATTGTGATTGTATGATTGTGGTTGTATGATTGTATTTGGGAGATTGTAATTGTATGATTGCGATTGTATGATTGTGATTGCATGATGGTGATTGTATGACTGTGATTGTATGCTTGCGATTGTATGATTGTGATTGTATGATTCTGATTGTATGATTGTGATTGTATGATTGTGATTGTGTGATTGAGATAGTATGATTGTGATTGTAAGATTGTGATTGTATGACTGTGATTGTATGATTGTGATTGTATGATTGTGATTGTATGATTATGATTGTATGATTGTGATAGTATGATTGTGATTGTATGATTGTGATTGTATGATTGTGATTGTATGATTCTGATTGTATGATTGTATTTGGGATATTGTATTTTGGAGATTGTAATTGTATGATTGCGATTGTATGATTGTGATTGTATGATTGTGATTGTATGATTGTGATTGTATGATTGTGATTGTGTGATTGTAATTGTATGGTTATGATTGTATGATTGTGATTGTATGATGGTGATGGTATGATTGTGATTGTCTGATTGTGAACGTATGATTGTGATTGTATGATTGTGATTGTATGATTGTGATTGTATGATTGTGATTGTATGTTTGTCATTGTATGATTATGATTGTATGATAGTGATTGCATGATTGTGATTGTATGATTGTGATTGTATGATTGTGATTGTATGATTGTGATTGTATGGTTGTGATTGTATGATTGAGATTGTATGACTGTGATTGTGTGATTGTGATAGTACGATTGTGATTGTAAGATTGTGATTGTATGACTGTGATTGTACGATTGTGATTGTATGACTGTGATTGTATGATTATGATTGCATGATTGTGATAGTATGATTGTGATTGTATGATTGTGATTGTATGATTCTGATTGTATGATTGTATTTGGGAGATTGTATTTTGGAGATTGTAATTGTATGATTGCGATTGTATGATTGTGATTGTATGATTGTGATTGTATGATTGTGATTGTATGATTGTGATTGTATGATTGTGATTGTATGATTGTGATTGTGCGATTGTGATCGTATGACTGTGATTGTATGATTGTGATTGTACGATTGTGATTGTATGATTGTGATTGTCTGATTGTGATTGTATGATTGTGATTGTATGATTGTGATTGTATGATTGTGATTGTATGATTGTGATTGTATGATTGTGATTGTATGATTGTCATTGTCTGATTATGATTGTATGATTGTGATTGCATGATTGTGATTGTATGATTGTGATAGTATGATTGTGATTGTATGATTGTGATTGTATGATTGTGATTGTATGATTGTGACTGGAAGATTGTGATTGTATGATTGTGATTGTACGATTCTGATTGTATGATTGTGATTGTATGATTGCGATTGTGTGATTGTGATAGTATGATTGTGATTGTAAGATTGTGATTGTATGACTGTGATTGTATGATTATGATTGTATGATTGTGATTGTAATATTGTGATTGTATGATTGCGATTGTATGATTGTGATTGTATGATTATGATTGTATGATTGTGATTGTATGATTGTGATTGTATGATTGTGATAGTATGACTGTGATTGTATGACTGTGATTGTATGACTGTGATTGTATGAATGTAATTGTATGATTGTGATTGTATGATTGTGATTGTCTGATTGTGGTTGTATGATTGTGATTGTATGATTGTGATAGTATGATTGTGATTGTATGATTGTGATTGTATGACTGTGATTGTATGACTGTGATTGTTTGACAGTGATTGTATGATTGTGATTGTATGATTGTGATTGTATGATTCTGATTGTATGATTGTATTTGGGAGATTGTATTTTGGAGATTGTAATTGTATGATTGCGATTGTATGATTGTGATTGTATGATTGTGATTGTTTGATTGTGATTGTATGATTGTGATTGTATGATTGTAATTGTATGATTATGATTGTATGATTGTGATTGTATGATGGTGATGGTATGATTGTGATTGTATGATTGCGATAGTACGATTGTGATTGTATGATTGTGATTGTAATATTGTGATTGTATGATTGCGATTGTATGATTGTGATTGTATGATTATGATTGTATGGTTGTGATTGTATGATTCTGATTGTATGGTTGTGATTGTATGATTGTGATGGTATGATTGTGACCGTATGATTGCGATAGTATGATTGTGACTGTATGATTGTGATTGTATGATTGTGATTGTATGACTGTGATTGTATGACTGTGATTGTTTGACAGTGATTGTATGATTGTGATTGTATGATTGTGATTGTATGATTCTGATTGTATGATTGTATTTGGGAGATTGTATTTTGGAGATTGTAATTGTATGATTGCGATTGTATGATTGTGATTGTATGATTGTGATTGTATGATTGTGATTGTATGATTGTGATTGTATGATTGTAATTGTATGATTATGATTGTATGATTGTGATTGTATGATGGTGATGGTATGATTGTGATTGTATGATTGCGATAGTACGATTGTGATTGTATGATTGTGATTGTATGATTGTGACTGTATGATTGCGATTGTATGATTGTAATTGTGTGATTGTGATTGTATGATTGCGATTGTATGATTGTGATTGTATGATTGTGATTGTATGATTGTGATTGTATGATTGTGATTGTATGACTGTGATCGTATGACTGTGATTGTATGATTGTGATTGTACGATTGTGATAGTCTCATTGTGATTTTATGATTGTGACTGTATGATTGTGATTGTATGATTGTGATTGTATGATTGTGATTGTATGATTGTAATTGTATGACTGTGATTGTATGACTGTGATTGTATGACAGTGATTGTATGATTGTGATTGTATGATTGTGATTGTATGATTGTGATTGCATGATTGTGATTGTATGATTGTGATAGTATGATTGTGATTGTATGATTGTGACTGTATGATTGCGATTGTATGATTGTGATTGTGTGATTGTGGTTGTAAGATTGTTTTTGTATGATTGTGATTGTATAGTAGTAATTGTATGATTGTGATCGTATGATTGTGATTGTATGATTGTGATTCAATGATTGTGAGTGTTTGATTGTGATTGTATGATTGTATTTGGGAGATTGTAATTGTATGATTGGGATTGTATGATTGTGATTGTATGATTGTGATTGTATGATTGTGATTGTATGATTGTGATTGTATGATTGTGATTGTATGATTGTGATTGTATGATTGTGATTGTATGATTGTGATTGTATGATTGTGATTGTATGATTGTGATTGTATGATTCTGACTGTATGATTGCGATGGTATGATTGTGATAGTATCATTGTGATTTTATGATTGTGACTGTATGATTGTGATTGTATGATTGTGATTGTATGATTGTGATTGTATGATTGTGATTGTATGATTGTAATTGTATGATTGTGATTGTATGATTGTATTTGGGAGATTGTAATTGTATGATTGCGATTGTATGATTGTGATTGTATGATTGTGATTGTATGATTATGATTGTATGATTGTGATGGTATGATTGTGACCGTATGATTGCGATAGTATGATTGTGACAGTATGATTGTGATTGTATGATTGTGATTGTATGACTGTGATTGTATGACTGTGATTGTTTGACAGTGATTGTATGATTGTGATTGTATGATTGTGATTGTATGATTCTGATTGTATGATTGTATTTGGGAGATTGTATTTTGGAGATTGTAATTGTATGATTGCGATTGTATGATTGCGATAGTACGATTGTGATTGTATGATTGTGATTGTATGATTGTGACTGTATGATTGCGATTGTATGATTGTGATTGTGTGATTGTGATTGTATGATTGCGATTGTATGATTGTGATTGTATGATTGTGATTGTATGATTGTGATTGTATGATTGTGATTGTATGACTGTGATCGTATGACTGTGATTGTATGATTGTGATTGTACGATTGTGATTGTATGATTGTGATTGTCTGATTGTGGTTCTATGATTGTGATTGTATGATTGTGATTGTATGATTGTGATTGTATGATTGTGATTGTATGATTGTGATTGTATGATTGTGATTGTATGATTGTGATTGTATGATTGTGATTGTATGATTGTGATTGTATGATTGTCATTGTCTGATTATGATTGTATGATTGTGATTGCATAATTGTGATTGTATGATTGTGATAGTATGATTGTGATAGTATGATTGTGATTGTATGATTGTGATTGTATGATTGTGATTGTGTGATTGTGATTGTATGATTGTAATTGTATGATTGTGATTGTATGATTTTGATTGTATGATTGTGATAGTATGATTGCGATTTTATGATTTTGATTGTATGATTGTGATTGTATGACTGTGATTGTATGACTGTGATTGTATGACAGTGATTGTATGATTGTGATTGTATGATTGTGATTGTACGATTGTGATTGTATGATTGTGATTGTATGATTGTGACTGTATGATTGCGATTGTATGATTGTGATTGTGTGATTGTGATTGTATGATTGCGATTGTATGATTGTGATTGTATGATTGTGATTGTATGATTGTGATTGTATGATTGTGTTTGTATGATTGTGATTGTATGATTGTCATTGTCTGATTATGATTGTATGATTGTGATTGCATGATTGTGATTGTATGATTGTGATAGTATGATTGTGTTTGTATGACTGTGATTGTATGATTGTGGTTGTATGATTGTATTTGGGAGATTGTAATTGTATGATTGCGATTGTATGATTGTGATTGCATGATGGTGATTGTATGACTGTGATTGTATGCTTGCGATTGTATGATTGTGATTGTATGATTCTGATTGTATGATTGTGATTGTATGATTGTGATTGTGTGATTGAGATAGTATGATTGTGATTGTAAGATTGTGATTGTATGACTGTGATTGTATGATTGTGATTGTATGATTGTGATTGTATGATTATGATTGTATGATTGTGATAGTATGATTGTGATTGTATGATTGTGATTGTATGATTGTGATTGTATGATTCTGATTGTATGATTGTATTTGGGATATTGTATTTTGGAGATTGTAATTGTATGATTGCGATTGTATTATTGTGATTGTATGATTGTGATTGTATGATTGTGATTGTATGATTGTGATTGTGTGATTGTAATTGTATGGTTATGATTGTATGATTGTGATTGTATGATGGTGATGGTATGATTGTGATTGTCTGATTGTGAACGTATGATTGTGATTGTATGATTGTGATTGTATGATTGTGATTGTATGATTGTGATTGTATGTTTGTCATTGTATGATTATGATTGTATGATAGTGATTGCATGATTGTGATTGTATGATTGTGATTGTATGATTGTGATTGTATGATTGTGATTGTATGGTTGTGATTGTATGATTGAGATTGTATGACTGTGATTGTGTGATTGTGATAGTACGATTGTGATTGTAAGATTGTGATTGTATGACTGTGATTGTACGATTGTGATTGTATGACTGTGATTGTATGATTATGATTGCATGATTGTGATAGTATGATTGTGATTGTATGATTGTGATTGTATGATTCTGATTGTATGATTGTATTTGGGAGATTGTATTTTGGAGATTGTAATTGTATGATTGCGATTGTATGATTGTGATTGTATGATTGTGATTGTATGATTGTGATTGTATGATTGTGATTGTATGATTGTGATTGTATGATTGTGATTGTGCGATTGTGATTGTATGATTGTAATTGTATGATTATGATTGTATGATTGTGATTGTATGATGGTGATGGTATGATTGTGATTGTATGATTGCGATAGTACGATTGTGATTGTATGATTGTGATTGTAATATTGTGATTGTATGGTTGCGATTGTATGATTGTGATTGTATGATTATGATTGTATGATTGTGATTGTATGATTCTGATTGTATGGTTGTGATTGTATGATTGTGATGGTATGACTGTGATCGTATGATTGCGATAGTATGATTCTGATTGTATGATTGTGATTGTACGATTGTGACTGTACGATTGCGATTGTATGACTGTGATTGTGTGATTGTGGTTGTATGATTACGATTGTATGATTGTGATTGTATGATTGTGATTGTATGATTGTGATAGTATGATTGTGATAATATGACTGTGATCGTATGACTGTGATTGTATGATTGTGATTGTACGATTGTGATTGTATGATTGTGATTGTCTGATTGTGATTGTATGATTGTGATTGTATGATTGTGATTGTATGATTGTGATTGTATGATTGTGATTGTATGATTGTGATTGTATGATTGTCATTGTCTGATTATGATTGTATGATTGTGATTGCATGATTGTGATTGTATGATTGTGATAGTATGATTGTGATTGTATGATTGTGATTGTATGATTGTGATTGTATGATTGTGACTGGAAGATTGTGATTGTATGATTGTGATTGTACGATTCTGATTGTATGATTGTGATTGTATGATTGTGATTGTGTGATTGTGATAGTATGATTGTGATTGTAAGATTGTGATTGTATGACTGTGATTGTATGATTATGATTGTATGATTGTGATTGTAATATTGTGATTGTATGATTGCGATTGTATGATTGTGATTGTATGATTATGATTGTATGATTGTGATTGTATGATTGTGATTGTATGATTGTGATAGTATGACTGTGATTGTATGACTGTGATTGTATGACTGTGATTGTATGAATGTAATTGTATGATTGTGATTGTATGATTGTGATTGTCTGATTGTGGTTGTATGATTGTGATTGTATGATTGTGATAGTATGATTGTGATTGTATGATTGTGATTGTATGACTGTGATTGTATGACTGTGATTGTTTGACAGTGATTGTATGATTGTGATTGTATGATTCTGATTGTATGATTGTATTTGGGAGATTGTATTTTGGAGATTGTAATTGTATGATTGCGATTGTATGATTGTGATTGTATGATTGTGATTGTATGATTGTGATTGTATGATTGTGATTGTATGATTGTAATTGTATGATTATGATTGTATGATTGTGATTGTATGATGGTGATGGTATGATTGTGATTGTATGATTGCGATAGTACGATTGTGATTCTATGATTGCGATTGTAATATTGTGATTGTATGATTGCGATTGTATGATTGTGATTGTATGATTATGATTGTATGGTTGTGATTGTATGATTCTGATTGTATGGTTGTGATTGTATGATTGTGATGGTATGATTGTGACCGTATGATTGCGATAGTATGATTGTGACTGTATGATTGTGATTGTATGATTGTGATTGTATGACTGTGATTGTATGACTGTGATTGTTTGACAGTGATTGTATGATTGTGATTGTATGATTGTGATTGTATGATTCTGATTGTATGATTGTATTTGGGAGATTGTATTTTGGAGATTGTAATTGTATGATTGCGATTGTATGATTGTGATTGTATGATTGTGATTGTATGATTGTGATTGTATGATTGTGATTGTATGATTGTAATTGTATGATTATGATTGTATGATTGTGATTGTATGATGGTGATGGTATGATTGTGATTGTATGATTGCGATAGTACGATTGTGATTGTATGATTGTGATTGTATGATTGTGACTGTATGATTGCGATTGTATGATTGTGATTGTGTGATTGTGATTGTATGATTGCGATTGTATGATTGTGATTGTATGATTGTGATTGTATGATTGTGATTGTATGATTGTGATTGTATGACTGTGATCGTATGACTGTGATTGTATGATTGTGATTGTACGATTGTGATTGTATGATTGTGATTGTCTGATTGTGGTTCTATGATTGTGATTGTATGATTGTGATTGTATGATTGTGATTGTATGATTGTGATTGTATGATTGTGATTGTATGATTGTGATTGTATGATTGTGATTGTATGATTGTGATTGTATGATTGTCATTGTCTGATTATGATTGTATGATTGTGATTGCATAATTGTGATTGTATGATTGTGATAGTATGACTGTGATAGTATGATTGTGATTGTATGATTGTGATTGTATGATTGTGATTGTGTGATTGTGATTGTATGATTGTAATTGTATGATTGTGATTGTATGATTTTGATTGTATGATTGTGATAGTATGATTGCGATTGTATGATTTTGATTGTATGATTGTGATTGTATGACTGTGATTGTATGACTGTGATTGTATGACAGTGATTGTATGATTGTGATTGTATGATTGTGATTGTATGATTGTGATTGTATGATTGTGATTGTATGATTGTGATTGTATGATTGTGATTGTATGATTGTGATTGTATGATTGTGATTGTATGATTGTGATTGTATGATTCTGACTGTATGATTGCGATGGTATGATTGTGATAGTATCATTGTGATTTTATGATTGTGACTGTATGATTGTGATTGTATGATTGTGATTGTATGATTGTGATTGTATGATTGTGATTGTATGATTGTAATTGTATGATTGTGATTGTATGATTGTATTTGGGAGATTGTAATTGTATGATTGCGATTGTATGATTGTGATTGTATGATTGTGATTGTATGATTATGATTGTATGATTGTGATTGTATGATTGTGATTGTATGATTGTGATTGTATGATTGTGATAGTATGATTGTGATTGTATGACTGTGATTGTATGACTGTGCTTGTATGATTGTGATTGTATGATTGTGATTGTATGATTGTGGTTGTCTGATTGTGGTTGTATGATTGTGATTGTATGATTGTGATTGTATGATTATGATTGTATGATTGTGATTGTATGATTGTGATTGTATGATTGTGATAGTATGATTGCGATGGTATGATTGTGACTGTATGATTGCGATTGTATGATTGTGATTGTGTGATTGTGGTTGTAAGATTGTTTTTGTATGATTGTGATTGTATAGTAGTAATTGTATGATTGTGATCGTATGATTGTGATTGTATGATTGTGATTGCATGATTGTGATTGTATGATTGTGATAGTATGATTGTGATTGTATGATTGTGACTGTATGATTGCGATTGTATGATTGTGATTGTGTGATTGTGGTTGTAAGATTGTTTTTGTATGATTGTGATTGTATAGTAGTAATTGTATGATTGTGATCGTATGATTGTGATTGTATGATTGTGATTCAATGATTGTGAGTGTTTGATTGTGATTGTATGATTGTATTTGGGAGATTGTAATTGTATGATTGGGATTGTATGATTGTGATAGTATGATTGTGATTGTATGATTGTGATTGTATGATTGTGATTGTATGATTGTGATTGTATGATTGTGATTGTATGATTGTGATTGTATGATTGTGATTGTATGATTGTGATTGTATGATTGTGATTGTATGATTCTGACTGTATGATTGCGATGGTATGATTGTGATAGTATCATTGTGATTTTATGATTGTGACTGTATGATTGTGATTGTATGATTGTGATTCAATGATTGTGAGTGTTTGATTGTGATTGTATGCTTGTATTTGGGAGATTGTAATTGTATGATTGGAATTGTATGATTGTGATTGTATGATTGTGATTGTATGATTGTGATTGTATGATTGTGATTGTGTGATTGGGATTGTATGATTGTGATCTTATGATTGTGATTGTATGATTGTGATTGTATGATTGTGATTGTATGATTGTGATGGTATGATTGTGATTGTATGATTGCGATAGTATGATTGTGATTGTATGATTGTGATTGTATGATTCTGATTGTATGATTGTGATTGTATGATTGTGATTGTATGATTGCGATTGTATGATTGCGATTGTATGATTGTGATTGTCTGATTGTGGTTCTATGATTGTGATTGTATGATTGTGATTGTATGATTGTGATTGTATGATTGTGATTGTATGATTGTGATTGTATGATTGTGATTGTATGATTGTCATTGTCTGATTATGATTGTATGATTGTGATTGCATGATTGTGATTGTATGATTGTGATAGTATGATTGTGATTGTATGATTGTGATTGTATGATTGTGGTTGTATGATTGTATTTGGGAGATTGTAATTGTTTGATTGCGATTGTATGATTGTGATTGTGTGATTGTGATAGTATGATTGTGATTGTAAGATTGTGATTGTATGACTGTGATTGTATGATTGTGATTGTATGATTGTGATTGTATGATTATGATTGTATGATTATGATAGTATGATTGTGATTGTATGATTGTGATTGTATGATTGTGATTGTATGATTCTGATTGTATGATTGTATTTGGGATATTGTATTTTGGAGATTGTACTTGTATGATTGCGATTGTATGATTGTGATTGTATGATTGTGATTGTATGATTGTGATTGTATGATTGTGATTGTATGATTGTGATTGTGTGATTGTAATTGTATGATTATGATTGTATGATTGTGATTGTATGATGGTGATGGTATGATTGTGATTGTCTGATTGTGAATGTATGATTGTGATTGTATGATTGTGATTGTATGATTGTGATTGTATGATTGTGATTGTAAGATTGTCATTGTATGATTATGATTGTATGATTGTGATTGCATGATTGTGATTGTATGATTGTGATTGTATGATTGTGATTGTATGATTGTGATTGTATGATTGTGATTGTATGATTGTGATTGTATGACTGTGATAGTATGATTGTGATTGTATGACTGTGATTGTATGACTGTGATTGTATGATTGTGATTGTATGATTGTGATTGTATGATTGTGATTGTCTGATTGTGGTTGTATGATTGTGATTGTATGATTGTGATTGTATGATTATGATTGTATGATTGTGATTATATGATTGTGATTGTATGATCGTGATAGTATGATTGCGATGGTATGATTGTGATAGTCTCATTGTGATTTTATGATTGTGACTGTATGATTGTGATTCAATGATTGTGAGTGTTTGATTGTGATTGTATGATTGTATTTGGGAGATTGTAATTGTATGATTGGAATTGTATGATTGTGATTGTATGATTGTGATTGTGTGATTGTGATTGTATGATTGTGATCTTATGATTGTGATTGTATGATTATGATTGTATGATTATGATAGTATGATTGTGATTGTATGATTGTGATTGTGTGATTGCGATTGTATGATTGCGATTGTATGATTGTGATTGTATGATTGTGATAGTATGATAGTGATTGTATGACTGTGATTGTATGACTGTGATTGTATGATTGTGATTGTATGATTGTGATTGTATGATTGTGATTGTCTGATTGTGGTTCTATGATTGTGATTGTATGATTGTCATTGTCTGATTATGATTGTATGATTGTGATTGCATGATTGTGATTGTATGATTGTGATAGTATTATTTTGATTGTATGATTGCGATAGTATGATTGTGATTGTATGATTGTGATTGTATGATTGTGATTGTCTGATTGTGGTTGTATGATTGTGATTGTATGATTGTGATAGTATGATTGTGATTGTATGACTGTGATTGTATGACTGTGATTGTATGATTGTGTTTGTATGATTGTGATTGTATGATTGTGATTGTCTGACTGTGGTTGTATGATTGTGATTGTATGATTGTGATTCTATGATTGTGATTGTATGATTGTCATTGTATGATTATGATTGTATGATTGCGATTGCATGATTGTGATTGTATGATTGTGATTGTATGATTGTGATTGTATGATTGTGATTGTATGATTGTGATTGTGTGATTGTGATAGTATGATTGTGATTGTAAGATTGTGATTGTATGACTGTGATTGTACGATTGTGATTGCATGATTGTGATTGTATGATTATGATTGTATGATTGTGATAGTATGATTGTGATTGTATGATTGTGATTGTATGATTGTGATTGTATGATTCTGATTGTATGATTGTATTTGGGAGATTGTATTTTGGAGATTGTAATTGTATGATTGCGATTCTATGATTGTGATTGTATGATTGTGATTGTATGATTGTGATTGTATGATTGTGATTGTATGATTGTGATTGTATGATTGTGATTGTATGATTGTAATTGTATGATTATGATTGTATGATTGTGATTGTATGATGGTGATGGTATGATTGTGATTGTATGATTGCGATAGTACGATTGTGATTGTATGATTGTGATTGTAATATTGTGATTGTATGATTGCGATTGTATGATTGTGATTGTATGATTATGATTGTATGATTGTGATTGTATGATTCTGATTGTATGGTTGTGATTGTATGATTGTGATGGTATGATTGTGATCGTATGATTGCGATAGTGTGATTGTGACTGTATGATTGTGATTGTATGATTGTGACTGTATGATTGCGATTGTATGATTGTGATTGTGTGATTGTGATTGTATGATTGCGATTGTATGATTGTGATTGTATGATTGGGATTGTATGATTGTGATAGTATGATTGTGATTGTATGACTCTGATCGTATGACTGTGATTGTATGATTGTGATTGTACGATTGTGATTGTATGATTGTGATTGTCTGATTGTGGTTCTATGATTGTGATTGTATGATTGTGATTGTATGATTGTGATTGTATGATTGTGATTGTATGATTGTGATTGTATGATTGTGATTGTATGATTGTGATTGTATGATTGTAATTGTCTGATCATGGTTGTATGATTGTGGTTGCATGATTGTGATTGTATGATTGTAATAGTATGATTGTGATTGTATGATTGTGATTGTATGATTGTGATTGTATGATTTTGATTGTATGATTGTGATAGTATGATTGCGATTGTATGATTTTGATTGTATGATAGTGATTGTATGATTGCGATTGTATGATTGTGATTGTATGATTGTGATTGTATGATTATGATTGTATGATTGTGATGGTATGATTGTGACCGTATGATTGCGATAGTATGATTGTGACTGTATGATTGTGATTGTATGATTGTGATTGTATGACTGTGATTGTATGACTGTGATTGTTTGACAGTGATTGTATGATTGTGATTGTATGATTGTGATTGTATGATTCTGATTGTATGATTGTATTTGGGAGATTGTATTTTGGAGATTGTAATTGTATGATTGCGATTGTATGATTGCGATAGTACGATTGTGATTGTATGATTGTGATTGTATGATTGTGACTGTATGATTGCGATTGTATGATTGTGATTGTGTGATTGTGATTGTATGATTGCGATTGTATGATTGTGATTGTATGATTGTGATTGTATGATTGTGATTGTATGATTGTGATTGTATGATTGTGATTGTATGACTGTGATCGTATGACTGTGATTGTATGATTGTGATTGTACGATTGTGATTGTATGATTGTGATTGTCTGATTGTGGTTCTATGATTGTGATTGTATGATTGTGATTGTATGATTGTGATTGTATGATTGTGATTGTATGATTGTGATTGTATGATTGTGATTGTATGATTGTGATTGTATGATTGTGATTGTATGATTGTCATTGTCTGATTATGATTGTATGATTGTGATTGCATAATTGTGATTGTATGATTGTGATAGTATGATTGTGATAGTATGATTGTGATTGTATGATTGTGATTGTATGATTGTGATTGTGTGATTGTGATTGTATGATTGTAATTGTATGATTGTGATTGTATGATTTTGATTGTATGATTGTGATAGTATGATTGCGATTTTATGATTTTGATTGTATGATTGTGATTGTATGACTGTGATTGTATGACTGTGATTGTATGACAGTGATTGTATGATTGTGATTGTATGATTGTGATTGTACGATTGTGATTGTATGATTGTGATTGTATGATTGTGACTGTATGATTGCGATTGTATGATTGTGATTGTGTGATTGTGATTGTATGATTGCGATTGTATGATTGTGATTGTATGATTGTGATTGTATGATTGTGATTGTATGATTGTGTTTGTATGATTGTGATTGTATGATTGTCATTGTCTGATTATGATTGTATGATTGTGATTGCATGATTGTGATTGTATGATTGTGATAGTATGATTGTGTTTGTATGATTGTGATTGTATGATTGTGGTTGTATGATTGTATTTGGGAGATTGTAATTGTATGATTGCGATTGTATGATTGTGATTGCATGATGGTGATTGTATGACTGTGATTGTATGCTTGCGATTGTATGATTGTGATTGTATGATTCTGATTGTATGATTGTGATTGTATGATTGTGATTGTGTGATTGAGATAGTATGATTGTGATTGTAAGATTGTGATTGTATGACTGTGATTGTATGATTGTGATTGTATGATTGTGATTGTATGATTATGATTGTATTATTGTGATAGTATGATTGTGATTGTATGATTGTGATTGTATGATTGTGATTGTATGATTCTGATTGTATGATTGTATTTGGGATATTGTATTTTGGAGATTGTAATTGTATGATTGCGATTGTATGATTGTGATTGTATGATTGTGATTGTATGATTGTGATTGTATGATTGTGATTGTGTGATTGTAATTGTATGGTTATGATTGTATGATTGTGATTGTATGATGGTGATGGTATGATTGTGATTGTCTGATTGTGAACGTATGATTGTGATTGTATGATTGTGATTGTATGATTGTGATTGTATGATTGTGATTGTATGTTTGTCATTGTATGATTATGATTGTATGATAGTGATTGCATGATTGTGATTGTATGATTGTGATTGTATGATTGTGATTGTATGATTGTGATTGTATGGTTGTGATTGTATGATTGAGATTGTATGACTGTGATTGTGTGATTGTGATAGTACGATTGTGATTGTAAGATTGTGATTGTATGACTGTGATTGTACGATTGTGATTGTATGACTGTGATTGTATGATTATGATTGCATGATTGTGATAGTATGATTGTGATTGTATGATTGTGATTGTATGATTCTGATTGTATGATTGTATTTGGGAGATTGTATTTTGGAGATTGTAATTGTATGATTGCGATTGTATGATTGTGATTGTATGATTGTGATTGTATGATTGTGATTGTATGATTGTGATTGTATGATTGTGATTGTATGATTGTGATTGTGCGATTGTGATTGTATGATTGTAATTGTATGATTATGATTGTATGATTGTGATTGTATGATGGTGATGGTATGATTGTGATTGTATGATTGCGATAGTACGATTGTGATTGTATGATTGTGATTGTAATATTGTGATTGTATGGTTGCGATTGTATGATTGTGATTGTATGATTATGATTGTATGATTGTGATTGTATGATTCTGATTGTATGGTTGTGATTGTATGATTGTGATGGTATGACTGTGATCGTATGATTGCGATAGTATGATTCTGATTGTATGATTGTGATTGTACGATTGTGACTGTATGATTGCGATTGTATGACTGTGATTGTGTGATTGTGGTTGTATGATTACGATTGTATGATTGTGATTGTATGATTGTGATTGTATGATTGTGATTGTATGATTGTGATAGTATGATTGTGATAATATGACTGTGATCGTATGACTGTGATTGTATGATTGTGATTGTACGATTGTGATTGTATGATTGTGATTGTCTGATTGTGATTGTATGATTGTGATTGTATGATTGTGATTGTATGATTGTGATTGTATGATTGTGATTGTATGATTGTGATTGTATGATTGTCATTGTCTGATTATGATTGTATGATTGTGATTGCATGATTGTGATTGTATGATTGTGATAGTATGATTGTGATTGTATGATTGTGATTGTATGATTGTGATTGTATGATTGTGGCTGGAAGATTGTGATTGTATGATTGTGATTGTACGATTCTGATTGTATGATTGTGATTGTATGATTGTGATTGTGTGATTGTGATAGTATGATTGTGATTGTAAGATTGTGATTGTATGACTGTGATTGTATGATTATGATTGTATGATTGTGATTGTAATATTGTGATTGTATGATTGCGATTGTATGATTGTGATTGTATGATTATGATTGTATGATTGTGATTGTATGATTGTGATTGTATGATTGTGATAGTATGACTGTGATTGTATGACTGTGATTGTATGACTGTGATTGTATGAATGTAATTGTATGATTGTGATTGTATGATTGTGATTGTCTGATTGTGGTTGTATGATTGTGATTGTATGATTGTGATAGTATGATTGTGATTGTATGATTGTGATTGTATGACTGTGATTGTATGACTGTGATTGTTTGACAGTGATTGTATGATTGTGATTGTATGATTCTGATTGTATGATTGTATTTGGGAGATTGTATTTTGGAGATTGTAATTGTATGATTGCGATTGTATGATTGTGATTGTATGATTGTGATTGTATGATTGTGATTGTATGATTGTGATTGTATGATTGTAATTGTATGATTATGATTGTATGATTGTGATTGTATGATGGTGATGGTATGATTGTGATTGTATGATTGCGATAGTACGATTGTGATTGTATGATTGCGATTGTAATATTGTGATTGTATGATTGCGATTGTATGATTGTGATTGTATGATTATGATTGTATGGTTGTGATTGTATGATTCTGATTGTATGGTTGTGATTGTATGATTGTGATGGTATGATTGTGACCGTATGATTGCGATAGTATGATTGTGACTGTATGATTGTGATTGTATGATTGTGATTGTATGACTGTGATTGTATGACTGTGATTGTTTGACAGTGATTGTATGATTGTGATTGTATGATTGTGATTGTATGATTCTGATTGAATGATTGTATTTGGGAGATTGTATTTTGGAGATTGTAATTGTATGATTGCGATTGTATGATTGTGATTGTATGATTGTGATTGTATGATTGTGATTGTATGATTGTGATTGTATGATCGTAATTGTATGATTATGATTGTATGATTGTGATTGTATGATGGTGATGGTATGATTGTGATTGTATGATTGCGATAGTACGATTGTGATTGTATGATTGTGATTGTATGATTGTGACTGTATGATTGCGATTGTATGATTGTGATTGTGTGATTGTGATTGTATGATTGCGATTGTATGATTGTGATTGTATGATTGTGATTGTATGATTGTGATTGTATGATTGTGATTGTATGACTGTGATCGTATGACTGTGATTGTATGATTGTGATTGTACGATTGTGATTGTATGATTGTGATTGTCTGATTGTGGTTCTATGATTGTGATTGTATGATTGTGATTGTATGATTGTGATTGTATGATTGTGATTGTATGATTGTGATTGTATGATTGTGATTGTATGATTGTGATTGTATGATTGTGATTGTATGATTGTCATTGTCTGATTATGATTGTATGATTGTGATTGCATAATTGTGATTGTATGATTGTGATAGTATGACTGTGATAGTATGATTGTGATTGTATGATTGTGATTGTATGATTGTGATTGTGTGATTGTGATTGTATGATTGTAATTGTATGATTGTGATTGTATGATTTTGATTGTATGATTGTGATAGTATGATTGCGATTGTATGATTTTGATTGTATGATTGTGATTGTATGACTGTGATTGTATGACTGTGATTGTATGATTGTGATTGTATGATTGTGATTGTATGATTGTGATTGTATGATTGTGATTGTATGATTGTGATTGTATGATTGTGATTGTATGATTCTGACTGTATGATTGCGATGGTATGATTGTGATAGTATCATTGTGATTTTATGATTGTGACTGTATGATTGTGATTGTATGATTGTGATTGTATGATTGTGATTGTATGATTGTGATTGTATGATTGTAATTGTATGATTGTGATTGTATGATTGTATTTGGGAGATTGTAATTGTATGATTGCGATTGTATGATTGTGATTGTATGATTGTGATTGTATGATTATGATTGTATGATTGTGATTGTATGATTGTGATTGTATGATTGTGATTGTATGATTGTGATAGTATGATTGTGATTGTATGACTGTGATTGTATGACTGTGCTTGTATGATTGTGATTGTATGATTGTGATTGTATGATTGTGGTTGTCTGATTGTGGTTGTATGATTGTGATTGTATGATTGTGATTGTATGATTATGATTGTATGATTGTGATTGTATGATTGTGATTGTATGATTGTGATAGTATGATTGCGATGGTATGATTGTGATAGTCTCATTGTGATTTTATGATTGTGACTGTATGATTGTGATTGTATGATTGTGATTGTATGATTGTGATTGTATGATTGTAATTGTATGACTGTGATTGTATGACTGTGATTGTATGACAGTGATTGTATGATTGTGATTGTATGATTGTGATTGTATGATTGTGATTGCATGATTGTGATTGTATGATTGTAATAGTATGATTGTGATTGTATGATTGTGACTGTATGATTGCGATTGTATGATTGTGATTGTGTGATTGTGGTTGTAGGATTGTTTTTGTATGATTGTGATTGTATAGTAGTAATTGTATGATTGTGATCGTATGATTGTGATTGTATGATTGTGATTCAATGATTGTGAGTGTTTGATTGTGATTGTATGATTGTATTTGGGAGATTGTAATTGTATGATTGGGATTGTATGATTGTGATTGTATGATTGTGATTGTATGATTGTGATTGTATGATTGTGATTGTATGATTGTGATTGTATGATTGTGATTGTATGATTGTGATTGTATGATTGTGATTGTATGATTGTGATTGTATGATTGTGATTGTATGATTCTGACTGTATGATTGCGATGGTATGATTGTGATAGTATCATTGTGATTTTATGATTGTGACTGTATGATTGTGATTGTATGATTGTGATTCAATGATTGTGAGTGTTTGATTGTGATTGTATGCTTGTATTTGGGAGATTGTAATTGTATGATTGGAATTGTATGATTGTGATTGTATGATTGTGATTGTATGATTGTGATTGTATGATTGTGATTGTGTGATTGGGATTGTATGATTGTGATCTTATGATTGTGATTGTATGATTGTGATTGTATGATTGTGATTGTATGATTGTGATGGTATGATTGTGATTGTATGATTGCGATAGTATGATTGTGATTGTATGATTGTGATTGTATGATTCTAATTGTATGATTGTGATTGTATGATTGTGATTGTATGATTGCGATTGTATGATTGCGATTGTATGATTGTGATTGTCTGATTGTGGTTCTATGATTGTGATTGTATGATTGTGATTGTATGATTGTGATTGTATGATTGTGATTGTATGATTGTGATTGTATGATTGTGATTGTATGATTGTCATTGTCTGATTATGATTGTATGATTGTGATTGCATGATTGTGATTGTATGATTGTGATAGTATGATTGTGATTGTATGATTGTGATTGTATGATTGTGGTTGTATGATTGTATTTGGGAGATTGTAATTGTTTGATTGCGATTGTATGATTGTGATTGTGTGATTGTGATAGTATGATTGTGATTGTAAGATTGTGATTGTATGACTGTGATTGTATGATTGTGATTGTATGATTGTGATTGTATGATTATGATTGTATGATTATGATAGTATGATTGTGATTGTATGATTGTGATTGTATGATTGTGATTGTATGATTCTGATTGTATGATTGTATTTGGGATATTGTATTTTGGAGATTGTACTTGTATGATTGCGATTGTATGATTGTGATTGTATGATTGTGATTGTATGATTGTGATTGTATGATTGTGATTGTATGATTGTGATTGTGTGATTGTAATTGTATGATTATGATTGTATGATTGTGATTGTATGATGGTGATGGTATGATTGTGATTGTCTAATTGTGAATGTATGATTGTGATTGTATGATTGTGATTGTATGATTGTGATTGTAAGATTGTCATTGTATGATTATGATTGTATGATTGTGATTGCGTGATTGTGATTGTATGATTGTGATTGTATGATTGTGATTGTATGATTGTGATTGTATGATTGTGATTGTATGATTGTGATTGTATGACTGTGATAGTATGATTGTGATTGTATGACTGTGATTGTATGACTGTGATTGTATGATTGTGATTGTATGATTGTGATTGTATGATTGTGATTGTCTGATTGTGGTTGTATGATTGTGATTGTATGATTGTGATTGTATGATTATGATTGTATGATTGTGATTATATGATTGTGATTGTATGATCGTGATAGTATGATTGCGATGGTATGATTGTGATAGTCTCATTGTGATTTTATGATTGTGACTGTATGATTGTGATTCAATGATTGTGAGTGTTTGATTGTGATTGTATGATTGTATTTGGGAGATTGTAATTGTATGATTGGAATTGTATGATTGTGATTGTATGATTGTGATTGTGTGATTGTGATTGTATGATTGTGATCTTATGATTGTGATTGTATGATTATGATTGTATGATTATGATAGTATGATTGTGATTGTATGATTGTGATTGTGTGATTGCGATTGTATGATTGCGATTGTATGATTGTGATTGTATGATTGTGATAGTATGATAGTGATTGTATGACTGTGATTGTATGACTGTGATTGTATGATTGTGATTGTATGATTGTGATTGTATGATTGTGATTGTCTGATTGTGGTTCTATGATTGTGATTGTATGATTGTCATTGTCTGATTATGATTGTATGATTGTGATTGCATGATTGTGATTGTATGATTGTGATAGTATTATTTTGATTGTATGATTGCGATTGTATGATTGTGATTGTATGATTGTGATTGTATGATTGTGATTGTCTGATTGTGGTCGTATGATTGTGATTGTATGATTGTGATAGTATGATTGTGATTGTATGACTGTGATTGTATGACTGTGATTGTATGATTGTGTTTGTATGATTGTGATTGTATGATTGTGATTGTCTGACTGTGGTTGTATGATTGTGATTGTATGATTGTGATTCTATGATTGTGATTGTATGATTGTCATTGTATGATTATGATTGTATGATTGCGATTGCATGATTGTGATTGTATGATTGTGATTGTATGATTGTGATTGTATGATTGTGATTGTATGATTGTGATTGTGTGATTGTGATAGTATGATTGTGATTGTAAGATTGTGATTGTATGACTGTGATTGTACGATTGTGATTGCATGATTGTGATTGTATGATTATGATTGTATGATTGTGATAGTATGATTGTGATTGTATGATTGTGATTGTATGATTGTGATTGTATGATTCTGATTGTATGATTGTATTTGGGAGATTGTATTTTGGAGATTGTAATTGTATGATTGCGCTTCTATGATTGTGGTTGTATGATTGTGATTGTATGATTGTGATTGTATGATTGTGATTGTATGATTGTGATTGTATGATTGTGATTGTATGATTGTAATTGTATGATTATGATTGTATGATTGTGATTGTATGATGGTGATGGTATGATTGTGATTGTATGATTGCGATAGTACGATTTTGATTGTATGATTGTGATTGTAATATTGTGATTGTATGATTGCGATTGTATGATTGTGATTGTATGATTATGATTGTATGATTGTGATTGTATGATTCTGATTGTATGGTTGTGATTGTATGATTGTGATGGTATGATTGTGATCGTATGATTGCGATAGTATGATTGTGACTGTATGATTGTGATTGTATGATTGTGACTGTATGATTGCGATTGTATGATTGTGATTGTGTGATTGTGATTGTATGATTGCGATTGTATGATTGTGATTGTATGATTGTGATTGTATGATTGTGATTGTATGATTGTAATTGTCTGATCATGGTTGTATGATTGTGGTTGCATGATTGTGATTGTATGATTGTAATAGTATGATTGTGATTGTATGATTGTGATTGTATGATTGTGATTGTATGATTTTGATTGTATGATTGTGATAGTATGATTGCGATTGTATGATTTTGATTGTATGATAGTGATTGTATGATTGCGATTGTATGATTGTGATTGCACGATTGTGATTTTATGATTGTGATTGTATGATTTTGATTGTATGATTGTGATTGTATGATTGTGATTGTATGATTGTGATTGTATGATGGTGATTGTAAGATGGTATTTGTATGATTGTGATTGTATAGTAGTAATTGTATGATTGTGATCGTATGATTGTGATTGTATGATTGTGATTGAATGATTGTGAGTGTATGATTGTGATTGTATGATTGTATTTGGGAGATTGTAATTGTATGATTGGGATTGTATGATTGTGATTGTATGGTTGTGATTGTATGATTATGATTGTATGATTGTGATTGCATGATTGTGATTGAATGATTGTGATAGTACGATTGTGATTGTATGATTGTATTTGGGAGATTGTAATTGTATGATTGCGATTGTATGATTGTGATTGTATGATTGTGATTGTATGCTTGCGATTGTATGATTGTGATTGTATGATTGCGATTATATGATTGCGATTGTATGATTGCGATTGTATGACAGTGATTGCACGATTGTGATTGTATGATTGTGATTGTATGATTTTGATTGTATGATTGTGATTGTATGATTGTGATTGTATGATTGTGATTGTATGATTGTATTTGGGAGATTGTAATTGTATGATTGCGATGGTATGATTGTGATTGTATGATTGTGATTGTATGCTTGCGATTGTATGATTGTGATAGTATGATTGTGATTGTATGATTGTGATTGTATGATTGTGATTGTATGATTGTGATTGTATGATAGTGATTGTATGCTTGCGATTGTATGTTTGTGATTGTATGATTGTGATTGTATGATTGTGATTGTATGATTGTGATTGTGTGATTGTGATTGTATGATTGTGATCTTAGGATTGTGATTGTATGATTGTGATTGTATGATTGTAATTGTATGATTGTGATGGTATGATTGTGATTGTATGATTGCGATAGTATGATTGTGATTGTATGATTGCGATTGTATGATTGTGGTTGTATGATTGTATTTGGGAGATTGTAATTGTATGATTGCGATTGTATGATTGTGATTGTATGATTGTGATTGTATGCTTGCGATTGTATGATTGTGATTGTATGATTGTGATAGTATGATTGTGATTGTATGATTGTGATTGTATGATTGTGATTGTATGATTGTGATTGTCTGATTGTGGTTCTATGATTGTGATTGTATGATTGTGATTGTATGATTGTGATTGTATGACTGTCATTGTCTGATTATGATTGTATGATTGTGATTGCATGATTGTGATTGTATGATTGTGATAGTATGATTGTGATTGTATGATTGTGATTGTATGATTGTGGTTGTTTGATTGTATTTGGGAGATTGTAATTGTATGATTGCGATTGTATGATTGTGATTGTATGATGGTGATTGTATGACTCTGATTGTATGCTTGCGATTGTATGATTGTGATTGTATGATTCTGATTGTATGATTGTGATTGTATGATTGTGATTGTGTGATTGTGATAGTATGATTGTGATTGTAAGATTGTGATTGTATGACTGTGATTGTATGATTGTGATTGTATGATTGTGATTGTATGATTATGATTGTATGATTGTGATAGTATGATTGTGATTGTATGATTGTGATTGTATGATTGCGATAGTACGATTGTGATTGTATGATTGTGATTGTAATATTGTGATTGTATGATTGCGATTGTATGATTGTGATTGTATGATTATGATTGTATGATTGTGATTGTATGATTCTGATTGTATGGTTGTGATTGTATGATTGTGATGGTATGATTGTGATCGTATGATTGCGATAGTATGATTCTGATTGTATGATTGTGATTGTATGATTGTGACTGTATGATTGCGATTGTATGACTGTGATTGTGTGATTGTGGTTGTATGATTGCGATTGTATGATTGTGATTGTATGATTGTGATTGTATGATTGTGATAGTATGATTGTGATAATATGACTGTGATCGTATGACTGTGATTCTATGATTGTGGTTGTACGATTGTGATTGTATGATCGTGATTGTCTGATTGTGGTTCTATGATTGTGATTGTATGATTGTGATTGTATGATTGTGATTGTATGATTGTGATTGTATGATTGTGATTGTATGATTGTGATTGTATGATTGTGATTGTATGATTGTCATTGTCTGATTATGATTGTATGATTGTGACTGCATGATTGTGATTGTATGATTGTGATAGTATGATTGTGATTGTATGATTGTGATTGTATGATTGTGATTGTATGATTGTGACTGGAAGATTGTGATTGTATGATTGTGATTGTACGATTCTGATTGTATGATTGTGATTGTATGATTGTGATTGTGTGATTGTGATAGTATGATTGTGATTGTAAGATTGTGATTGTATGACTGTGATTGTATGATTGTGATTGTATGATTGTGATTGTATGATTATGATTGCATGATTGTGATAGTATGATTGTGATTGTATGATTGTGATTGTATGATTGTGATTGTATGGTTGTGATTGTATGATTCTGATTGTATGATTGTATTTGGGATATTGTATTTTGGAGATTGTAATTGTATGATTGCGATTGTATGACTGTGATTGTATAATTGTGATTGTATGATTGTGATTGTGTGATTGTAGTTGTATGATTATGATTGTATGATTGTGATTGTATGATGGTGATGGTATGATTGTGATTGTATGATTGCGATAGTATGATTGTGATTGTATGATTGTGATTGTATGATTGTGATTGTAATATTGTGATTGTATGATTGCGATTGTATGATTGTGATTGTATGATTATGATTGTATGATTGTGATTGTATGATTGTGATTGTATGATTGTGATAGTATGACTGTGATTGTACGATTGTGATTGTATGATTGTGATTGTATGATTGTGATTGCATGATTGTGATTGTATGATTGTGATAGTATGATTGTGATTGTATGATTGTGATTGTATGACTGTGATTGTATGACTGTGATTGTATGACAGTGATTGTATGATTGTGATTGTATGATTGTGATTGTATGATTGTGATTGCATGATTGTGATTGTATGATTGTGATAGTATGATTGTGATTGTATGATTGTGACTGTATGATTGCGATTGTATGATTGTGATTGTGTGATTGTGGTTGTAAGATTGTTTTTGTATGATTGTGATTGTATAGTAGTCATTGTATGATTGTGATCGTATGATTGTGATTGTATGTTTGTGATTCAATGATTGTGAGTGTTTGATTGTGATTGTATGATTGTATTTGGGAGATTGTAATTGTATGATTGGGATTGTATGATTGTGATTGTATGATTGTGATTGTATGATTGTGATTGTATGATTGTGATTGTATGATTGTGATTGTATGATTGTGATTGTATGATTGTGATTGTATGATTGTGATTGTAAGATTGTTTTTGTATGATTGTGATTGTATAGTAGTAATTGTATGATTGTGATCGTATGATTGTGATTGTATGATTGTGATTCAATGATTGTGAGTGTTTGATTGTGATTGTATGATTGTATTTGGGAGATTGTAATTGTATGGTTGGAATTGTATGATTGTGATTGTATGATTGTGATTGTGTGATTGTGATTGTATGATTGTGATCTTATGATTGTGATTGTATGATTATGATTGTATGATTATGATAGTATGATTGTGATTGTATGATTGTGATTGTGTGATTGCGATTGTATGATTGCGATTGTATGATTGTGATTGTATGATTGTGATAGTATGATAGTGATTGTATGACTGTGATTGTATGACTGTGATTGTATGATTGTGATTGTATGATTGTGATTGTATGATTGTGATTGTCTGATTGTGGTTCTATGATTGTGATTGTATGATTGTCATTGTCTGATTATGACTGTATGATTGTGATTGCATGATTGTGATTGTATGATTGTGATTGTATGATTCTGATTGTATGATTGTATTTGGGATATTGTATTTTGGAGATTGTAATTGTATGATTGCGATTGTATGATTGTGATTGTATGATTGTGATTGTATGATTGTGATTGTATGATTGTGATTGTATGATTGAGATTGTATGATTGTGATTGTGTGATTGTAATTGTATGATTATGATTGTATGATTGTGATTGTATGATGGTGATGGTATGATTGTGATTGTATGATTGCGATAGTATGATTGTGATTGTATGATTGTGATTGTATTATTTTGATTGTATGATTGCGATTGTATGATTGTGATTGTATGATTGTGATTGTATGATTGTGATTGTCTGATTGTGGTTATATGATTGTGATTGTATGATTGTGATAGTATGATTGCGATTGTATGACTGTGATTGTATGACTGTGATTGTATGATTGTGTTTGTATGATTGTGATTGTATGATTGTGATTGTCTGACTGTGGTTGTATGATTGTGATTGTATGATTGTGATTCTATGATTGTGATTGTATGATTGTCATTGTATGATTATGATTGTATGATTGCGATTGCATGATTGTGATTGTATGATTGTGATTGTATGATTGTGATTGTATGATTGTGATTGTGTGATTGTGATAGTATGATTGTGTTTGTAAGATTGTGATTGTATGACTGTGATTGTACGATTGTGATTGTATGATTGTGATTGTATGATTATGATTGTATGATTGTGATAGTATGATTGTGATTGTATGATTGTGATTGTATGATTGTGATTGTATGATTCTGATTGTATGATTGTATTTGGGAGATTGTATTTTGGAGATTGTAATTGTATGATTGCGATTCTATGATTGTGATTGTATGATTGTGATTGTATGATTGTGATTGTATGATTGTGATTGTATGATTGTGATTGTATGATTGTGATTGTATGATTGTGATTGTATGATTGTGATTGTATGATTGTAATTGTATGATTATGATTGTATGATTGTGATTGTATGATGGTGATGGTATGATTGTGATTGTATGATTGCGATAGTACGATTGTGATTGTATGATTGTGATTGTAATATTGTGATTGTATGATTGCGATTGTATGATTGTGATTGTATGATTATGATTGTATGATTGTGATTGTATGATTCTGATTGTATGGTTGTGATTGTATGATTGTGATGGTGTGATTGTGATCGTATGATTGCGATAGTATGATTGTGACTGTATGATTGTGATTGTATGATTGTGACTGTATGATTGCGATTGTATGATTGTGATTGTGTGATTGTGATTGTATGATTGTGATTGTATGATTGTGATTGTATGATTTTGATTGTATGATTGTGATAGTATGATTGCGATTGTATGATTTTGATTGTATGATAGTGATTGTATGATTGCGATTGTATGATTGTGATTGCACGATTGTGATTGTATGATTGTGATTGTATGAATTTGATTGTATGATTGTGATTGTATGATTGTGATTGTATGATTGTGATTGTATGATGGTGATTGTAAGATGGTATTTGTATGATTGTGATTGTATAGTAGTAATTGTATGATTGTGATCGTATGATTGTGATTGTATGATTGTGATTGAATGATTGTGAGTGTATGATTGTGATTGTATGATTGTATTTGGGAGATTGTAATTGTATGATTGGGATTGTATGATTGTGATTGTATGATTGTGATTGTATGATTATGATTGTATGATTGTGATTGCATGATTGTGATTGAATGATTGTGATAGTACGATTGTGATTGTATGATTGTGATTGTATGATTGTATTTGGGAGATTGTAATTGTATGATTGCGATTGTATGATTGTGATTGTATGATTGTGATTGTATGCTTGCGATTGTATGATTGTGATTGTATGATTGCGATTATATGATTGCGATTGTATGATTGCGATTGTATGACAGTGATTGCACGATTGTGATTGTATGATTGTGATTGTATGATTTTGATTGTATGATTTTGATTGTATGATTGTGATAGTATGATTGCGATTGTATGATTTTGATTGTATGATAGTGATTGTATGATTGCGATTGTATGATTGTGATTGCACGATTGTGATTGTATGATTGTGATGGTATGATTGTGATCGTATGATTGCGATAGTATGATTGTGACTGTATGATTGTGATTGTATGATTGTGACTGTATGATTGCGATTGTATGATTGTGATTGTGTGATTGTGATTGTATGATTGTGATTGTATGATTGTGATTGTGTGATTTTGATTGTATGATTGTGATAGTATGATTGCGATTGTATGATTTTGATTGTATGATAGTGATTGTATGATTGCGATTGTATGATTGTGATTGTATGATTGTGATTGTGTGATTGTGATTGTATGATTGTGATTGTCTGATTGTGGTTCTATGATTGTGATTGTATGATTGTCATTGTCTGATTATGACTGTATGATTGTGATTGCATGATTGTGATTGTATGATTGTGATTGTATGATTCTGATTGTATGATTGTATTTGGGATATTGTATTTTGGAGATTGTAATTGTATGATTGCGATTCTATGATTGTGATTGTATGATTGTGATTGTATGATTGTGATTGTATGATTGTGATTGTATGATTGTGATTGTATGATTGTGATTGTATGATTGTGATTGTATGATTGTGATTGTATGATTGTAATTGTATGATTATGATTGTATGATTGTGATTGTATGATGGTGATGGTATGATTGTGACTGTATGATTGCGATAGTACGATTGTGATTGTATGATTGTGATTGTAATATTGTGATTGTATGATTGCGATTGTATGATTGTGATTGTATGATTATGATTGTATGATTGTGATTGTATGATTCTGATTGTATGGTTGTGATTGTATGATTGTGATGGTATGATTGTGATCGTATGATTGCGATAGTATGATTGTGACTGTATGATTGTGATTGTATGATTGTGACTGTATGATTGCGATTGTATGATTGTGATTGTGTGATTGTGATTGTATGATTGTGATTGTATGATTGTGATTGTATGATTTTGATTGTATGATTGTGATAGTATGATTGCGATTGTATGATTTTGATTGTATGATAGTGATTGTATGATTGCGATTGTATGATTGTGATTGCACGATTGTGATTGTATGATTGTGATTGTATGATTTTGATTGTATGATTGTGATTGTATGATTGTGATTGTATGATTGTGATTGTATGATGGTGATTGTAAGATGGTATTTGTATGATTGTGATTGTATAGTAGTAATTGTATGATTGTGATCGTATGATTGTGATTGTATGATTGTGATTGAATGATTGTGAGTGTATGATTGTGATTGTATGATTGTATTTGGGAGATTGTAATTGTATGATTGGGATTGTATGATTGTGATTGTATGATTGTGATTGTATGATTGTGATTGTATGATTATGATTGTATGATTGTGATTGCATGATTGTGATTGAATGATTGTGATAGTACGATTGTGATTGTATGATTGTGATTGTATGATTGTATTTGGGAGATTGTAATTGTATGATTGCGATTGTATGATTGTGATTGTATGATTGTGATTGTATGCTTGCGATTGTATGATTGTGATTGTATGATTGCGATTATATGATTGCGATTGTATGATTGCGATTGTATGACAGTGATTGCACGATTGTGATTGTATGATTGTGATTGTATGATTTTGATTGTATGATTGTGATTGTATGATTGTGATTGTATGATTGTGACTGTATGATTGTATTTGGGAGATTGTAATTGTATGATTGCGATGTTATGAATGTGATTGTATGATTGTGATTGTATGCTTGCGATTGTATGATTGTGATAGTATGATTGTGATTGTATGATTGTGATTGTATGATTGTGATTGTATGATTGTGATTGTATGATAGTGATTGTATGCTTGCGATTGTATGTTTGTGATTGTATGATTGTGATTGTATGATTGTGATTGTATGATTGTGATTGTGTGATTGTGATTGTATGATTGTGATCTTAGGATTGTGATTGTATGATTGTGATTGTATGATTGTAATTGTATGATTGTGATGGTATGATTGTGATTGTATGATTGCGATAGTATGATTGTGATTGTATGATTGCGATTGTATGATTGTGGTTGTATGATTGTATTTGGGAGATTGTAATTGTATGATTGCGATTGTATGATTGTGATTGTATGATTGTGATTGTATGATTGTGATTGTATGCTTGCGATTGTATGATTGTGATTGTATGATTGTGATAGTATGATTGTGATTGTATGATTGTGATTGTATGATTGTGATTGTATGATTGTGATTGTCTGATTGTGGTTCTATGATTGTGATTGTATGATTGTGATTGTATGATTGTGATTGTATGACTGTCATTGTCTGATTATGATTGTATGATTGTGATTGCATGATTGTGATTGTATGATTGTGATAGTATGATTGTGATTGTATGATTGTGATTGTATGATTGTGGTTGTATGATTGTATTTGGGAGATTGTAATTGTATGATTGCGATTGTATGATTGTGATTGTATGATGGTGATTGTATTATTTTGATTGTATGATTGCGATTGTATGATTGTGATTGTATGATTGTGATTGTATGATTGTGATTGTCTGATTGTGGTTGTATGATTGTGATTGTATGATTGTGATAGTATGATTGCGATTGTATGACTGTGATTGTATGACTGTGATTGTATGATTGTGTTTGTATGATTGTGATTGTATGATTGTGATTGTCTGACTGTGGTTGTATGATTGTGATTGTATGATTGTGATTCTATGATTGTGATTGTATGATTGTCATTGTATGATTATGATTGTATGATTGCGATTGCATGATTGTGATTGTATGATTGTGATTGTGTGATTGTGATAGTATGATTGTGATTGTATGATTGTGATTGTATGATTGTGATTGTATGATTCTGATTGTATGATTGTATTTGGGAGATTGTATTTTGGAGATTGTAATTGTATGATTGCGATTCTATGATTGTGATTGTATGATTGTGATTGTATGATTGTGATTGTATGATTGTGATTGTATGATTGTGATTGTATGATTGTGATTGTATGATTGTGATTGTATGATTGTAATTGTATGATTATGATTGTATGATTGTGATTGTATGATGGTGATGGTATGATTGTGATTGTATGATTGCGATAGTACGATTGTGATTGTATGATTGTGATTGTAAGATTGTGATTGTATGATTGCGATTGTATGATTGTGATTGTATGATTATGATTGTATGATTGTGATTGTATGATTCTGATTGTATGGTTGTGATTGTATGATTGTGATGGTGTGATTGTGATCGTATGATTGCGATAGTATGATTGTGACTGTATGATTGTGATTGTATGATTGTGACTGTATGATTGCGATTGTATGATTGTGATTGTGTGATTGTGATTGTATGATTGTGATTGTATGATTGTGATTGTATGATTTTGATTGTATGATTGTGATAGTATGATTGCGATTGTATGATTTTGATTGTATGATAGTGATTGTATGATTGCGATTGTATGATTGTGATTGCACGATTGTGATTGTATGATTGTGATTGTATGATTTTGATTGTATGATTGTGATTGTATGATTGTGATTGTATGATTGTGATTGTATGATGGTGATTGTAAGATGGTATTTGTATGATTGTGATTGTATAGTAGTAATTGTATGATTGTGATCGTATGATTGTGATTGCATGATTGTGATTGAATGATTGTGAGTGTATGATTGTGATTGTATGATTGTATTTGGGAGATTGTAATTGTATGATTGGGATTGTATGATTGTGATTGTATGATTGTGATTGTATGATTATGATTGTATGATTGTGATTGCATGATTGTGATTGAATGATTGTGATAGTACGATTGTGATTGTATGATTGTGATTGTATGATTGTATTTGGGAGATTGTAATTGTATGATTGCGATTGTATGATTGTGATTGTATGATTGTGATTGTATGCTTGCGATTGTATGATTGTGATTGTATGATTGCGATTATATGATTGCGATTGTATGATTGCGATTGTATGACAGTGATTGCACGATTGTGATTGTATGATTGTGATTGTATGATTTTGATTGTATGATTTTGATTGTATGATTGTGATAGTATGATTGCGATTGTATGATTTTGATTGTATGATAGTGATTGTATGATTGCGATTGTATGATTGTGATTGCACGATTGTGATTGTATGATTGTGATGGTATGATTGTGATCGTATGATTGCGATAGTATGATTGTGACTGTATGATTGTGATTGTATGATTGTGACTGTATGATTGCGATTGTATGATTGTGATTGTGTGATTGTGATTGTATGATTGTGATTGTATGATTGTGATTGTATGATTTTGATTGTATGATTGTGATAGTATGATTGCGATTGTATGATTTTGATTGTATGATAGTGATTGTATGATTGCGATTGTATGATTGTGATTGTATGATTGTGATTGTGTGATTGTGATTGTATGATTGTGATTGTCTGATTGTGGTTCTATGATTGTGATTGTATGATTGTCATTGTCTGATTATGACTGTATGATTGTGATTGCATGATTGTGATTGTATGATTGTGATTGTATGATTCTGATTGTATGATTGTATTTGGGATATTGTATTTTGGAGATTGTAATTGTATGATTGCGATTGTATGATTGTGATTGTATGATTGTGATTGTATGATTGTGATTGTATGATTGTGATTGTATGATTGTGATTGTATGATTGTGATTGTATGATTGTGATTGTGTGATTGTAATTGTATGATTATGATTGTATGATTGTGATTGTATGATGGTGATGGTATGATTGTGATTGTATGATTGCGATAGTATGATTGTGATTGTATGATTGTGATTGTATTATTTTGATTGTATGATTGCGATTGTATGATTGTGATTGTATGATTGTGATTGTATGATTGTGATTGTCTGATTGTGGTTGTATGATTGTGATTGTATGATTGTGATAGTATGATTGCGATTGTATGACTGTGATTGTATGACTGTGATTGTATGATTGTGTTTGTATGATTGTGATTGTATGATTGTGATTGTCTGACTGTGGTTGTATGATTGTGATTGTATGATTGTGATTCTATGATTGTGATTGTATGAATGTCATTGTATGATTATGATTGTATGATTGCGATTGCATGATTGTGATTGTATGATTGTGATTGTATGATTGTGATTGTATGATTGTGATTGTATGATTGTGATTGTGTGATTGTGATAGTATGATTGTGATTGTAAGATTGTGATTGTATGACTGTGATTGTACGATTGTGATTGTATGATTGTGATTGTATGATTATGATTGTATGATTGTGATAGTATGATTGTGATTGTATGATTGTGATTGTATGATTGTGATTGTATGATTCTGATTGTATGATTGTATTTGGGAGATTGTATTTTGGAGATTGTAATTGTATGATTGCGATTCTATGATTGTGATTGTATGATTGTGATTGTATGATTGTGATTGTATGATTGTGATTGTATGATTGTGATTGTATGATTGTGATTGTATGATTGTGATTGTATGATTGTGATTGTATGATTGTGATTGTATGATTGTAATTGTATGATTATGATTGTATGATTGTGATTGTATGATGGTGATGGTATGATTGTGATTGTATGATTGCGATAGTACGATTGTGATTGTATGATTGTGATTGTAATATTGTGATTGTATGATTGCGATTGTATGATTGTGATTGTATGATTATGATTGTATGATTGTGATTGTATGATTCTGATTGTATGGTTGTGATTGTATGATTGTGATGGTATGATTGTGATCGTATGATTGCGATAGTATGATTGTGACTGTATGATTGTGATTGTATGATTGTGACTGTATGATTGCGATTGTATGATTGTGATTGTGTGATTGTGATTGTATGATTGTGATTGTATGATTGTGATTGTATGATTTTGATTGTATGATTGTGATAGTATGATTGCGATTGTATGATTTTGATTGTATGATAGTGATTGTATGATTGCGATTGTATGATTGTGATTGCACGATTGTGATTGTATGATTGTGATTGTATGATTTTGATTGTATGATTGTGATTGTATGATTGTGATTGTATGATTGTGATTGTATGATGGTGATTGTAAGATGGTATTTGTATGATTGTGATTGTATAGTAGTAATTGTATGATTGTGATCGTATGATTGTGATTGTATGATTGTGATTGAATGATTGTGAGTGTATGATTGTGATTGTATGATTGTATTTGGGAGATTGTAATTGTATGATTGGGATTGTATGATTGTGATTGTATGATTGTGATTGTATGATTATGATTGTATGATTGTGATTGCATGATTGTGATTGAATGATTGTGATAGTACGATTGCGATTGTATGATTGTGATTGTATGATTGTGATTGTATGCTTGCGATTGTATGATTGTGATTGTATGATTGCGATTATATGATTGCGATTGTATGATTGCGATTGTATGACAGTGATTGCACGATTGTGATTGTATGATTGTGATTGTATGATTTTGATTGTATGATTTTGATTGTATGATTGTGATAGCATGATTGCGATTGTATGATTTTGATTGTATGATAGTGATTGTATGATTGCGATTGTATGATTGTGATTGCACGATTGTGATTGTATGATTGTGATGGTATGATTGTGATCGTATGATTGCGATAGTATGATTGTGACTGTATGATTGTGATTGTATGATTGTGACTGTATGATTGCGATTGTATGATTGTGATTGTGTGATTGTGATTGTATGATTGTGATTGTATGATTGTGATTGTATGATTTTGATTGTATGATTGTGATAGTATGATTGCGATTGTATGATTTTGATTGTATGATAGTGATTGTATGATTGCGATTGTATGATTGTGATTGCACGATTGTGATTGTATGATTGTGATTGTATGATTGTGATTGTATGATTGTGATTGTATGACTGTGATTGTATGACTGTGATTGTATGACAGTGATTGTATGATTGTGATTGTATGATTGTGATTGTATGATTGTGATTGCATGATTGTGATTGTATGATTGTGATAGTATGATTGTGATTGTATGATTGTGACTGTATGATTGCGATTGTATGATTGTGATTGTGTGATTGTGGTTGTAAGATTGTTTTTGTATGATTGTGATTGTATAGTAGTAATTGTATGATTGTGATCGTATGATTGTGATTGTATGATTATGATTCAATGATTGTGAGTGTTTGATTGTGATTGTATGATTGTATTTGGGAGATTGTAATTGTATGATTGGGATTGTATGATTGTGATTGTATGATTGTGATTGTATGATTGTGATTGTATGATTGTGATTGTATGATTGTGATTGTATGATTGTGATTGTATGATTGTGATTGTATGATTGTGATTGTATGATTGTGATTGTATGATTGTGATTGTAAGATTGTTTTTGTATGATTGTGATTGTATAGTAGTAATTGTATGATTGTGATCGTATGATTGTGATTGTATGATTGTGATTCAATGATTGTGAGTGTTTGATTGTGATTGTATGATTGTATTTGGGAGATTGTAATTGTATGATTGGAATTGTATGATTGTGATTGTATGATTGTGATTGTGTGATTGTGATTGTATGATTGTGATTGTCTGATTGTGGTTCTATGATTGTGATTGTATGATTGTCATTGTCTGATTATGACTGTATGATTGTGATTGCATGATTGTGATTGTATGATTGTGATTGTATGATTCTGATTGTATGATTGTATTTGGGATATTGTATTTTGGAGATTGTAATTGTATGATTGCGATTGTATGATTGTGATTGTATGATTGTGATTGTATGATTGTGATTGTATGATTGTGATTGTATGATTGTGATTGTATGATTGTGATTGTATGATTGTGATTGTGTGATTGTAATTGTATGATTATGATTGTATGATTGTGATTGTATGATGGTGATGGTATGATTGTGATTGTATGATTGCGATAGTATGATTGTGATTGTATGATTGTGATTGTATTATTTTGATTGTATGATTGCGATTGTATGATTGTGATTGTATGATTGTGATTGTATGATTGTGATTGTCTGATTGTGGTTGTATGATTGTGATTGTATGATTGTGATAGTATGATTGCGATTGTATGACTGTGATTGTATGACTGTGATTGTATGATTGTGTTTGTATGATTGTGATTGTATGATTGTGATTGTCTGACTGTGGTTGTATGATTGTGATTGTATGATTGTGATTCTATGATTGTGATTGTATGATTGTCATTGTATGATTATGATTGTATGATTGCGATTGCATGATTGTGATTGTATGATTGTGATTGTATGATTGTGATTGTATGATTGTGATTGTATGATTGTGATTGTGTGATTGTGATAGTATGATTGTGATTGTAAGATTGTGATTGTATGACTGTGATTGTACGATTGTGATTGTATGATTGTGATTGTATGATTATGATTGTATGATTGTGATAGTATGATTGTGATTGTATGATTGTGATTGTATGATTCTGATTGTATGATTGTATTTGGGAGATTGTATTTTGGAGATTGTAATTGTATGATTGCGATTCTATGATTGTGATTGTATGATTGTGATTGTATGATTGTGATTGTATGATTGTGATTGTATGATTGTGATTGTATGATTGTGATTGTATGATTGTGATTGTATGATTGTGATTGTATGATTGTGATTGTATGATTGTAATTGTATGATTATGATTGTATGATTGTGATTGTATGATGGTGATGGTATGATTGTGATTGTATGATTGCGATAGTACGATTGTGATTGTATGATTGTGATTGTAATATTGTGATTGTATGATTGCGATTGTATGATTGTGATTGTATGATTATGATTGTATGATTGTGATTGTATGATTCTGATTGTATGGTTGTGATTGTATGATTGTGATGGTATGATTGTGATCGTATGATTGCGATAGTATGATTGTGATTGTATGATTGTGATTGTATTATTTTGATTGTATGATTGCGATTGTATGATTGTGATTGTGTGATTGTGATTGTATGATTGTGATTGTATGATTGTGATTGTATGATTTTGATTGTATGATTGTGATAGTATGATTGCGATTGTATGATTTTGATTGTATGATAGTGATTGTATGATTGCGATTGTATGATTGTGATTGCACGATTGTGATTGTATGATTGTGATTGTATGATTTTGATTGTATGATTGTGATTGTATGATTGTGATTGTATGATTGTGATTGTATGATGGTGATTGTAAGATGGTATTTGTATGATTGTGATTGTATAGTAGTAATTGTATGATTGTGATCGTATGATTGTGATTGTATGATTGTGATTGAATGATTGTGAGTGTATGATTGTGATTGTATGATTGTATTTGGGAGATTGTAATTGTATGATTGGGATTGTATGATTGTGATTGTATGATTGTGATTGTATGATTATGATTGTATGATTGTGATTGCATGATTGTGATTGAATGATTGTGATAGTACGATTGTGATTGTATGATTGTGATTGTATGATTGTATTTGGGAGATTGTAATTGTATGATTGCGATTGTATGATTGTGATTGTATGATTGTGATTGTATGCTTGCGATTGTATGATTGTGATTGTATGATTGCGATTATATGATTGCGATTGTATGATTGCGATTGTATGACAGTGATTGCACGATTGTGATTGTATGATTGTGATTGTATGATTTTGATTGTATGATTGTGATTGTATGATTGTGATTGTATGATTGTGACTGTATGATTGTATTTGGGAGATTGTAATTGTATGATTGCGATGTTATGAATGTGATTGTATGATTGTGATTGTATGCTTGCGATTGTATGATTGTGATAGTATGATTGTGATTGTATGATTGTGATTGTATGATTGTGATTGTATGATTGTGATTGTATGATAGTGATTGTATGCTTGCGATTGTATGTTTGTGATTGTATGATTGTGATTGTATGATTGTGATTGTATGATTGTGATTGTGTGATTGTGATTGTATGATTGTGATCTTAGGATTGTGATTGTATGATTGTGATTGTATGATTGTAATTGTATGATTGTGATGGTATGATTGTGATTGTATGATTGCGATAGTATGATTGTGATTGTATGATTGCGATTGTATGATTGTGGTTGTATGATTGTATTTGGGAGATTGTAATTGTATGATTGCGATTGTATGATTGTGATTGTATGATTGTGATTGTATGATTGTGATTGTATGCTTGCGATTGTATGATTGTGATTGTATGATTGTGATAGTATGATTGTGATTGTATGATTGTGATTGTATGATTGTGATTGTATGATTGTGATTGTCTGATTGTGGTTCTATGATTGTGATTGTATGATTGTGATTGTATGATTGTGATTGTATGACTGTCATTGTCTGATTATGATTGTATGATTGTGATTGCATGATTGTGATTGTATGATTGTGATAGTATGATTGTGATTGTATGATTGTGATTGTATGATTGTGGTTGTATGATTGTATTTGGGAGATTGTAATTGTATGATTGCGATTGTATGATTGTGATTGTATGATGGTGATTGTATGACTCTGATTGTATGCTTGCGATTGTATGATTGTGATTGTATGATTCTGATTGTATGATTGTGATTGTATGATTGTGATTGTGTGATTGTGATAGTATGATTGTGATTGTAAGATTGTGATTGTATGATTGTGATTGTATGATTGTAATTGTATGATTGTGATGGTATGATTGTGATTGTACGATTGCGATAGTATGATTGTGATTGTATGATTGTGATTGTATGATTATGATTGTATGATTGTGATTGTATGATTGTGATTGTATGATTGCGATTGTATGATTGCGATTGTATGATTGTGATTGTCTGATTGTGGTTCTATGATTGTGATTGTATGATTGTGATTGTATGATTGTGATTGTATGATTGTGATTGTATGATTGTCATTGTCTGATTATGATTGTATGATTGTGATTGCATGATTGTGATTGTATGATTGTGATAGTATGATTGTGATTGTATGATTGTGATTGTATGATTGTGGTTGTCTGATTGTGATTGTATGATTGTGGTTGTATGATTGTATTTGGGAGATTGTAATTGTATGATTGCGATTGTATGATTGTGATTGTATGATTGTGATTGTATGATTGTGATTGTATGCTTGCGATTGTATGATTGTGATTGCATGATTATGATTGTATGATTATGATAGTATGATTGTGATTGTATGATTGTGATTGTATGATTGTGATTGCATGATTCTGATTGTATGATTGTATTTGGGATATTGTATTTTGGAGATTGTAATTGTATGATTGCGATTGTATGATTGTGATTGTATGATTGTGATTGTATGATTGTGATTGTATGATTGTGATTGTATGATTGTGATTGTATGATTGTGATTGTATGATTGCGATTGTATGATTGCGATTGTATGATTGTGATTGTCTGATTGTGGTTCTATGATTGTGATTGTATGATTGTGATTGTATGATTGTGATTGTATGATTGTCATTGTCTGATTATGATTGTATGATTGTGATTGCATGATTGTGATTGTATGATTGTGATAGTATGATTGTGATTGAATGATTGTGATTGTATGATTGTGGTTGTATGATTGTATTTGGGAGATTGTAATTGTATGATTGCGATTGTATGATTGTGATTGTATGATGGTGATTGTATGATTGTGATTGTATTCTTGCGATTGTATGATTGTGATTGTATGATTGTGATTGTGTGATTGCGATTGTATGATTGCGATTGTATGATTGTGATTGTATGATTGTGATAGTATGATAGTGATTGTATGACTGTGATTGTATGACTGTGATTGTATGATTGTGATTGTATGATTGTGATTGTATGATTGTGATTGTCTGATTGTGATTGTATGATTGTGGTTGTATGATTGTATTTGGGAGATTGTAATTGTATGATTGCGATTGTATGATTGTGATTGTATGATTGTGATTGTATGATTGTGATTGTATGCTTGCGATTGTATGATTGTGATTGTATGATTCTGATTGTATGATTGTGATTGTATGATTGTGATTGTGTGATTGTGGTACTATGATTGTGATTGTAAGATTGTGATTGTATGATTGTGATTGTATGATTGTGATTGTATGATTATGATTGTATAATTGTGATAGTATGATTGTGATTGTATGATTGTGATTGTATGATTGTGATTGTATGATTGTGATTGTATGATTGTGATTGTATGATTGTGATTGTGTGATTGTAATTGTATGATTATGATTGTATGATTGTGATTGTATGATGGTGATCTTATGATTGTGATTGTATGATTGCGATAGTATGATTGTGATTGTATGATTGTGATTGTAATATTTTGATTGTATGATTGCGATTGTATGATTGTGATTGTATGATTAGGATTGTATGATTGTGATTGTATGATTGTGATTGTATGATTGTGATAGTATGATTGTGATTGTATGACTGTGATTGTATGACTGTGATTGTATGATTGTGATTGTATGATTGTGATTGTATGATTGTGATTGTATGATTGTGATTGTCTGATTGTGGTTGTATGATTGTGAATGTATGATTGTGATAGTATGATTGTGATTGTATGACTGTGATTGTATGACTGTGATTGTATGATTGTGATTCTATGATTGTGATTGTATGATTGTGATTGTATGATTGTGATTGTGTGATTGTGATTGTATGATTGTGATCTTATGATTGTGATTGTATGATTGTGATTGTATGATTGTAATTGTATGATTGTGATGGTATGATTGTGATTGTATGAATGCGATAGTATGATTGTGATTGTATGATTGTGATTGTATGATTATGATTGTATGATTGTGATTGTATGATTGTGACTGGAAGATTGTGATTGTATGATTGTGATTGTACGATTCTGATTGTATGATTGTGATTGTATGATTGTGATTGTGTGATTGTGATAGTATGATTGTGATTGTAAGATTGTGATTGTATGATTGTGATTGTATGATTGTCATTGTATGATTATGATTGTATGATTGCGATTGCATGATTGTGATTGTATGATTGTGATTGTATGATTGTGATTGTATGATTGTGATTGTATGATTGTGATTGTGTGATTGTGATAGTATGATTGTGATTGTAAGATTGTGACTGTATGACTGTGATTGTATGATTGTAATTGTATGATTATGATTGTATGATTGTGATTGTATGATGGTGATGGTATGATTGTGATTGTATGATTGCGATAGTACGATTGTGATTGTATGATTGTGATTGTAATATTGTGATTGTATGATTGCGATTGTATGATTGTGATTGTATGATTATGATTGTATGATTGTGATTGTATGATTCTGATTGTATGGTTGTGATTGTATGATTGTGATGGTATGATTGTGATCGTATGATTGCGATAGTATGATTGTGACTGTATGATTGTGATTGTATGATTCTGACTGTATGATTGCGATTGTATGATTGTGATTGTGTGATTGTGATTGTATGATTGCGATTGTATGATTGTGGTTGTATGATTGTGATTGTATGATTGTGATAGTATGATTGTGATTGTATGACTCTGATCGTATGACTGTGATTGTATGATTGTGATTGTACGATTGTGATTGTATGATTGTGATTGTCTGATTGTGGTTCTATGATTGTGATTGTATGATTGTGATTGTATGATTGTGATTGTATGATTGCGATTGTATGATTGTAATTGTCTGATTATGGTTGTATGATTGTGGTTGCATGATTGTGATTGTACGATTGTGGTTCTATGATTGTGATAGTATGATTGCGATTGTATGGTTTTGATTGTATGATAGCGATTATATGATTGCGATTGTATGATTGCGATTGTATGACAGTGATTGCACGATTGTGATTGTATGATTGTGATTGTATGATTTTGATTGTATGATTGTGATTGTATGATTGTATTTGGGAGATTGTAATTGTATGATTGCGATGGTATGATTGTGATTGTATGATTGTGATTGTATGCTTGCGATTGTATGATTGTGATAGTATGATTGTGATTGTATGATTGTGATTGTATGATTGTGATTGTATGATTGTGATTGTATGATTGTGATTGTATGCTTGCGATTGTATGATTGTGATTGTATGATTGTGATTGTATGATTGTGATTGTATGATTGTGATTGTGTGATTGTGATTGTATGATTGTGATCTTAGGATTGTGATTGTATGATTGTGATTGTATGATTGTCATTGTCTGATTATGATTGTATGATTGTGATTGCATGATTGGGATTGTATGATTGTGGTAGTATGATTGTGATTGTATGATTGTGATTGTATGATTGTGATTGTATGATTGTGATTGTAATATTGTTTTTGTATGATTGTGATTGTATAGTAGTAATTGTATGATTGTGATCGTATGATTGTGATTGTATGATTGTGATTCAATGATTGTGAGTGTTTGATTGTGATTGTATGATTGTATTTGGGAGATTGTAATGGTATGATTGGCATTGTACGATTGTGATTGTATGATTATGATTGTATGATTGTGATTGTATGCTCGCGATTGTATGATTGTGATTGTATGATTGTGATTGTGTGATTGTGATTGTATGATTGTGATCTTATGATTGTGATTGTATGATTGTGATTGTATGATTGTAATTGTATGATTGTGATGGTATGATTGTGATTGTATGATTGCGATAGTATGATTGTGATTGTATGATTGTGACTGGAAGATTGTGATTGTATGATTGCGATTGTATGATTGCGATTGTATGATTGCGATTGTATGATTGCGATTGTATGATTGTGATTGTATGATTGTGATAGTATGATAGTGATTGTATGACTGTGATTGTATGACTGTGATTGTATGATTGTGATTGTATGATTGTGATTGTATGATTGTGATTGTCTGATTGTGGTTCTATGATTGTGATTGTATGATTGTCATTGTCTGATTATGATTGTATGATTGTGATTGCATGATTGTGATTGTATGATTGCGATAGTATGAATGTGATTGTATGATTGTGATTGTATGATTGTGGTTGTATGATTGTATTTGGGAGATTGTAATTGTATGATTGCGATTGTATGATTGTGATTGTATGATTGTGATTGTATGATTGTGATTGTATGATTGTGATTGTATGATTGTGATTGTATGCTTGCGATTGTATGATTGTGATTGTATGATTGTGATTGTATGATTGTGATTGTGTGATTGTGATTGTATGATTGTGATCTTATCATTGTGATTGTATGATTGTGATTGTATGATTGTAATTGTATGATTGTGATGGTATGATTGTGAATGTATGAATGCGATAGTATGATTGTGATTGTATGATTGTGATTGTATGATTATGATTGTATGATTGTGATTGTATGATTGTGACTGGAAGATTGTGATTGTATGATTGTGATTGTACGATTCTGATTGTATGATTGTGATTGTATGATTGTGATTGTGTGATTGTGATAGTATGATTGTGATTGTAAGATTGTAATTGTATGACTGTGATTGTATGATTGTGATTGTATGATTGTGATTGTATGATTATGATTGTATGATTGTGATAGTATGATTGTGATTGTATGATTGTGATTGTATGATTGTGATTGTATGCTTGCGATTGTATGATTGTGATTGTATGATTGTGATTGTATGATTGTGATTGTATGATTGTGATTGTGTGATTGTGATTGTATGATTGTGATCTTAGGATTGTGATTGTATGATTGTGATTGTATGATTGTAATTGTATGATTGTGATGGTATGATTGTGATTGTATGATTGCGATAGTATGATTGTGATTGTATGATTGTGATTGTATGATTGTGGTTGTATGATTGTATTTGGGAGATTGTAATTGTATGATTGCGATTGTATGATTGTGATTGTATGACTGTGATTGTATGATTGTGATTGTATGCTTGCGATTGTATGATTGTGATTGTATGATTGTGATAGTATGATTGTGATTGTATGATTCTGATTGTATGATTGTGATTGTATGACTGTGATTGTGTGATTGTGATAGTATGATTGTGATTGTAAGATTGTGATTGTATGACTGTGATTGTATGATTGTGATTGTATGATTGTGATTGTATGATTATGATTGTATGATTGTGATAGTATGATTGTGATTGTATGATTGTGATTGTATGATTGTGATTGTATGATTCTGATTGTATGATTGTATTTGGGATATTGTATTTTGGAGATTGTAATTGTATGATTGCGATTGCATGATTGTGATTGTATGATTGTGATTGTATGATTGTGATTGTATGACTGTGATTGTATGATTGTGATTGTATGATTGTGATTGTATGATTGTGATTGTGTGATTGTAATTGTATGATTATGATTGTATGATTGTGATTGTATGATGGTGATGGTATGATTGTGATTGTCTGATTGTGAACGTATGATTGTGATTGTATGATTGTGATTGTATGATTGTGATTGTATGATTGTCATTGTATGATTATGATTGTATGATTGTGATTGCATGATTGTGATTGTATGATTGTGATTGTATGATTGTGATTGTATGATTGTGATTGTATGGTTGTGATTGTATGATTGTGATTGTATGACTGTGATTTTGTGATTGTGATAGTACGATTGTGATTGTAAGATTGTGATTGTATGACTGTGATTGTACGATTATGATTGTATGACTGTGATTGTATGATTATGATTGCATGATTGTGATAGTATGATTGTGATCGTATGATTGTGATTGTATGATTGTGATTGTATGATTCTGATTGTATGATTGTATTTGGGAGATTGTATTTTGGAGATTGTAATTGTATGATTGCGATTGTATGATTGTGATTGTATGATTGTGATTGTATGATTGTGATTGTACGATTGTGATTGTATGATTGTAATTGTATGATTATGATTGTATGATTGTGATTGTATGATGGTGATGGTATGATTGTGATTGTATGATTGCGATAGTACGATTGTGATTGTATGATTGTGATTGTAATATTGTGATTGTATGATTGCGATTGTATGCTTGTGATTGTATGATTATGATTGTATGATTGTGATTGTATGATTCTGATTGTATGGTTGTGATTGTATGATTGTGATGGTATGATTGTGATCGTATGATTGCGATAGTATGATTCTGATTGTATGATTGTGATTGTATGATTGTGACTGTATGATTGCGATTGTATGACTGTGATTGTGTGATTGTGGTTGTATGATTGCGATTGTATGATTGTGATTGTATGATTGTGATTGTATGATTGTGATAGTATGATTGTGATAATATGACTGTGATCGTATGACTGTGATTGTATGATTGTGATTGTACGATTGTGATTGTATGATTGTGATTGTCTGATTGTGGTTCTATGATTGTGATTGTATGATTGTGATTGTATGATTGTGATTGTATGATTGTGATTGTATGATTGTGATTGTATGATTGTGATTGTATGATTGTGATTGTATGATTGTCATTGTCTGATTATGATTGTATGATTGTGATTGCATGATTGTGATTGTATGATTGTGATAGTATGATTGTGATTGTATGATTGTGATTGTATGATTGTGATTGTATGATGGTGATGGTATGATTGTGATTGTATGATTGCGATAGTACGATTGTGATTGTATGATTGTGATTGTAATATTGTGATTGTATGACTGCGATTGTATGATTGTGATTGTATGATTATGATTGTATGATTGTGATTGTATGATTCTGATTGTATGGTTGTGATTGTATGATTGTGATGGTATGATTGTGATCGTATGTTTGCGATAGTATGATTCTGATTGTATGATTGTGATTGTATGATTGTGACTGTATGATTGCGATTGTATGACTGTGATTGTGTGATTGTGGTTGTATGATTGCGATTGTATGATTGTGATTGTATGACTGTGATTGTATGATTGTGATTGTACGATTGTGATTGTATGATTGTGATTGTCTGATTGTGGTTCTATGATTGTGATTGTATGATTGTGATTGTATGATTGTGATTGTATGATTGTGATTGTATGATTGTGATTGTATGATTGTGATTGTATGATTGTGATTGTATGATTGTCATTGTCTGATTATGATTGTATGATTGTGATTGCATGATTGTGATTGTATGATTGTGATAGTATGATTGTGATTGTATGATTGTGATTGTATGATTGTGATTGTATGATGGTGATGGTATGATTGTGGTTGTATGATTGCGATTGTATGATTGTGATTGTATGATTGTGATTGTATGATTGTGATAGTATGACTGTGATCGTATGACTGTGATTGTATGATTGTGATTGTACGATTGTGATTGTATGATTGTGATTGTCTGATTGTGGTTCTATGATTGTGATTGTATGATTGTGATTGTATGATTGTGATTGTATGATTGTGATTGTATGATTGTGATTGTATGATTGTGATTGTATGATTGTGATTGTATGATTGTGATTGTATGATTGTGATTGTATGATTGTGATTGTATGATTGTGATTGTATGATTGTGATTGTATGATTGTGATTGTATGATTGTGATTGTATGATTGTGATTGTATGATTGTGATTGTATGATTGTGATTGTATGATTTTGATTGTATGATTGTGATAGTATGATTGCGATTGTATGATTTTGATTGTATGATTGTGATTGTATGATTGTGATTGTATGATTGTAATTGTATGATTGTGATGGTATGATTGTGATTGTATGATTGCGGTAGTATGATTGTGATTGTTTGATTGTGATTGTATGATTGCGATTGTATGATTGTGATTGCACGATTGTGATTGTATGATTGTGATTGTATGATTTTGATTGTATGATTGTGATTGTATGATTGTGATTGTATGATTGTGATTGTATGATTGTGATTGTATGATTGTGATTGTATGATTGTGATTGTAAGATTGTTTTTGTATGACTGTGATTGTATAGTAGTAATTGTATGATTGTGATCGTATGATTGTGATTGTATGATTGTGATTCAATGATTGTGAGTGTTTGATTGTGATTGTATGATTGTATTTGGGAGATTGTAATTGTATGATTGGCATTGTACGATTGTGATTGTATGATTATGATTGTATGATTGTGATTGTATGCTCGCGATTGTATGATTGTGATTGTATGATTGTGTTTGTGTGATTGTGATTGTATGATTGTGATCTTATGATTGTGATTGTATGATTGTGATTGTATGATTGTAATTGTATGATTGTGATGGTATGATTGTGATTGTATGATTGCGATAGTATGATTGTGATTGTATGATTGTGATTGTATGATTTTGATTGTATGATTGTGATTGTATGATTGCGATTGTGTGATTGTGATTGTATGATTGCGATTGTATGATTGCGATTGTATGATTGCGATTGTATGATTGTGATAGTATGATAGTGATTGTATGACTGTGATTGTATGACTGTGATTGTATGACTGTGATTGTATGATTGTGATTGTATGATTGTGATTGTATGATTGTGATTGTCTGATTGTGGTTCTATGATTGTGATTGTATGATTGTCATTGTCTGATTATGATTGTGTGATTGTGATTGCATGATTGTGATTGTATGATTGCGATAGTATGAATGTGATTGTGTGATTGTGGTTGTATGATTGTATTTGGGAGATTGTAATTGTATGATTGCGATTGTATGATTGTGATTGTATGATTGTGATTGTATGATTGTGATTGTATGCTTGCGATTGTATGATTGTGATTGTATGATTGTGATTGTATGATTGTGATTGTGTGATTGTGATTGTATGATTGTGATCTTATCATTGTGATTGTATGATTGTGATTGTATGATTGTAATTGTATGATTGTGATGGTATGATTGTGATTGTATGAATGCGATAGTATGATTGTGATTGTATGATTGTGATTGTATGATTATGATTGTATGATTGTGATTGTATGATTGTGACTGGAAGATTGTGATTGTATGATTGTGATTGTACGATTCTGATTGTATGATTGTGATTGTATGATTGTGATTGTGTGATTGTGATAGTATGATTGTGATTGTAAGATTGTGATTGTATGATTGTGATTGTGTGATTGTGATTGTATGATTGTGATTGTATGATTATGATTGTATGATTGTGATAGTATGATTGTGATTGTATGATTGTGATTGTATGATTGTGATTGTATGGTTGTGATTTAATGATTCTGATTGCATGATTGTATTTGGGATATTGTATTTTGGAGATTGTAATTGTATGATTGCGATTGTATGATTGTGATTGTATGATTGTGATTGTCTGATTGTGGTTGTATGATTGTGATTGTATGATTGTGATAGTATGATTGTGATTGTATGATTGTGATTGTATGACTGTGATTGTATGACTGTGATTGTATGACAGTGATTGTATGATTGTGATTGTATGATTGTGATTGTATGATTGTGATTGTATGATTGTGATTGTATGATTGTGATTGTATGATTGTGATTGTATGATTCTGACTGTATGATTGCGATGGTATAATTTTGATAGTATCATTGTGATTTTATGATTGTGACTGTATGATTGTGACTGTATGATTGTGATTGTATGATTGTGATTGTATGATTGTGATTGTATGATTGTAATTGTATGATTGTGATTGTATGATTGTATTTGGGAGATTGTAATTGTATGATTGCGATTGTATGATTGTGATTGTATGATTGTGATTGTATGATTGTGATTGTATGATTGTGATTGTATGATTGTGATTGTAAGATTGTTTTTGTATGATTGTGATTGTATAGTAGTAATTGTATGATTGTGATCGTATGATTGTGGTTGTATGATTGTGATTCAATGATTGTGAGTGTTTGATTGTGATTGTATGATTGTATTTGGGAGATTGTGATTGTATGATTGTAATTGTATGATTGTGATGGTATGATTGTGATTGTATGATTGCGATAGTATGATTGTGATTGTATGATTGTGATTGTATGATTGTGGTTGTATGATTGTATTTGGGAGATTGTAATTGTATGATTGCGATTGTATGATTGTGATTGTATGATTGTGATTGTATGCTTGCGATTGTATGATTGTGATTGTATGATTGTGATAGTATGATTGTGATTGTATGATTCTGATTGTATGATTGTGATTGTATGACTGTGATTGTGTGATTGTGATAGTATGATTGTGATTGTAAGATTGTGATTGTATGACTGTGATTGTATGATTGTGATTGTATGATTGTGATTGTATGATTATGATTGTATGATTGTGATAGTATGATTGTGATTGTATGATTGTGATTGTATGATTGTGATTGTATGATTCTGATTGTATGATTGTATTTGGGATATTGTATTTTGGAGATTGTAATTGTATGATTGCGATTGTATGATTGTGATTGTATGATTGTGATTGTATGATTGTGATTGTATGACTGTGATTGTATGATTGTGATTGTATGATTGTGATTGTATGATTGTGATTGTGTGATTGTAATTGTATGATTATGATTGTATGATTGTGATTGTATGATGGTGATGGTATGATTGTGATTGTCTGATTGTGAACGTATGATTGTGATTGTATGATTGTGATTGTATGATTGTGATTGTATGATTGTCATTGTATGATTATGATTGTATGATTGTGATTGCATGATTGTGATTGTATGATTGTGATTGTATGATTGTGATTGTATGATTGTGATTGTATGGTTGTGATTGTATGATTGTGATTGTATGATTGTGATTGTGTGATTGTGATAGTATGATTGTGATTGTAAGATTGTGATTGTATGACTGTGATTGTATGATTGTGATTGTATGATTGTGATTGTATGATTATGATTGTATGATTGTGATAGTATGATTGTGATTGTATGATTGTGATTGTATGATTGTGATTGTATGATTCTGATTGTATGATTGTATTTGGGATATTGTATTTTGGAGATTGTAATTGTATGATTGCGATTGTATGATTGTGATTGTATGATTGTGATTGTATGATTGTGATTGTATGATTGTGATTGTATGTTTGTGATTGTATGATTGTGATTGTATGATTGTGATTGTGTGATTGTAATTGTATGATTATGATTGTATGATTGTGATTGTATGATGGTGATGGTATGATTGTGATTGTCTGATTGTGAACGTATGATTGTGATTGTATGATTGTGATTGTATGATTGTGATTGTATGATTGTCATTGTATGATTATGATTGTATGATTGTGATTGCATGATTGTGATTGTATGATTGTGATTGTATGATTGTGATTGTATGATTGTGATTGTATGGTTGTGATTGTATGATTGTGATTGTATGACTGTGATTTTGTGATTGTGATAGTACGATTGTGATTGTAAGATTGTGATTGTATGACTGTGATTGTACGATTATGATTGTATGACTGTGATTGTATGATTATGATTGCATGATTGTGATAGTATGATTGTGATTGTATGATTGTGATTGTATGATTGTGATAGTATGATTCTGATTGTATGATTGTATTTGGGAGATTGTATTTTGGAGATTGTAATTGTATGATTGCGATTGTATGATTGTGATTGTATGATTGTGATTGTATGATTGTGATTGTACGATTGTGATTGTATGATTGTAATTGTATGATTATGATTGTATGATTGTGATTGTATGATGGTGATGGTATGATTGTGATTGTATGATTGCGATAGTACGATTGTGATTGTATGATTGTGATTGTAATATTGTGATTGTATGATTGCGATTGTATGATTGTGATTGTATGATTATGATTGTATGATTGTGATTGTATGATTCTGATTGTATGGTTGTGATTGTATGATTGTGATGGTATGATTGTGATCGTATGATTGCGATAGTATGATTCTGATTGTATGATTGTGATTGTATGATTGTGACTGTATGATTGCGATTGTATGACTGTGATTGTGTGATTGAGGTTGTATGATTGCGATTGTATGATTGTGATTGTATGATTGTGATTGTATGATTGTGATAGTATGATTGTGATAATATGACTGTGATCGTATGACTGTGATTGTATGATTGTGATTGTACGATTGTGATTGTATGATTGTGATTGTCTGATCGTGGTTCTATGATTGTGATTGTATGATTGTGATTGTATGATTGTGATTGTATGATTGTGATTGTATGATTGTGATTGTATGATTGTGATTGTATGATTGTGATTGTATGATTGTGATTGTATGATTGTCATTGTCTGATTATGATTGTATGATTGTGATTGCATGATTGTGATTGTATGATTGTGATAGTATGATTGTGATTGTATGATTGTGATTGTATGATTGTGATTGTATGATGGTGATGGTATGATTGTGATTGTATGATTGCGATAGTACGATTGTGATTGTATGATTGTGATTGTAATATTGTGATTGTATGACTGCGATTGTATGATTGTGATTGTATGATAATGATTGTATGATTGTGATTGTATGATTCTGATTGTATGGTTGTGATTGTATGATTGTGATGGTATGATTGTGATCGTATGATTGCGATAGTATGATTCTGATTGTATGATTGTGATTGTATGAATGTGACTGTATGATTGCGATTGTATGACTGTGATTGTGTGATTGTGGTTGTATGATTGCGATTGTATGATTGTGATTGTATGATTGTGATTGTATGATTGTGATAGTATGATTGTGATTGTATGACTGTGATCGTATGACTGTGATTGTATGATTGTGATTGTACGATTGTGATTGTATGATTGTGATTGTCTGATTGTGGTTCTATGATTGTGATTGTATGATTGTGATTGTATGATTGTGATTGTATGATTGTGATTGTATGCTCGCGATTGTATGATTGTGATTGTATGATTGTGATTGTGTGATTGTGATTGTATGATTGTGATCTTATGATTGTGATTGTATGATTGTGATTGTATGATTGTAATTGTATGATTGTGATGGTATGATTGTGATTGTATGATTGCGATAGTATGATTGTGATTGTATGATTGTGATTGTATGATTTTGATTGTATGATTGTGATTGTATGATTGCGATTGTGTGATTGTGATTGTATGATTGCGATTGTATGATTGCGATTGTATGATTGCGATTGTATGATTGTGATAGTATGATAGTGATTGTATGACTGTGATTGTATGACTGTGATTGTATGACTGTGATTGTATGATTGTGATTGTATGATTGTGATTGTATGATTGTGATTGTCTGATTGTGGTTCTATGATTGTGATTGTATGATTGTCATTGTCTGATTATGATTGTGTGATTGTGATTGCATGATTGTGATTGTATGATTGCGATAGTATGAATGTGATTGTATGATTGTGGTTGTATGATTGTATTTGGGAGATTGTAATTGTATGATTGCGATTGTATGATTGTGATTGTATGATTGTGATTGTATGATTGTGATTGTATGCTTGCGATTGTATGATTGTGATTGTATGATTGTGATTGTATGATTGTGATTGTGTGATTGTGATTGTATGATTGTGATCTTATCATTGTGATTGTATGATTGTGATTGTATGATTGTAATTGTATGATTGTGATGGTATGATTGTGATTGTATGAATGCGATAGTATGATTGTGATTGTATGATTGTGATTGTATGATTATGATTGTATGATTGTGATTGTATGATTGTGACTGGAAGATTGTGATTGTATGATTGTGATTGTACGATTCTGATTGTATGATTGTGATTGTATGATTGTGATTGTGTGATTGTGATAGTATGATTGTGATTGTAAGATTGTGATTGTATGATTGTGATTGTGTGATTGTGATTGTATGATTGTGATTGTATGATTATGATTGTATGATTGTGATAGTATGATTGTGATTGTATGATTGTGATTGTATGATTGTGATTGTATGGTTGTGATTTAATGATTCTGATTGTATGATTGTATTTGGGATATTGTATTTTGGAGATTGTAATTGTATGATTGCGATTGTATGATTGTGATTGTATGATTGTGATTGTCTGATTGTGGTTGTATGATTGTGATTGTATGATTGTGATAGTATGATTGTGATTGTATGATTGTGATTGTATGACTGTGATTGTATGACTGTGATTGTATGACAGTGATTGTATGATTGTGATTGTATGATTGTGATTGTATGATTGTGATTGTATGATTGTGATTGTATGATTGTGATTGTATGATTCTGACTGTATGATTGCGATGGTATGATTTTGATAGTATCATTGTGATTTTATGATTGTGACTGTATGATTGTGATTGTATGATTGTGATTGTATGATTGTGATTGTATGATTGTGATTGTATGATTGTGATTGTATGATTGTAATTGTATGATTGTGATGGTATGATTGTGATTGTATGATTGCGATAGTATGATTGTGATTGTATGATTGTGATTGTATGATTGTGGTTGTATGATTGTATTTGGGAGATTGTAATTGTATGATTGCGATTGTATGATTGTGATTGTATGATTGTGATTGTATGATTGTGATTGTATGCTTGCGATTGTATGATTGTGATTGTATGATTGTGATAGTATGATTGTGATTGTATGATTCTGATTGTATGATTGTGATTGTATGACTGTGATTGTGTGATTGTGATAGTATGATTGTGATTGTAAGATTGTGATTGTATGACTGTGATTGTATGATTGTGATTGTATGATTGTGATTGTATGATTATGATTGTATGATTGTGATAGTATGATTGTGATTGTATGATTGTGATTGTATGATTGTGATTGTATGATTCTGATTGTATGATTGTATTTGGGATATTGTATTTTGGAGATTGTAATTGTATGATTGCGATTGTATGATTGTGATTGTATGATTGTGATTGTATGATTGTGATTGTATGACTGTGATTGTATGATTGTGATTGTATGATTGTGATTGTATGATTGTGATTGTGTGATTGTAATTGTATGATTATGATTGTATGATTGTGATTGTATGATGGTGATGGTATGATTGTGATTGTCTGATTGTGAACGTATGATTGTGATTGTATGATTGTGATTGTATGATTGTGATTGTATGATTGTCATTGTATGATTGTCATTGTATGATTATGATTGTATGATTGTGATTGCATGATTGTGATTGTATGATTGTGATTGTATGATTGTGATTGTATGATTGTGATTGTATGGTTGTGATTGTATGATTGTGATTGTATGATTGTGATTGTGTGATTGTGATAGTATGATTGTGATTGTAAGATTGTGATTGTATGATTGTGATTGTATGATTGTGATTGTATGATTGTGATTGTATGATTATGATTGTATGATTGTGATAGTATGATTGTGATTGTATGATTGTGATTGTATGATTGTGATTGTATGATTCTGATTGTATGATTGTATTTGGGATATTGTATTTTGGAGATTGTAATTGTATGATTGCGATTGTATGATTGTGATTGTATGATTGTGATTGTATGATTGTGATTGTATGATTGTGATTGTATGATTGTGATTGTATGATTGTGATTGTATGATTGTGATTGTATGATTGTGATTGTGTGATTGTAATTGTATGATTATGATTGTATGATTGTGATTGTATGATGGTGATGGTATGATTGTGATTGTCTGATTGTGAACGTATGATTGTGATTGTATGATTGTGATTGTATGATTGTGATTGTATGATTGTGATTGTATGATTGTGATTGTATGATTGTGATTGTATGGTTGTGATTGTATGATTGTGATTGTATGACTGTGATTTTGTGATTGTGATAGTACGATTGTGATTGTAAGATTGTGATTGTATGACTGTGATTGTACGATTATGATTGTATGACTGTGATTGTATGATTATGATTGCATGATTGTGATAGTATGATTGTGATTGTATGATTGTGATTGTATGATTGTGATAGTATGATTCTGATTGTATGATTGTATTTGGGAGATTGTATTTTGGAGATTGTAATTGTATGATTGTGATTGTATGATGGTGATGGTATGATTGTGATTGTATGATTGCGATAGTACGATTGTGATTGTATGATTGTGATTGTAATATTGTGATTGTATGATTGCGATTGTATGATTGTGATTGTATGATTATGATTGTATGATTGTGATTGTATGATTCTGATTGTATGGTTGTGATTGTATGATTGTGATGGTATGATTGTGATCGTATGATTGCGATAGTATGATTCTGATTGTATGATTGTGATTGTATGATTGTGACTGTATGATTGCGATTGTATGACTGTGATTGTGTGATTGTGGTTGTATGATTGCGATTGTATGATTGTGATTGTATGTTTGTGATTGTATGATTGTGATAGTATGATTGTGATAATATGACTGTGATCGTATGACTGTGATTGTATGATTGTGATTGTACGATTGTGATTGTATGATTGTGATTGTCTGATCGTGGTTCTATGATTGTGATTGTATGATTGTGATTGTATGATTGTGATTGTATGATTGTGATTGTATGATTGTGATTGTATGATTGTGATTGTATGATTGTGATTGTATGATTGTGATTGTATGATTGTGATTGTATGATTGTGATTGTATGATTGTGATTGTATGATTGGCATTGTCTGATTATGATTGTATGATTGTGATTGCATGATTGTGATTGTATGATTGTGATAGTATGATTGTGATTGTATGATTGTGATTGTATGATTGTGATTGTATGATGGTGATGGTATGATTGTGATTGTATGATTGCGATAGTACGATTGTGATTGTATGATTGTGATTGTAATATTGTGATTGTATGACTGCGATTGTATGATTGTGATTGTATGATTATGATTGTATGATTGTGATTGTATGATTCTGATTGTATGGTTGTGATTGTATGATTGTGATGGTATGATTGTGATCGTATGATTGCGATAGTATGATTCTGATTGTATGATAGTGATTGTATGATTGTGACTGTATGATTGCGATTGTATGACTGTTATTGTGTGATTGTGGTTGTATGATTGCGATTGTATGATTGTGATTGTATGATTGTGATTGTATGATTGTGATAGTATGATTGTGATTGTATGACTGTGATCGTATGACTGTGATTGTATGATTGTGATTGTACGATTGTGATTGTATGATTGTGATTGTCTGATTGTGGTTCTATGATTGTGATTGTATGATTGTGATTGTATGATTGTGATTGTATGATTGTGATTGTATGATTGTGATTGTATGATTGTGATTGTATGATTGTGATTGTATGATTGTGATTGTATGATTGTCATTGTCTGATTATGATTGTATGATTGTGATTGCATGATTGGGATTGTATGATTGTGGTAGTATGATTGTGATTGTATGATTGTGATTGTATGATTGTGATTGTATGATTGTGATTGTAAGATTGTTTTTGTATGATTGTGATTGTATAGTAGTAATTGTATGATTGTGATCGTATGATTGTGATTGTATGATTGTGATTCAATGATTGTGAGTGTTTGATTGTGATTGTATGATTGTATTTGGGAGATTGTAATTGTATGATTGGCATTGTACGATTGTGATTGTATGATTATGATTGTATGATTGTGATTGTATGCTCGCGATTGTATGATTGTGATTGTATGATTGTGATTGTGTGATTGTGATTGTATGATTGTGATCTTATGATTGTGATTGTATGATTGTGATTGTATGATTGTAATTGTATGATTGTGATGGTATGATTGTGATTGTATGATTGCGGTAGTATGATTGTGATTGTATGATTGTGACTGGAAGATTGTGATTGTATGATTGCGATTGTATGATTGCGATTGTATGATTGCGATTGTATGATTGTGATTGTATGATTGTGATAGTATGATAGTGATTGTATGACTGTGATTGTATGACTGTGATTGTATGATTGTGATTGTATGATTGTGATTGTATGATTGTGATTGTCTGATTGTGGTTCTATGATTGTGATTGTATGATTGTCATTGTCTGATTATGATTGTATGATTGTGATTGCATGATTGTGATTGTATGATTGCGATAGTATGAATGTGATTGTATGATTGTGATTGTATGATTGTGGTTGTATGATTGTATTTGGGAGATTGTAATTGTATGATTGCGATTGTATGATTGTGATTGTATGATTGTGATTGTATGATTGTGATTGTATGCTTGCGATTGTATGATTGTGATTGTATGATTGTGATTGTATGATTGTGATTGTGTGATTGTGATTGTATGATTGTGATCTTATCATTGTGATTGTATGATTGTGATTGTATGATTGTAATTGTATGATTGTGATGGTATGATTGTGAATGTATGAATGCGATAGTATGATTGTGATTGTATGATTGTGATTGTATGATTATGATTGTATGATTGTGATTGTATGATTGTGACTGGAAGATTGTGATTGTATGATTGTGATTGTACGATTCTGATTGTATGATTGTGATTGTATGATTGTGATTGTGTGATTGTGATAGTATGATTGTGATTGTAAGATTGTGATTGTATGACTGTGATTGTATGATTGTGATTGTATGATTGTGATTGTATGATTATGATTGTATGATTGTGATAGTATGATTGTGATCTTATGATTGTGATTGTATGATTGTGATTGTATGATTGTAATTGTATGATTGTGATGGTATGATTGTGATTGTATGATTGCGGTAGTATGATTGTGATTGTATGATTGTGACTGGAAGATTGTGATTGTATGATTGCGATTGTATGATTGCGATTGTATGATTGCGATTGTATGATTGCGATTGTATGATTGTGATTGTATGATTGTGATAGTATGATAGTGATTGTATGACTGTGATTGTATGACTGTGATTGTATGATTGTGATTGTATGATTGTGAATGTATGATTGTGATTGTCTGATTGTGTTTCTATGATTGTGATTGTATGATTGTCATTGTCTGATTATGATTGTATGATTGTGATTGCATGATTGTGATTGTATGATTGCGATAGTATGAATGTGATTGTATGATTGTGATTGTATGATTGTGGTTGTATGATTGTATTTGGGAGATTGTAATTGTATGATTGCGATTGTATGATTGTGATTGTATGATTGTGATTGTATGATTGTGATTGTATGCTTGCGATTGTATGATTGTGATTGTATGATTGTGATTGTATGATTGTGATTGTGTGATTGTGATTGTATGATTGTGATCTTATCATTGTGATTGTATGATTGTGATTGTATGATTGTAATTGTATGATTGTGATGGTATGATTGTGAATGTATGAATGCGATAGTATGATTGTGATTGTATGATTGTGATTGTATGATTGTGATTGTATGATTATGATTGTATGATTGTGATTGTATGATTGTGACTGGAAGATTGTGATTGTATGATTGTGATTGTACGATTCTGATTGTATGATTGTGATTGTATGATTGTGATTGTGTGATTGTGATAGTATGATTGTGATTGTAAGATTGTGATTGTATGACTGTGATTGTATGATTGTGATTGTATGATTGTGATTGTATGATTATGATTGTATGATTGTGATAGTATGATTGTGATTGTATGATTGTGATTGTATGATTGTGATTGTATGCTTGCGATTGTATGATTGTGATTGTATGATTGTGATTGTATGATTGTGATTGTATGATTGTGATTGTGTGATTGTGATTGTATGATTGTAATCTTAGGATTGTGATTGTATGATTGTGATTGTATGATTGTATTTGTGTGATTGTGATGGTGTGATTGTGATTGTATGATTGCGATAGTATGATTGTGATTGTATGATTGTGATTGTATGATTGTGGTTGTATGATTGTATTTGGGAGATTGTAATTGTATGATTGCGATTGTATGATTGTGATTGTATGATTGTGATTGTATGATTGTGATTGTATGCTTGCGATTGTATGATTGTGATTGTATGATTGTGATAGTATGATTGTGATTGTATGATTCTGATTGTATGATTGTGATTGTATGACTGTGATTGTGTGATTGTGATAGTATGATTGTGATTGTAAGATTGTGATTGTATGACTGTGATTGTATGATTGTGATTGTATGATTGTGATTGTATGATTATGATTGTATGATTGTGATAGTATGATTGTGATTGTATGATTGTGATTGTATGATTGTGATTGTATGATTCTGATTGTATGATTGTATTTGGGATATTGTATTTTGGAGATTGTAATTGTATGATTGCGATTGCATGATTGTGATTGTATGATTGTGATTGTATGATTGTGATTGTATGACTGTGATTGTATGATTGTGATTGTATGATTGTGATTGTATGATTGTGATTGTGTGATTGTAATTGTATGATTATGATTGTATGATTGTGATTGTATGATGGTGATGGTATGATTGTGATTGTCTGATTGTGAACGTATGATTGTGATTGTATGATTGTGATTGTATGATTGTGATTGTATGATTGTCATTGTATGATTATGATTGTATGATTGTGATTGCATGATTGTGATTGTATGATTGTGATTGTAGGATTGTGATTGTATGATTGTGATTGTATGGTTGTGATTGTATGATTGTGATTGTATGACTGTGATTTTGTGATTGTTATAGTACGATTGTGATTGTAAGATTGTGATTGTATGACTGTGATTGTACGATTATGATTGTATGACTGTGATTGTATGATTATGATTGCATGATTGTGATAGTATGATTGTGATTGAATGATTGTGATTGTATGATTGTGATTGTATGATTCTGATTGTATGATTGTATTTGGGAGATTGTATTTTGGAGATTGTAATTGTATGATTGCGATTGTATGATTGTGATTGTATGATTGTGATTGTATGATTGTGATTGTACGATTGTGATTGTATGATTGTAATTGTATGATTATGATTGTATGATTGTGATTGTATGATGGTGATGGTATGATTGTGATTGTATGATTGCGATAGTACGATTGTGATTGTATGATTGTGATTGTAATATTGTGATTGTATGATTGCGATTGTATGCTTGTGATTGTATGATTATGATTGTATGATTGTGATTGTATGATTCTGATTGTATGGTTGTGATTGTATGATTGTGATGGTATGATTGTGATCGTATGATTGCGATAGTATGATTCTGATTGTATGATTGTGATTGTATGATTGTGACTGTATGATTGCGATTGTATGACTGTGATTGTGTGATTGTGGTTGTATGATTGCGATTGTATGATTGTGATTGTATGATTGTGATTGTATGATTGTGATAGTATGATTGTGATAATATGACTGTGATCGTATGACTGTGATTGTATGATTGTGATTGTACGATTGTGATTGTATGATTGTGATAGTCTGATTGTGGTTCTATGATTGTGATTGTATGATTGTGATTGTATGATTGTGATTGTATGATTGTGATTGTATGATTGTGATTGTATGATTGTGATTGTATGATTGTGATTGTATGATTGTAATTGTATGATTGTGATTGTATGATTGTGATTGTATGATTGTAATTGTGTGATTGTGATGGTATGATTGTGATTGTATGATTGCGATAGTATGATTGTGATTGTATGATTGTGATTGTATGATTGTGGTTGTATGATTGTATATGGGAGATTGTAATTGTATGATTGCGATTGTATGATTGTGATTGTATGATTGTGATTGTATGATTGTGATTGTATGCTTGCGATTGTATGATTGTGATTGTATGATTGTGATAGTATGATTGTGATTGTATGATTCTGATTGTACGATTGTGATTGTATGACTGTGATTGTGTGATTGTGATAGTATGATTGTGATTGTAAGATTGTGATTGTATGACTGTGATTGTATGATTGTGATTGTATGATTGTGATTGTATGATTATGATTGTATGATTGTGATAGTATGATTGTGATTGTATGATTGTGATTGTATGATTGTGATTGTATGATTCTGATTGTATGATTGTATTTGGGATATTGTATTTTGGAGATTGTAATTGTATGATTGCGATTGCATAATTGTGATTGTATGATTGTGATTGTATGATTGTGATTGTATGACTGTGATTGTATGATTGTGATTGTATGATTGTGATTGTATGATTGTGATTGTGTGATTGTAATTGTATGATTATGATTGTATGATTGTGATTGTATGATGGTGATGGTATGATTGTGATTGTCTGATTGTGAACGTATGATTGTGATTGTATGATTGTGATTGTATGATTGTGATTGTATGATTGTCATTGTATGATTATGATTGTATGATTGTGATTGCATGATTGTGATTGTATGATTGTGATTGTATGATTGTGATTGTATGATTGTGATTGTATGGTTGTGATTGTATGATTGTGATTGTATGACTGTGATTTTGTGATTGTTATAGTACGATTGTGATTGTAAGATTGTGATTGTATGACTGTGATTGTACGATTATGATTGTATGACTGTGATTGTATGATTATGATTGCATGATTGTGATAGTATGATTGTGATTGTATGATTGTGATTGTATGATTGTGATTGTATGATTCTGATTGTATGATTGTATTTGGGAGATTGTATTTTGGAGATTGTAATTGTATGATTGCGATTGTATGATTGTGATTGTATGATTGTGATTGTATGATTGTGATTGTACGATTGTGATTGTATGATTGTAATTGTATGATTATGATTGTATGATTGTGATTGTATGATGGTGATGGTATGATTGTGATTGTATGATTGCGATAGTACGATTGTGATTGTATGATTGTGATTGTAATATTGTGATTGTATGATTGCGATTGTATGCTTGTGATTGTATGATTATGATTGTATGATTGTGATTGTATGATTCTGATTGTATGGTTGTGATTGTATGATTGTGATGGTATGATTGTGATCGTATGATTGCGATAGTATGATTCTGATTGTATGATTGTGATTGTATGATTGTGACTGTATGATTGCGATTGTATGACTGTGATTGTGTGATTGTGGTTGTATGATTGCGATTGTATGATTGTGATTGTATGATTGTGATTGTATGATTGTGATAGTATGATTGTGATAATATGACTGTGATCGTATGACTGTGATTGTATGATTGTGATTGTACGATTGTGATTGTATGATTGTGATTGTCTGATTGTGGTTCTATGATTGTGATTGTATGATTGTGATTGTATGATTGTGATTGTATGATTGTGATTGTATGATTGTGATTGTATGATTGTGATTGTATGATTGTGATTGTATGATTGTCATTGTCTGATTATGATTGTATGATTGTGATTGCATGATTGTGATTGTATGATTGTGATAGTATGATTGTGATTGTATGATTGTGATTGTATGATTGTGATTGTATGATGGTGATGGTATGATTGTGATTGTATGATTGCGATAGTACGATTGTGATTGTATGATTGCGATTGTAATATTGTGATTGTATGATTGCGATTGTATGCTTGTGATTGTATGATTATGATTGTATGATTATGATTGTATGATTGTGATTGTATGATTCTGATTGTATGGTTGTGATTGTATGATTGTGATGGTATGATTGTGATCATATGATTGCGATAGTATGATTCTGATTGTATGATTGTGATTGTATGATTGTGACTGTATGATTGCGATTGTATGACTGTGATTGTGTGATTGTGGTTGTATGATTGCGATTGTATGATTGTGATTGTATGATTGTGATTGTATGATTGTGATAGTATGATTGTGATAATATGACTGTGATCGTATGACTGTGATTGTATGATTGTGATTGTACGATTGTGATTGTATGATTGTGATTGTCTGATTGTGGTTCTATGATTGTGATTGTATGATTGTGATTGTATGATTGTGATTGTATGATTGTGATTGTATGATTGTGATTGTATGATTGTGATTGTATGATTGTGATTGTATGATTGTCATTGTCTGGTTATGATTGTATGATTGTGATTGCATGATTGTGACTGTATGATTGTGATAGTATGATTGTGATTGTATGATTGTGATTGTATGATTGTGATTGTATGATGGTGATGGTATGATTGTGATTGTATGATTGCGATAGTACGATTGTGATTGTATGATTCTGATTGTATGATTGTGATTGTATGACTGTGATTGTGTGATTGTGATTGTATGATTATGATTGTATGATTGTGATTGTATGATTCTGATTGTATGGTTGTGATTGTATGATTGTGATGGTATGATTGTGATCGTATGATTGCGATAGTATGATTCTGATTGTATGATTGTGATTGTATGATTGTGACTGTATGATTGCGATTGTATGACTGTGATTGTGTGATTGTGGTTGTATGATTGCGATTGTATGATTGTGATTGTATGATTGTGATTGTATGATTGTGATTGTATGATTGTGATAGTATGATTGTGATTGTATGACTGTGATCGTATGACTGTAATTGTATGATTGTGACTGTACGATTGTGATTGTATGATTGTGATTGTCTGATTGTGGTTCTATGATTGTGATTGTATGATTGTGATTGTATGATTGTGATTGTATGATTGTGATTGTATGATTGTGATTGTATGATTGTGATTGTATGATTGTGATTGTATGATTGTGATTGTATGATTGTGATTGTATGATTGTCATTGTCTGATTATGATTGTATGATTGTGATTGCATGATTGTGATTGTATGATTCTGGTAGTATGATTGTGATTGTATGATTGTGATTGTATGATTGTGATTGTATGATTGTGATTGTATGATTGTGATTGTATGATTGTGATTGTATGATTGTGATTGTATGATTGTGATTGTATGATTGTGATTGTATGATTTTGATTGTATGATTGTGATAGTATGATTGCGATTGTATGATTTTGATTGTATGATTATGATTGTATGATTGTGATTGTATGATTGTAATTGTATGATTGTGATGGTATGATTGTGATTGTATGATTGCGGTAGTATGATTGTGATTGTTTGATTGTGATTGTATGATTGCGATTGTATGATTGTGATTGCACGATTGTGATTGTATGATTGTGATTGTATGATTTTGATTGTATGATTGTGATTGTATGATTGTGATTGTATGATTGTGATTGTATGATTGTGATTGTATGATTGTGATTGTATGATTGTGATTGTATGATTGTGATTGTAAGATTGTTTTTGTATGATTGTGATTGTATAGTAGTAATTGTATGATTGTGATCGTATGATTGTGATTGTATGATTGTGATTCAATGATTGTGATTGTTTGATTGTGATTGTATGATTGTATTTGGGAGATTGTAATTGTATGATTGGCATTGTACGATTGTGATTGTATGATTATGATTGTATGATTGTGATTGTATGCTCGCGATTGTATGACTGTGATTGTATGACTGTGATTGTATGATTGTGATTGTATGATTGTGATTGTATGATTGTGATTGTCTGATTGTGGTTCTATGATTGTGATTGTATGATTGTCATTGTCTGATTATGATTGTATGATTGTGATTGCATGATTGTGATTGTATGATTGCGATAGTATGAATGTGATTGTATGATTGTGGTTGTATGATTGTATTTGGGAGATTGTAATTGTATGATTGCGATTGTATGATTGTGATTGTATGATTGTGATTGTATGATTGTGATTGTATGCTTGCGATTGTATGATTGTGATTGTATGATTGTGATTGTATGATTGTGATTGTGTGATTGTGATTGTATGATTGTGATCTTATCATTGTGATTGTATGATTGTGATTGTATGATTGTAATTGTATGATTGTGATGGTATGATTGTGATTGTATGATTGAGATTGCATGATTTTGTATGTATGATTGTGATTGTATGATTGTGATTGTATGATTGTGATTGTATAATTGTGATTGTATGATTGTGATTGTATGATTGTATTTGGGAGATTGTATTTGGGAGATTGTAGTTGTATGATTGCGATTGTATGATTGTGATGTATGATTGTAATTGTATGATTATGATTGTATGATTGTGATTGTATGATTGTGATTGTATGCTTGTGATTGTATGATTGTGATTGTATGATTGCGATTGTATGATTGTGATAGTATGATTGTGATTGTACGATTGTGATTGTATGACTGTAATTGTATGATTGTGATTGTGCGATTGTGATTGTGCGATTGTGATTGTGCGATTGTTATTGTACGATTGTGATTGTATGATTGCGATTGTATGATTGAGATTGTATGAATGCGATTGTATGATTGTGATTGCATGATTGTGATTGTATGATTGTGATTGTATGATATTGATTGTATGATTGTGATTGTATGATTGTGATTGTATGATTGTGATTGTATGATTGTGATAGTATGATTGTGATTGTATGATTGTGATTGTATGACTGTGATTGTATGATTGTGACTGTGCGATTGTGATTGTGCGATTGTGATTGTACGATTGTGATTGTACGATTGTGATTGTACGATTATGATTGTATGATTGTGATTGTATGATTGTGATTGTATGATTGCGATTGTATGAATGCGATTGTATGATTGTGATTGCATGATTGTGATTGTATGATTGTGATTGTATGATATTGATTGTATGATTGTGATTGTATGATTGTGATTGTATGATTGTGATTGTATGATTGTGATTGTATGATTGTGATTGTATGATTGTGATTGTATGATTGTGATTGTATGATTGTGATTGTCTGATTGTGGTTGTATGATTGTGATTTTATGATTGTGATTGTATGATTGTGATTGTATGATTGTGATTGTATGACTGTCATTGTATGATTATGATTGTATGATTGTGATTGCATGATTGTGATTGTATGATTGAGATTGCATGACTTTGTATGTATGATTGTGATTGTATGATTGTGATTGTATGATTGTGATTGTATGATTATGATTGTATGATTGTGATTGTATGATTGGGATTGTATGATTGCGATCGTATGATTGTGATTGTATGGTTATGATTGTATGATTGTGATTGTATGATTGCGATGTATGATCGTAATTGTATGATTATGATTGTACGATTGTGATTGTATGATTGTGATGGTATGATTGTGATTGTATGATTGCGATCGTATGATTGTGATTGTATGATTATGATTGTATGATTGTGATTGTATGATTGCGATTGTATGATTGCGATTGTATGATTATGATTGTATTTTTGTGATTGTATGATTGTGATTGTATGATTGTGATTGTATGATTGTGATTGTATGATTGTGATTGTATGATTATGATTGTATGATTGCGATTGTATGAATGCGATTGTATGATTGTGATTGCATGATTGTGATTGTATGATTGTGATTGTATGATATTGATTGTATGATTGCGATTGTATGATTGCGATTGTATGATTATGATTGTATTTTTGTGATTGTATGATTGTGATTGTATGATTGCGATCGTATGATTGTGATTGTATAATTGTGATTGTATGATTGTGATTGTATGATTGTGATAGTATGATTGTGATTGTATGATTGTGATTGTATGACTGTGATTGTATGATTGTGATTGTGCGATTGTGATTGTGCGATTGTGATTGTACGATTGTGATTGTACGACTGTGATTGTATGATTGTGATTGTATGATTGTGATTGTATGATTGTGATAGTATGATTGTGATTGTATGATTGTGATTGTATGATTGTGATTGTATGATTGTGATTGTATGATTGTGATTGTATGATTGTGATTGTACGATTGTGATTGTACGATTGTGATTGTACGATTGTGATTGTATGATTGCGATTGTATGAATGCGATTGTATGGTTGTGATTGCATGATTGTGATTGTATGATTGCGATTGTATGATTGTGATTGTATGATTGTGATTGTATGATTGTGATTGTACGATTGTGATTGTATGATTGTAATTGTATGATTATGATTGTATGATTGTGATTGTATGATGGTGATGGTATGATTGTGATTGTATGATTGCGATAGTACGATTGTGATTGTATGATTGTGATTGTAATATTGTGATTGTATGATTGCGATTGTATGCTTGTGATTGTATGATTATGATTGTATGATTGTGATTGTATGATTCTGATTGTATGGTTGTGATTGTATGATTGTGATGGTATGATTGTGATCGTATGATTGCGATAGTATGATTCTGATTGTATGATTGTGATTGTATGATTGTGACTGTATGATTGCGATTGTATGACTGTGATTGTGTGATTGTGGTTGTATGATTGCGATTGTATGATTGTGATTGTATGATTGTGATTGTATGATTGTGATAGTATGATTGTGATAATATGACTGTGATCGTATGACTGTGATTGTATGATTGTGATTGTACGATTGTGATTGTATGATTGTGATAGTCTGATTGTGGTTCTATGATTGTGATTGTATGATTGTGATTGTATGATTGTGATTGTATGATTGTGATTGTATGATTGTGATTGTATGATTGTGATTGTATGATTGTGATTGTATGATTGTGATTGTATGATTGTGATTGTATGATTGTGATTGTATGATTGTAATTGTGTGATTGTGATGGTATGATTGTGATTGTATGATTGCGATAGTATGATTGTGATTGTATGATTGTGATTGTATGATTGTGGTTGTATGATTGTATATGGGAGATTGTAATTGTATGATTGCGATTGTATGATTGTGATTGTATGATTGTGATTGTATGATTGTGATTGTATGCTTGCGATTGTATGATTGTGATTGTATGATTGTGATAGTATGATTGTGATTGTATGATTCTGATTGTATGATTGTGATTGTATGACTGTGATTGTGTGATTGTGATAGTATGATTGTGATTGTAAGATTGTGATTGTATGACTGTGATTGTATGATTGTGATTGTATGATTGTGATTGTATGATTATGATTGTATGATTGTGATAGTATGATTGTGATTGTATGATTGTGATTGTATGATTGTGATTGTATGATTCTGATTGTATGATTGTATTTGGGATATTGTATTTTGGAGATTGTAATTGTATGATTGCGATTGCATGATTGTGATTGTATGATTGTGATTGTATGATTGTGATTGTATGACTGTGATTGTATGATTGTGATTGTATGATTGTGATTGTATGATTGTGATTGTGTGATTGTAATTGTATGATTATGATTGTATGATTGTGATTGTATGATGGTGATGGTATGATTGTGATTGTCTGATTGTGAACGTATGATTGTGATTGTATGATTGTGATTGTATGATTGTGATTGTATGATTGTCATTGTATGATTATGATTGTATGATTGTGATTGCATGATTGTGATTGTATGATTGTGATTGTATGATTGTGATTGTATGATTGTGATTGTATGGTTGTGATTGTATGATTGTGATTGTATGACTGTGATTTTGTGATTGTTATAGTACGATTGTGATTGTAAGATTGTGATTGTATGACTGTGATTGTACGATTATGATTGTATGACTGTGATTGTATGATTATGATTGCATGATTGTGATAGTATGATTGTGATTGTATGATTGTGATTGTATGATTGTGATTGTATGATTCTGATTGTATGATTGTATTTGGGAGATTGTATTTTGGAGATTGTAATTGTATGATTGCGATTGTATGATTGTGATTGTATGATTGTGATTGTATGATTGTGATTGTACGATTGTGATTGTATGATTGTAATTGTATGATTATGATTGTATGATTGTGATTGTATGATGGTGATGGTATGATTGTGATTGTATGATTGCGATAGTACGATTGTGATTGTATGATTGTGATTGTAATATTGTGATTGTATGATTGCGATTGTATGCTTGTGATTGTATGATTATGATTGTATGATTGTGATTGTATGATTCTGATTGTATGGTTGTGATTGTATGATTGTGATGGTATGATTGTGATCGTATGATTGCGATAGTATGATTCTGATTGTATGATTGTGATTGTATGATTGTGACTGTATGATTGCGATTGTATGACTGTGATTGTGTGATTGTGGTTGTATGATTGCGATTGTATGATTGTGATTGTATGATTGTGATTGTATGATTGTGATAGTATGATTGTGATAATATGACTGTGATCGTATGACTGTGATTGTATGATTGTGATTGTACGATTGTGATTGTATGATTGTGATTGTCTGATTGTGGTTCTATGATTGTGATTGTATGATTGTGATTGTATGATTGTGATTGTATGATTGTGATTGTATGATTGTGATTGTATGATTGTGATTGTATGATTGTCATTGTCTGATTATGATTGTATGATTGTGATTGCATGATTGTGATTGTATGATTGTGATAGTATGATTGTGATTGTATGATTGTGATTGTATGATTGTGATTGTATGATGGTGATGGTATGATTGTGATTGTATGATTGCGATAGTACGATTGTGGTTGTATGATTGCGATTGTAATATTGTGATTGTATGATTGCGATTGTATGCTTGTGATTGTATGATTATGATTGTATGATTATGATTGTATGATTGTGATTGTATGATTCTGATTGTATGGTTGTGATTGTATGATTGTGATGGTATGATTGTGATCATATGATTGCGATAGTATGATTCTGATTGTATGATTGTGATTGTATGATTGTGACTGTATGATTGCGATTGTATGACTGTGATTGTGTGATTGTGGTTGTATGATTGCGATTGTATGATTGTGATTGTATGATTGTGATTGTATGATTGTGATAGTATGATTGTGATAATATGACTGTGATCGTATGACTGTGATTGTATGATTGTGATTGTACGATTGTGATTGTATGATTGTGATTGTCTGATTGTGGTTCTATGATTGTGATTGTATGATTGTGATTGTATGATTGTGATTGTATGATTGTGATTGTATGATTGTGATTGTATGATTGTGATTGTATGATTGTGATTGTATGATTGTCATTGTCTGGTTATGATTGTATGATTGTGATTGCATGATTGTGACTGTATGATTGTGATAGTATGATTGTGATTGTATGATTGTGATTGTATGATTGTGATTGTATGATGGTGATGGTATGATTGTGATTGTATGATTGCGATAGTACGATTGTGATTGTATGATTCTGATTGTATGATTGTGATTGTATGACTGTGATTGTGTGATTGTGATTGTATGATTATGATTGTATGATTGTGATTGTATGATTCTGATTGTATGGTTGTGATTGTATGATTGTGATGGTATGATTGTGATCGTATGATTGCGATAGTATGATTCTGATTGTATGATTGTGATTGTATGATTGTGACTGTATGATTGCGATTGTATGACTGTGATTGTGTGATTGTGGTTGTATGATTGCGATTGTATGATTGTGATTGTATGATTGTGATTGTATGATTGTGATTGTATGATTGTGATAGTATGATTGTGATTGTATGACTGTGATCGTATGACTGTAATTGTATGATTGTGACTGTACGATTGTGATTGTATGATTGTGATTGTCTGATTGTGGTTCTATGATTGTGATTGTATGATTGTGATTGTATGATTGTGATTGTATGATTGTGATTGTATGATTGTGATTGTATGATTGTGATTGTATGATTGTGATTGTATGATTGTGATTGTATGATTGTGATTGTATGATTGTGATTGTATGATTGTCATTGTCTGATTATGATTGTATGATTGTGATTGCATGATTGTGATTGTATGATTCTGGTAGTATGATTGTGATTGTATGATTGTGATTGTATGATTGTGATTGTATGATTGTGATTGTATGATTGTGATTGTATGATTGTGATTGTATGATTGTGATTGTATGATTGTGATTGTATGATTTTGATTGTATGATTGTGATAGTATGATTGCGATTGTATGATTTTGATTGTATGATTATGATTGTATGATTGTGATTGTATGATTGTAATTGTATGATTGTGATGGTATGATTGTGATTGTATGATTGCGGTAGTATGATTGTGATTGTTTGATTGTGATTGTATGATTGCGATTGTATGATTGTGATTGCACGATTGTGATTGTATGATTGTGATTGTATGATTTTGATTGTATGATTGTGATTGTATGATTGTGATTGTATGATTGTGATTGTATGATTGTGATTGTATGATTGTGATTGTATGATTGTGATTGTAAGATTGTTTTTGTATGATTGTGATTGTATAGTAGTAATTGTATGATTGTGATCGTATGATTGTGATTGTATGATTGTGATTCAATGATTGTGAGTGTTTGATTGTGATTGTATGATTGTATTTGGGAGATTGTAATTGTATGATTGGCATTGTACGATTGTGATTGTATGATTATGATTGTATGATTGTGATTGTATGCTCGCGATTGTATGACTGTGATTGTATGACTGTGATTGTATGATTGTGATTGTATGATTGTGATTGTATGATTGTGATTGTCTGATTGTGGTTCTATGATTGTGATTGTATGATTGTCATTGTCTGATTATGATTGTATGATTGTGATTGCATGATTGTGATTGTATGATTGCGATAGTATGAATGTGATTGTATGATTGTGGTTGTATGATTGTATTTGGGAGATTGTAATTGTATGATTGCGATTGTATGATTGTGATTGTATGATTGTGATTGTATGATTGTGATTGTATGCTTGCGATTGTATGATTGTGATTGTATGATTGTGATTGTATGATTGTGATTGTGTGATTGTGATTGTATGATTGTGATCTTATCATTGTGATTGTATGATTGTGATTGTATGATTGTAATTGTATGATTGTGATGGTATGATTGTGATTGTATGAATGCGATAGTATGATTGTGATTGTATGATTGTGATTGTATGATTATGATTGTATGATTGTGATTGTATGATTGTGACTGGAAGATTGTGATTGTATGATTGTGATTGTACGATTCTGATTGTATGATTGTGATTGTATGATTGTGATTGTGTGATTGTGATAGTATGATTGTGATTGTAAGATTGTGATTGTATGATTGTGATTGTGTGATTGTGATTGTATGATTGTGATTGTATGATTATGATTGTATGATTGTGATAGTATGATTGTGATTGTATGATTGTGATTGTATGATTGTGATTGTATGGTTGTGATTGTATGATTCTGATTGTATGATTGTATTTGGGATATTGTATTTTGGAGATTGTAATTGTATGATTGCGATTGTATGATTGTGATTGTATGATTGTGATTGTCTGATTGTGGTTGTATGATTGTGATTGTATGATTGTGATAGTATGATTGTGATTGTATGATTGTGATTGTATGACTGTGATTGTATGACTGTGATTGTATGACAGTGATTGTATGATTGTGATTGTATGATTGTGATTGTATGATTGTGATTGTATGATTGTGATTGTATGATTGTGATTGTATGATTCTGACTGTATGATTGCGATGGTATGATTTTGATAGTATCATTGTGATTTTATGATTGTGACTGTATGATTGTGATTGTATGATTGTGATTGTATGATTGTGATTGTATGATTGTGATTGTATGATTGTAATTGTATGATTGTGATTGTATGATTGTATTTGGGAGATTGTAATTGTATGATTGCGATTGTATGATTGTGATTGTATGATTGTGATTGTATGATTGTGATTGTATGATTGTGATTGTATGATTGTGATTCAATGATTGTGAGTGTTTGATTGTGATTGTATGATTGTATTTGGGAGATTGTGATTGTATGATTGTAATTGTATGATTGTGATGGTATGATTGTGATTGTATGATTGCGATAGTATGATTGTGATTGTATGATTGTGATTGTATGATTGTGGTTGTATGATTGTATTTGGGAGATTGTAATTGTATGATTGCGATTGTATGATTGTGATTGTATGATTATGATTGTATGATTGTGATTGTATGATGGTGATGGTATGATTGTGATTGTATGATTGTGATTGTACGATTGTGATTGTATGATTGTAATTGTATGATTATGATTGTATGATTGTGATTGTATGATGGTGATTGTATGATTGTGATTGTATGATTGCGATAGTACGATTGTGATTGTATGATTGTGATTGTAATATTGTGATTGTATGATTGCGATTGTATGATTGTGATTGCATGATTATGATTGTATGATTGTGATTGTATGATTCTGATTGTATGGTTGTGATTTTATGATTGTGATGGTATGATTGTGATCGTATGATTGCGATAGTATGATTCTGATTGTATGATTGTGATTGTATGATTGTGACTGTATGATTGCGATTGTATGACTGTGATTGTGTGATTGTGCTTGTATGATTGCGATTGTATGATTGTGATTGTATGATTGTGATTGTATGATTGTGATAGTATGATTGTGATAATATGACTGTGATCGTATGACTGTGATTGTATGATTGTGATTGTACGATTGTGATTGTATGATTGTGATTGTCTGATTGTGGTTCTATGATTGTGATTGTATGATTGTGATTGTATGATTGTGATTGTATGATTGTGATTGTATGATTGTGATTGTATGATTGTGATTGTATGATTGTCATTGTCTGATTATGATTGTATGATTGTGATTGCATGATTGTGATTGTATGATTGTGATAGTATGATTGTGATTGTATGATTGTGATTGTATGATTGTGATTGTATGATGGTGATGGTATGATTGTGATTGTATGATTGCGATAGTACGATTGTGATTGTATGATTGTGATTGTACTATTGTGATTGTATGACTGCGATTGTATGATTGTGATTGTATGATTATGATTGTATGATTGTGATTGTATGATTCTGATTGTATGGTTGTGATTGTATGATTGTGATGGTATGATTGTGATCGTATGATTGCGATAGTATGATTCTGATTGTATGATTGTGATTGTATGATTGTGACTGTATGATTGCGATTGTATGACTGTGATTGTGTGATTATGGTTGTATGATTGCGATTGTATGATTGTGATTGTATGATTGTGATTGTATGATTGTGATAGTATGATTGTGATTGTATGACTGTGATCGTATGACTGTGATTGTACGATTGTGATTGTATGATTGTGATTGTCTGATTGTGGTTCTATGATTGTGATTGTATGATTGTGATTGTATGATTGTGATTGTATGATTGTGATTGTATGATTGTGATTGTATGATTGTGATTGTATGATTGTGATTGTATGATTGTGATTGTATGATTGTGATTGTATGATTGTCATTGTCTGATTATGATTGTATGATTGTGATTGCATGATTGTGATTGTATGATTGTGGTAGTATGATTGTGATTGTATGATTGTGATTGTATGATTGTGATTGTATGATTGTGATTGTATGATTGTGATTGTATGATTGTGATTGTATGATTTTGATTGTATGATTGTGATAGTATGATTGCGATTGTATGATTTTGATTGTATGATTATGATTGTATGATTGTGATTGTATGATTGTAATTGTATGATTGTGATGGTATGATTGAGATTGTATGATTGCGGTAGTATGATTGTGATTGTTTGATTGTGATTGTATGATTGCGATTGCATGATTGTGATTGCACGATTGTGATTGCACGATTGTGATTGTATGATTTTGATTGTATGATTGTGATTGTATGATTGTGATTGTATGATTGTGATTGTATGATTGTGATTGTATGATTGTGATTGTATGATTGTGATTGTAAGATTGTTTTTGTATGATTGTGATTGTATAGTAGTAATTGTATGATTGTGATCGTATGATTGTGATTGTATGATTGTGATTCAATGATTGTGAGTGTTTGATTGTGATTGTATGATTGTATTTGGGAGATTGTAATTGTATGATTGGCATTGTACGATTGTGATTGTATGATTATGATTGTATGATTGTGATTGTATGCTCGCGATTGTATGATTGTGATTGTATGATTGTGATTGTGTGATTGTGATTGTATGATTGTGATCTTATGATTGTGATTGTATGATTGTGATTGTATGATTGTAATTGTATGATTGTGATGGTATGATTGTGATTGTATGATTGCGATAGTATGATTGTGATTGTATGATTGTGACTGGAAGATTGTGATTGTATGATTGCGATTGTGTGATTGTGATTGTATGATTGCGATTGTATGATTGCGATTGTATGATTGTGATTGTATGATTGTGATAGTATGATAGTGATTGTATGACTGTGATTGTATGACTGTGATTGTATGATTGTGATTGTATGATTGTGATTGTATGATTGTGATTGTCTGATTGTGGTTCTATGATTGTGATTGTATGATTGTCATTGTCTGATTATGATTGTATGATTGTGATTGCATGATTGTGATTGTATGATTGCGATAGTATGAATGTGATTGTATGATTGTGGTTGTATGATTGTATTTGGGAGATTGTAATTGTATGATTGCGATTGTATGATTGTGATTGTATGATTGTGATTGTATGATTGTGATTGTATGCTTGCGATTGTATGATTGTGATTGTATGATTGTGATTGTATGATTGTGATTGTGTGATTGTGATTGTATGATTGTGATCTTATCATTGTGATTGTATGATTGTGATTGTATGATTGTAATTGTATGATTGTGATGGTATGATTGTGATTGTATGAATGCGATAGTATGATTGTGATTGTATGATTGTGATTGTATGATTATGATTGTATGATTGTGATTGTATGATTGTGACTGGAAGATTGTGATTGTATGATTGTGATTGTACGATTCTGATTGTATGATTGTGATTGTATGATTGTGATTGTGTGATTGTGATAGTATGATTGTGATTGTAAGATTGTGATTGTATGATTGTGATTGTGTGATTGTGATTGTATGATTGTGATTGTATGATTATGATTGTATGATTGTGATAGTATGATTGTGATTGTATGATTGTGATTGTATGATTGTGATTGTATGGTTGTGATTGTATGATTCTGATTGTATGATTGTATTTGGGATATTGTATTTTGGAGATTGTAATTGTATGATTGCGATTGTATGATTGTGATTGTATGATTGTGATTGTCTGATTGTGGTTGTATGATTGTGATTGTATGATTGTGATAGTATGATTGTGATTGTATGATTGTGATTGTATGACTGTGATTGTATGACTGTGATTGTATGACAGTGATTGTATGATTGTGATTGTATGATTGTGATTGTATGATTGTGATTGTATGATTGTGATTGTATGATTGTGATTGTATGATTCTGACTGTATGATTGCGATGGTATGATTTTGATAGTATCATTGTGATTTTATGATTGTGACGGTATGATTGTGATTGTATGATTGTGATTGTATGATTGTGATTGTATGATTGTGATTGTATGATTGTGATTGTAAGATTGTTTTTGTATGATTGTGATTGTATAGTAGTAATTGTATGATTGTGATCGTATGATTGTGATTGTATGATTGTGATTCAATGATTGTGAGTGTTTGATTGTGATTGTATGATTGTATTTGGGAGATTGTAATTGTATGATTGGCATTGTACGATTGTGATTGTATGATTATGATTGTATGATTGTGATTGTATGCTCGCGATTGTATGATTGTGATTGTATGATTGTGATTGTGTGATTGTGATTGTATGATTGTGATCTTATGATTGTGATTGTATGATTGTGATTGTATGATTGTGATTGTATGATTGTGATTGTATGATTGTAATTGTATGATTGTGATGGTATGATTGTGATTGTATGATTGCGATAGTATGATTGTGATTGTATGATTGTGACTGGAAGATTGTGATTGTATGATTGCGATTGTGTGATTGTGATTGTATGATTGCGATTGTATGATTGCGATTGTATGATTGTGATTGTATGATTGTGATAGTATGATAGTGATTGTATGACTGTGATTGTATGACTGTGATTGTATGATTGTGATTGTATGATTGTGATTGTATGATTGTGATTGTATGATTGTGATTGTCTGATTGTGGTTCTATGATTGTGATTGTATGATTGTCATTGTCTGATTATGATTGTATGATTGTGATTGCATGATTGTGATTGTATGATTGCGATAGTATGAATGTGATTGTATGATTGTGGTTGTATGATTGTATTTGGGAGATTGTAATTGTATGATTGCGATTGTATGATTGTGATAGTATGATTGTGATTGTAAGATTGTGATTGTATGATTGTGATTGTGTGATTGTGATTGTATGATTGTGATTGTATGATTATGATTGTATGATTGTGATAGTATGATTGTGATTGTATGATTGTGATTGTATGATTGTGATTGTATGGTTGTGATTGTATGATTCTGATTGTATGATTGTATTTGGGATATTGTATTTTGGAGATTGTAATTGTATGATTGCGATTGTATGATTGTGATTGTATGATTGTGATTGTCTGATTGTGGTTGTATGATTGTGATTGTATGATTGTGATAGTATGATTGTGATTGTATGATTGTGATTGTATGACTGTGATTGTATGACTGTGATTGTATGACAGTGATTGTATGATTGTGATTGTATGATTGTGATTGTATGATTGTGATTGTATGATTGTGATTGTATGATTGTGATTGTACGATTCTGACTGTATGATTGCGATGGTATGATTTTGATAGTATCATTGTGATTTTATGATTGTGACTGTATGATTGTGATTGTATGATTGTGATTGTATGATTGTGATTGTATGATTGTGATTGTATGATTGTAATTGTATGATTGTGATTGTATGATTGTATTTGGGAGATTGTAATTGTATGATTGCGATTGTATGATTGTGATTGTATGATTGTGATTGTATGATTGTGATTGTATGATTGTGATTGTATGATTGTGATTGTATGATTGTGATTCAATGATTGTGAGTGTTTGATTGTGATTGTATGATTGTATTTGGGAGATTGTGATTGTATGATTGTAATTGTATGATTGTGATGGTATGATTGTGATTGTATGATTGCGATAGTATGATTGTGATTGTATGATTGTGATTGTATGATTGTGGTTGTATGATTGTATTTGGGAGATTGTAATTGTATGATTGCGATTGTATGATTGTGATTGTATGATTGTGATTGTATGATTGTGATTGTATGATTGTGATTGTATGCTTGCGATTGTATGATTGTGATTGTATGATTGTGATAGTATGATTGTGATTGTATGATTCTGATTGTATGATTGTGATTGTATGACTGTGATTGTGTGATTGTGATAGTATGATTGTGATTGTAAGATTGTGATTGTATGACTGTGATTGTATGATTGTGATTGTATGATTGTGATAGTATGATTGTGATTGTATGATTCTGATTGTATGATTGTGATTGTATGACTGTGATTGTGTGATTGTGATAGTATGATTGTGATTGTAAGATTGTGATTGTATGACTGTGATTGTATGATTGTGATTGTATGACTGTGATTGTATGATTGTGATTGTATGATTGTGATTGTATGATTATGATTGTATGATTGTGATTGTATGATGGTGATGGTATGATTGTGATTGTCTGATTGTGAACGTATGATTGTGATTGTATGATTGTGATTGTATGATTGTGATTGTATGATTGTCATTGTATGATTATGATTGTATGATTGTGATTGCATGATTGTGATTGTATGATTGTGATTGTATGATTGTGATTGTATGATTGTGATTGTATGGTTGTGATTGTATGATTGTGATTGTATGACTGTGATTTTGTGATTGTGATAGTACGATTGTGATTGTAAGATTGTGATTGTATGACTGTGATTGTACGATTATGATTGTATGACTGTGATTGTATGATTATGATTGCATGATTGTGATAGTATGATTGTGATTGTATGATTGTGATTGTATGATTGTGATTGTATGATTCTGATTGTATGATTGTATTTGGGAGATTGTATTTTGGAGATTGTAATTGTATGATTGCGATTGTATGATTGTGATTGTATGATTGTGATTGTATGATTGTGATTGTACGATTGTGATTGTATGATTGTAATTGTATGATTATGATTGTATGATTGTGATTGTATGATGGTGATTGTATGATTGTGATTGTATGATTGCGATAGTACGATTGTGATTGTATGATTGTGATTGTAATATTGTGATTGTATGATTGCGATTGTATGATTGTGATTGTATGATTATGATTGTATGATTGTGATTGTATGATTCTGATTGTATGGTTGTGATTTTATGATTGTGATGGTATGATTGTGATCGTATGATTGCGATAGTATGATTCTGATTGTATGATTGTGATTGTATGATTGTGACTGTATGATTGCGATTGTATGACTGTGATTGTGTGATTGTGCTTGTATGATTGCGATTGTATGATTGTGATTGTATGATTGTGATTGTATGATTGTGATAGTATGATTGTGATAATATGACTGTGATCGTATGACTGTGATTGTATGATTGTGATTGTACGATTGTGATTGTATGATTGTGATTGTCTGATTGTGGTTCTATGATTGTGATTGTATGATTGTGATTGTATGATTGTGATTGTATGATTGTGATTGTATGATTGTGATTGTATGATTGTGATTGTATGATTGTGATTGTATGATTGTCATTGTCTGATTATGATTGTATGATTGTGATTGCATGATTGTGATTGTATGATTGTGATAGTATGATTGTGATTGTATGATTGTGATTGTATGATTGTGATTGTATGATGGTGATGGTATGATTGTGATTGTATGATTGCGATAGTACGATTGTGATTGTATGATTGTGATTGTAATATTGTGATTGTATGACTGCGATTGTATGATTGTGATTGTATGATTATGATTGTATGATTGTGATTGTATGATTCTGATTGTATGGTTGTGATTGTATGATTGTGATGGTATGATTGTGATCGTATGATTGCGATAGTATGATTCTGATTGTATGATTGTGATTGTATGATTGTGACTGTATGATTGCGATTGTATGACTGTGATTGTGTGATTGTGGTTGTATGATTGCGATTGTAAGATTGTGATTGTATGATTGTGATTGTATGATTGTGATAGTATGATTGTGATTGTATGACTGTGATCGTATGACTGTGATTGTACGATTGTGATTGTATGATTGTGATTGTCTGATTGTGGTTCTATGATTGTGATTGTATGATTGTGATTGTATGATTGTGATTGTATGATTGTGATTGTATGATTGTGATTGTATGATTGTGATTGTATGATTGTGATTGTATGATTGTGATTGTATGATTGTGATTGTATGATTGTGATAGTATGATTGTGATAATATGACTGTGATCGTATGACTGTGATTGTATGATTGTGATTGTACGATTGTGATTGTATGATTGTGATTGTCTGATTGTGGTTCTATGATTGTGATTGTATGATTGTGATTGTATGATTATGATTGTATGATTGTGATTGTATGATGGTGATGGTATGATTGTGATTGTATGATTGTGATTGTACGATTGTGATTGTATGATTGTAATTGTATGATTATGATTGTATGATTGTGATTGTATGATGGTGATTGTATGATTGTGATTGTATGATTGCGATAGTACGATTGTGATTGTATGATTGTGATTGTAATATTGTGATTGTATGATTGCGATTGTATGATTGTGATTGCATGATTATGATTGTATGATTGTGATTGTATGATTCTGATTGTATGGTTGTGATTTTATGATTGTGATGGTATGATTGTGATCGTATGATTGCGATAGTATGATTCTGATTGTATGATTGTGATTGTATGATTGTGACTGTATGATTGCGATTGTATGACTGTGATTGTGTGATTGTGCTTGTATGATTGCGATTGTATGATTGTGATTGTATGATTGTGATTGTATGATTGTGATAGTATGATTGTGATAATATGACTGTGATCGTATGACTGTGATTGTATGATTGTGATTGTACGATTGTGATTGTATGATTGTGATTGTCTGATTGTGGTTCTATGATTGTGATTGTATGATTGTGATTGTATGATTGTGATTGTATGATTGTGATTGTATGATTGTGATTGTATGATTGTGATTGTATGATTGTCATTGTCTGATTATGATTGTATGATTGTGATTGCATGATTGTGATTGTATGATTGTGATAGTATGATTGTGATTGTATGATTGTGATTGTATGATTGTGATTGTATGATGGTGATGGTATGATTGTGATTGTATGATTGCGATAGTACGATTGTGATTGTATGATTGTGATTGTACTATTGTGATTGTATGACTGCGATTGTATGATTGTGATTGTATGATTATGATTGTATGATTGTGATTGTATGATTCTGATTGTATGGTTGTGATTGTATGATTGTGATGGTATGATTGTGATCGTATGATTGCGATAGTATGATTCTGATTGTATGATTGTGATTGTATGATTGTGACTGTATGATTGCGATTGTATGACTGTGATTGTGTGATTATGGTTGTATGATTGCGATTGTATGATTGTGATTGTATGATTGTGATTGTATGATTGTGATAGTATGATTGTGATTGTATGACTGTGATCGTATGACTGTGATTGTACGATTGTGATTGTATGATTGTGATTGTCTGATTGTGGTTCTATGATTGTGATTGTATGATTGTGATTGTATGATTGTGATTGTATGATTGTGATTGTATGATTGTGATTGTATGATTGTGATTGTATGATTGTGATTGTATGATTGTGATTGTATGATTGTGATTGTATGATTGTCATTGTCTGATTATGATTGTATGATTGTGATTGCATGATTGTGATTGTATGATTGTGGTAGTATGATTGTGATTGTATGATTGTGATTGTATGATTGTGATTGTATGATTGTGATTGTATGATTGTGATTGTATGATTGTGATTGTATGATTTTGATTGTATGATTGTGATAGTATGATTGCGATTGTATGATTTTGATTGTATGATTATGATTGTATGATTGTGATTGTATGATTGTAATTGTATGATTGTGATGGTATGATTGAGATTGTATGATTGCGGTAGTATGATTGTGATTGTTTGATTGTGATTGTATGATTGCGATTGCATGATTGTGATTGCACGATTGTGATTGCACGATTGTGATTGTATGATTTTGATTGTATGATTGTGATTGTATGATTGTGATTGTATGATTGTGATTGTATGATTGTGATTGTATGATTGTGATTGTATGATTGTGATTGTAAGATTGTTTTTGTATGATTGTGATTGTATAGTAGTAATTGTATGATTGTGATCGTATGATTGTGATTGTATGATTGTGATTCAATGATTGTGAGTGTTTGATTGTGATTGTATGATTGTATTTGGGAGATTGTAATTGTATGATTGGCATTGTACGATTGTGATTGTATGATTATGATTGTATGATTGTGATTGTATGCTCGCGATTGTATGATTGTGATTGTATGATTGTGATTGTGTGATTGTGATTGTATGATTGTGATCTTATGATTGTGATTGTATGATTGTGATTGTATGATTGTAATTGTATGATTGTGATGGTATGATTGTGATTGTATGATTGCGATAGTATGATTGTGATTGTATGATTGTGACTGGAAGATTGTGATTGTATGATTGCGATTGTGTGATTGTGATTGTATGATTGCGATTGTATGATTGCGATTGTATGATTGTGATTGTATGATTGTGATAGTATGATAGTGATTGTATGACTGTGATTGTATGACTGTGATTGTATGATTGTGATTGTATGATTGTGATTGTATGATTGTGATTGTCTGATTGTGGTTCTATGATTGTGATTGTATGATTGTCATTGTCTGATTATGATTGTATGATTGTGATTGCATGATTGTGATTGTATGATTGCGATAGTATGAATGTGATTGTATGATTGTGGTTGTATGATTGTATTTGGGAGATTGTAATTGTATGATTGCGATTGTATGATTGTGATTGTATGATTGTGATTGTATGATTGTGATTGTATGCTTGCGATTGTATGATTGTGATTGTATGATTGTGATTGTATGATTGTGATTGTGTGATTGTGATTGTATGATTGTGATCTTATCATTGTGATTGTATGATTGTGATTGTATGATTGTAATTGTATGATTGTGATGGTATGATTGTGATTGTATGAATGCGATAGTATGATTGTGATTGTATGATTGTGATTGTATGATTATGATTGTATGATTGTGATTGTATGATTGTGACTGGAAGATTGTGATTGTATGATTGTGATTGTACGATTCTGATTGTATGATTGTGATTGTATGATTGTGATTGTGTGATTGTGATAGTATGATTGTGATTGTAAGATTGTGATTGTATGATTGTGATTGTGTGATTGTGATTGTATGATTGTGATTGTATGATTATGATTGTATGATTGTGATAGTATGATTGTGATTGTATGATTGTGATTGTATGATTGTGATTGTATGGTTGTGATTGTATGATTCTGATTGTATGATTGTATTTGGGATATTGTATTTTGGAGATTGTAATTGTATGATTGCGATTGTATGATTGTGATTGTATGATTGTGATTGTCTGATTGTGGTTGTATGATTGTGATTGTATGATTGTGATAGTATGATTGTGATTGTATGATTGTGATTGTATGACTGTGATTGTATGACTGTGATTGTATGACAGTGATTGTATGATTGTGATTGTATGATTGTGATTGTATGATTGTGATTGTATGATTGTGATTGTATGATTGTGATTGTATGATTCTGACTGTATGATTGCGATGGTATGATTTTGATAGTATCATTGTGATTTTATGATTGTGACTGTATGATTGTGATTGTATGATTTTGATTGTATGATTGTGATTGTATGATTGTGATTGTATGATTGTGATTGTAAGATTGTTTTTGTATGATTGTGATTGTATAGTAGTAATTGTATGATTGTGATCGTATGATTGTGATTGTATGATTGTGATTCAATGATTGTGAGTGTTTGATTGTGATTGTATGATTGTATTTGGGAGATTGTAATTGTATGATTGGCATTGTACGATTGTGATTGTATGATTATGATTGTATGATTGTGATTGTATGCTCGCGATTGTATGATTGTGATTGTATGATTGTGATTGTGTGATTGTGATTGTATGATTGTGATCTTATGATTGTGATTGTATGATTGTGATTGTATGATTGTGATTGTATGATTGTGATTGTATGATTGTAATTGTATGATTGTGATGGTATGATTGTGATTGTATGATTGCGATAGTATGATTGTGATTGTATGATTGTGACTGGAAGATTGTGATTGTATGATTGCGATTGTGTGATTGTGATTGTATGATTGCGATTGTATGATTGCGATTGTATGATTGTGATTGTATGATTGTGATAGTATGATAGTGATTGTATGACTGTGATTGTATGACTGTGATTGTATGATTGTGATTGTATGATTGTGATTGTATGATTGTGATTGTATGATTGTGATTGTCTGATTGTGGTTCTATGATTGTGATTGTATGATTGTCATTGTCTGATTATGATTGTATGATTGTGATTGCATGATTGTGATTGTATGATTGCGATAGTATGAATGTGATTGTATGATTGTGGTTGTATGATTGTATTTGGGAGATTGTAATTGTATGATTGCGATTGTATGATTGTGATAGTATGATTGTGATTGTAAGATTGTGATTGTATGATTGTGATTGTGTGATTGTGATTGTATGATTGTGATTGTATGATTATGATTGTATGATTGTGATAGTATGATTGTGATTGTATGATTGTGATTGTATGATTGTGATTGTATGGTTGTGATTGTATGATTCTGATTGTATGATTGTATTTGGGATATTGTATTTTGGAGATTGTAATTGTATGATTGCGATTGTATGATTGTGATTGTATGATTGTGATTGTCTGATTGTGGTTGTATGATTGTGATTGTATGATTGTGATAGTATGATTGTGATTGTATGATTGTGATTGTATGACTGTGATTGTATGACTGTGATTGTATGACAGTGATTGTATGATTGTGATTGTATGATTGTGATTGTATGATTGTGATTGTATGATTGTGATTGTATGATTGTGATTGTACGATTCTGACTGTATGATTGCGATGGTATGATTTTGATAGTATCATTGTGATTTTATGATTGTGACTGTATGATTGTGATTGTATGATTGTGATTGTATGATTGTGATTGTATGATTGTGATTGTATGATTGTAATTGTATGATTGTGATTGTATGATTGTATTTGGGAGATTGTAATTGTATGATTGCGATTGTATGATTGTGATTGTATGATTGTGATTGTATGATTGTGATTGTATGATTGTGATTGTAATATTGTGATTGTATGATTGCGATTGTATGATTGTGATTGCATGATTATGATTGTATGATTGTGATTGTATGATTCTGATTGTATGGTTGTGATTTTATGATTGTGATGGTATGATTGTGATCGTATGATTGCGATAGTATGATTCTGATTGTATGATTGTGATTGTATGATTGTGACTGTATGATTGCGATTGTATGACTGTGATTGTGTGATTGTGCTTGTATGATTGCGATTGTATGATTGTGATTGTATGATTGTGATTGTATGATTGTGATAGTATGATTGTGATAATATGACTGTGATCGTATGACTGTGATTGTATGATTGTGATTGTACGATTGTGATTGTATGATTGTGATTGTCTGATTGTGGTTCTATGATTGTGATTGTATGATTGTGATTGTATGATTGTGATTGTATGATTGTGATTGTATGATTGTGATTGTATGATTGTGATTGTATGATTGTCATTGTCTGATTATGATTGTATGATTGTGATTGCATGATTGTGATTGTATGATTGTGATAGTATGATTGTGATTGTATGATTGTGATTGTATGATTGTGATTGTATGATGGTGATGGTATGATTGTGATTGTATGATTGCGATAGTACGATTGTGATTGTATGATTGTGATTGTACTATTGTGATTGTATGACTGCGATTGTATGATTGTGATTGTATGATTATGATTGTATGATTGTGATTGTATGATTCTGATTGTATGGTTGTGATTGTATGATTGTGATGGTATGATTGTGATCGTATGATTGCGATAGTATGATTCTGATTGTATGATTGTGATTGTATGATTGTGACTGTATGATTGCGATTGTATGACTGTGATTGTGTGATTATGGTTGTATGATTGCGATTGTATGATTGTGATTGTATGATTGTGATTGTATGATTGTGATAGTATGATTGTGATTGTATGACTGTGATCGTATGACTGTGATTGTACGATTGTGATTGTATGATTGTGATTGTCTGATTGTGGTTCTATGATTGTGATTGTATGATTGTGATTGTATGATTGTGATTGTATGATTGTGATTGTATGATTGTGATTGTATGATTGTGATTGTATGATTGTGATTGTATGATTGTGATTGTATGATTGTGATTGTATGATTGTGATTGTATGATTGTGATTGTATGATTGTCATTGTCTGATTATGATTGTATGATTGTGATTGCATGATTGTGATTGTATGATTGTGGTAGTATGATTGTGATTGTATGATTGTGATTGTATGATTGTGATTGTATGATTGTGATTGTATGATTGTGATTGTATGATTGTGATTGTATGATTTTGATTGTATGATTGTGATAGTATGATTGCGATTGTATGATTTTGATTGTATGATTATGATTGTATGATTGTGATTGTATGATTGTAATTGTATGATTGTGATGGTATGATTGAGATTGTATGATTGCGGTAGTATGATTGTGATTGTTTGATTGTGATTGTATGATTGCGATTGCATGATTGTGATTGCACGATTGTGATTGCACGATTGTGATTGTATGATTTTGATTGTATGATTGTGATTGTATGATTGTGATTGTATGATTGTGATTGTATGATTGTGATTGTATGATTGTGATTGTATGATTGTGATTGTAAGATTGTTTTTGTATGATTGTGATTGTATAGTAGTAATTGTATGATTGTGATCGTATGATTGTGATTGTATGATTGTGATTCAATGATTGTGAGTGTTTGATTGTGATTGTATGATTGTATTTGGGAGATTGTAATTGTATGATTGGCATTGTACGATTGTGATTGTATGATTATGATTGTATGATTGTGATTGTATGCTCGCGATTGTATGATTGTGATTGTATGATTGTGATTGTGTGATTGTGATTGTATGATTGTGATCTTATGATTGTGATTGTATGATTGTGATTGTATGATTGTAATTGTATGATTGTGATGGTATGATTGTGATTGTATGATTGCGATAGTATGATTGTGATTGTATGATTGTGACTGGAAGATTGTGATTGTATGATTGCGATTGTGTGATTGTGATTGTATGATTGCGATTGTATGATTGCGATTGTATGATTGTGATTGTATGATTGTGATAGTATGATAGTGATTGTATGACTGTGATTGTATGACTGTGATTGTATGATTGTGATTGTATGATTGTGATTGTATGATTGTGATTGTCTGATTGTGGTTCTATGATTGTGATTGTATGATTGTCATTGTCTGATTATGATTGTATGATTGTGATTGCATGATTGTGATTGTATGATTGCGATAGTATGAATGTGATTGTATGATTGTGGTTGTATGATTGTATTTGGGAGATTGTAATTGTATGATTGCGATTGTATGATTGTGATTGTATGATTGTGATTGTATGATTGTGATTGTATGCTTGCGATTGTATGATTGTGATTGTATGATTGTGATTGTATGATTGTGATTGTGTGATTGTGATTGTATGATTGTGATCTTATCATTGTGATTGTATGATTGTGATTGTATGATTGTAATTGTATGATTGTGATGGTATGATTGTGATTGTATGAATGCGATAGTATGATTGTGATTGTATGATTGTGATTGTATGATTATGATTGTATGATTGTGATTGTATGATTGTGACTGGAAGATTGTGATTGTATGATTGTGATTGTACGATTCTGATTGTATGATTGTGATTGTATGATTGTGATTGTGTGATTGTGATAGTATGATTGTGATTGTAAGATTGTGATTGTATGATTGTGATTGTGTGATTGTGATTGTATGATTGTGATTGTATGATTATGATTGTATGATTGTGATAGTATGATTGTGATTGTATGATTGTGATTGTATGATTGTGATTGTATGGTTGTGATTGTATGATTCTGATTGTATGATTGTATTTGGGATATTGTATTTTGGAGATTGTAATTGTATGATTGCGATTGTATGATTGTGATTGTATGATTGTGATTGTCTGATTGTGGTTGTATGATTGTGATTGTATGATTGTGATAGTATGATTGTGATTGTATGATTGTGATTGTATGACTGTGATTGTATGACTGTGATTGTATGACAGTGATTGTATGATTGTGATTGTATGATTGTGATTGTATGATTGTGATTGTATGATTGTGATTGTATGATTGTGATTGTATGATTCTGACTGTATGATTGCGATGGTATGATTTTGATAGTATCATTGTGATTTTATGATTGTGACTGTATGATTGTGATTGTATGATTGTGATTGTATGATTGTGATTGTATGATTGTGATTGTATGATTGTGATTGTAAGATTGTTTTTGTATGATTGTGATTGTATAGTAGTAATTGTATGATTGTGATCGTATGATTGTGATTGTATGATTGTGATTCAATGATTGTGAGTGTTTGATTGTGATTGTATGATTGTATTTGGGAGATTGTAATTGTATGATTGGCATTGTACGATTGTGATTGTATGATTATGATTGTATGATTGTGATTGTATGCTCGCGATTGTATGATTGTGATTGTATGATTGTGATTGTGTGATTGTGATTGTATGATTGTGATCTTATGATTGTGATTGTATGATTGTGATTGTATGATTGTGATTGTATGATTGTGATTGTATGATTGTAATTGTATGATTGTGATGGTATGATTGTGATTGTATGATTGCGATAGTATGATTGTGATTGTATGATTGTGACTGGAAGATTGTGATTGTATGATTGCGATTGTGTGATTGTGATTGTATGATTGCGATTGTATGATTGCGATTGTATGATTGTGATTGTATGATTGTGATAGTATGATAGTGATTGTATGACTGTGATTGTATGACTGTGATTGTATGATTGTGATTGTATGATTGTGATTGTATGATTGTGATTGTATGATTGTGATTGTATGATTGTGATTGTCTGATTGTGGTTCTATGATTGTGATTGTATGATTGTCATTGTCTGATTATGATTGTATGATTGTGATTGCATGATTGTGATTGTATGATTGCGATAGTATGAATGTGATTGTATGATTGTGGTTGTATGATTGTATTTGGGAGATTGTAATTGTATGATTGCGATTGTATGATTGTGATAGTATGATTGTGATTGTAAGATTGTGATTGTATGATTGTGATTGTGTGATTGTGATTGTATGATTGTGATTGTATGATTATGATTGTATGATTGTGATAGTATGATTGTGATTGTATGATTGTGATTGTATGATTGTGATTGTATGGTTGTGATTGTATGATTCTGATTGTATGATTGTATTTGGGATATTGTATTTTGGAGATTGTAATTGTATGATTGCGATTGTATGATTGTGATTGTATGATTGTGATTGTCTGATTGTGGTTGTATGATTGTGATTGTATGATTGTGATAGTATGATTGTGATTGTATGATTGTGATTGTATGACTGTGATTGTATGACTGTGATTGTATGACAGTGATTGTATGATTGTGATTGTATGATTGTGATTGTATGATTGTGATTGTATGATTGTGATTGTATGATTGTGATTGTACGATTCTGACTGTATGATTGCGATGGTATGATTTTGATAGTATCATTGTGATTTTATGATTGTGACTGTATGATTGTGATTGTATGATTGTGATTGTATGATTGTGATTGTATGATTGTGATTGTATGATTGTAATTGTATGATTGTGATTGTATGATTGTATTTGGGAGATTGTAATTGTATGATTGCGATTGTATGATTGTGATTGTATGATTGTGATTGTATGATTGTGATTGTATGATTGTGATTGTATGATTGTGATTGTATGATTGTGATTCAATGATTGTGAGTGTTTGATTGTGATTGTATGATTGTATTTGGGAGATTGTGATTGTATGATTGTAATTGTATGATTGTGATGGTATGATTGTGATTGTATGATTGCGATAGTATGATTGTGATTGTATGATTGTGATTGTATGATTGTGGTTGTATGATTGTATTTGGGAGATTGTAATTGTATGATTGCGATTGTATGATTGTGATTGTATGATTGTGATTGTATGATTGTGATTGTATGATTGTGATTGTATGCTTGCGATTGTATGATTGTGATTGTATGATTGTGATAGTATGATTGTGATTGTATGATTCTGATTGTATGATTGTGATTGTATGACTGTGATTGTGTGATTGTGATAGTATGATTGTGATTGTAAGATTGTGATTGTATGACTGTGATTGTATGATTGTGATTGTATGATTGTGATAGTATGATTGTGATTGTATGATTCTGATTGTATGATTGTGATTGTATGACTGTGATTGTGTGATTGTGATAGTATGATTGTGATTGTAAGATTGTGATTGTATGACTGTGATTGTATGATTGTGATTGTATGACTGTGATTGTATGATTGTGATTGTATGATTGTGATTGTATGATTATGATTGTATGATTGTGATTGTATGATGGTGATGGTATGATTGTGATTGTCTGATTGTGAACGTATGATTGTGATTGTATGATTGTGATTGTATGATTGTGATTGTATGATTGTCATTGTATGATTATGATTGTATGATTGTGATTGCATGATTGTGATTGTATGATTGTGATTGTATGATTGTGATTGTATGATTGTGATTGTATGGTTGTGATTGTATGATTGTGATTGTATGACTGTGATTTTGTGATTGTGATAGTACGATTGTGATTGTAAGATTGTGATTGTATGACTGTGATTGTACGATTATGATTGTATGACTGTGATTGTATGATTATGATTGCATGATTGTGATAGTATGATTGTGATTGTATGATTGTGATTGTATGATTGTGATTGTATGATTCTGATTGTATGATTGTATTTGGGAGATTGTATTTTGGAGATTGTAATTGTATGATTGCGATTGTATGATTGTGATTGTATGATTGTGATTGTATGATTGTGATTGTACGATTGTGATTGTATGATTGTAATTGTATGATTATGATTGTATGATTGTGATTGTATGATGGTGATTGTATGATTGTGATTGTATGATTGCGATAGTACGATTGTGATTGTATGATTGTGATTGTAATATTGTGATTGTATGATTGCGATTGTATGATTGTGATTGTATGATTATGATTGTATGATTGTGATTGTATGATTCTGATTGTATGGTTGTGATTTTATGATTGTGATGGTATGATTGTGATCGTATGATTGCGATAGTATGATTCTGATTGTATGATTGTGATTGTATGATTGTGACTGTATGATTGCGATTGTATGACTGTGATTGTGTGATTGTGCTTGTATGATTGCGATTGTATGATTGTGATTGTATGATTGTGATTGTATGATTGTGATAGTATGATTGTGATAATATGACTGTGATCGTATGACTGTGATTGTATGATTGTGATTGTACGATTGTGATTGTATGATTGTGATTGTCTGATTGTGGTTCTATGATTGTGATTGTATGATTGTGATTGTATGATTGTGATTGTATGATTGTGATTGTATGATTGTGATTGTATGATTGTGATTGTATGATTGTGATTGTATGATTGTCATTGTCTGATTATGATTGTATGATTGTGATTGCATGATTGTGATTGTATGATTGTGATAGTATGATTGTGATTGTATGATTGTGATTGTATGATTGTGATTGTATGATGGTGATGGTATGATTGTGATTGTATGATTGCGATAGTACGATTGTGATTGTATGATTGTGATTGTAATATTGTGATTGTATGACTGCGATTGTATGATTGTGATTGTATGATTATGATTGTATGATTGTGATTGTATGATTCTGATTGTATGGTTGTGATTGTATGATTGTGATGGTATGATTGTGATCGTATGATTGCGATAGTATGATTCTGATTGTATGATTGTGATTGTATGATTGTGACTGTATGATTGCGATTGTATGACTGTGATTGTGTGATTGTGGTTGTATGATTGCGATTGTAAGATTGTGATTGTATGATTGTGATTGTATGATTGTGATAGTATGATTGTGATTGTATGACTGTGATCGTATGACTGTGATTGTACGATTGTGATTGTATGATTGTGATTGTCTGATTGTGGTTCTATGATTGTGATTGTATGATTGTGATTGTATGATTGTGATTGTATGATTGTGATTGTATGATTGTGATTGTATGATTGTGATTGTATGATTGTGATTGTATGATTGTGATTGTATGATTGTGATTGTATGATTGTGATTGTATGATTGTGATTGTATGATTGTCATTGTCTGATTATGATTGTATGATTGTGATTGCATGATTGTGATTGTATGATTGTGGTAGTATGATTGTGATTGTATGATTGTGATTGTATGATTGTGATTGTATGATTGTGATTGTATGATTGTGATTGTATGATTGTGATTGTATGATTTTGATTGTATGATTGTGATAGTATGATTGCGATTGTATGATTTTGATTGTATGATTATGATTGTATGATTGTGATTGTATGATTGTAATTGTATGATTGTGATGGTATGATTGAGATTGTATGATTGCGGTAGTATGATTGTGATTGTTTGATTGTGATTGTATGATTGCGATTGCATGATTGTGATTGCACGATTGTGATTGTATGATTGTGATTGTATGATTTTGATTGTATGATTGTGATTGTATGATTGTGATTGTATGATTGTGATTGTATGATTGTGATTGTATGATTGTGATTGTATGATTGTGATTGTATGATTGTGATTGTAAGATTGTTTCTGTATGATTGTGATTGTATAGTAGTAATTGTATGATTGTGATCGTATGATTGTGATTGTATGATTGTGATTCAATGATTGTGAGTGTTTGATTGTGATTGTATGATTGTATTTGGGAGATTGTAATTGTATGATTGGCATTGTACGATTGTGATTGTATGATTATGATTGTATGATTGTGATTGTATGCTCGCGATTGTATGATTGTGATTGTATGATTGTGATTGTGTGATTGTGATTGTATGATTGTGATCTTATGATTGTGATTGTATGATTGTGATTGTATGATTGTAATTGTATGATTGTGATGGTATGATTGTGATTGTATGATTGCGATAGTATGATTGTGATTGTATGATTGTGACTGGAAGATTGTGATTGTATGATTGCGATTGTGTGATTGTGATTGTATGATTGCGATTGTATGATTGCGATTGTATGATTGTGATTGTATGATTGTGATAGTATGATAGTGATTGTATGACTGTGATTGTATGACTGTGATTGTATGATTGTGATTGTATGATTGTGATTGTATGATTGTGATTGTCTGATTGTGATTGTATGATTGTGATTGTATGATTGTGATTGTATGATTGCGATTGTGTGATTGTGATTGTATGATTGCGATTGTATGATTGCGATTGTATGATTGTGATTGTATGATTGTGATAGTATGATAGTGATTGTATGACTGTGATTGTATGACTGTGATTGTATGATTGTGATTGTATGATTGTGATTGTATGATTGTGATTGTCTGATTGTGGTTCTATGATTGTGATTGTATGATTGTCATTGTCTGATTACGATTGTATGATTGTGATTGCATGATTGTGATTGTATGATTGCGATAGTATGAATGTGATTGTATGATTGTGGTTGTATGATTGTATTTGGGAGATTGTAATTGTATGATTGCGATTGTATGATTGTGATTGTATGATTGTGATTGTATGATTGTGATTGTATGCTTGCGATTGTATGATTGTGATTGTATGATTGTGATTGTATGATTGTGATTGTATGATTGTAATTGTATGATTGTGATGGTATGATTGTGATTGTATGAATGCGATAGTATGATTGTGATTGTATGATTGTGATTGTATGATTATGATTGTATGATTGTGATTGTATGATTGTGACTGGAAGATTGTGATTGTATGATTGTGATTGTACGATTCTGATTGTATGATTGTGATTGTATGATTGTGATTGTGTGATTGTGATAGTATGATTGTGATTGTAAGATTGTGATTGTATGACTGTGATTGTGTGATTGTGATTGTATGATTGTGATTGTATGATTATGATTGTATGATTGTGATAGTATGATTGTGATTGTATGATTGTGATTGTATGATTGTGATTGTATGGTTGTGATTGTATGATTCTGATTGTATGATTGTATTTGGGATATTGTATTTTGGAGATTGTAATTGTATGATTGCGATTGTATGATTGTGATTGTATGATTGTGATTGTCTGATTGTGGTTGTATGATTGTGATTGTATGATTGTGATAGTATGATTGTGATTGTATGATTGTGATTGTATGACTGTGATTGTATGACTGTGATTGTATGACAGTGATTGTATGATTGTGATTGTATGATTGTGATTGTATGATTGTGATTGTATGATTGTGATTGTATGATTCTGACTGTATGATTGCGATGGTATGATTTTGATAGTATCATTGTGATTTTATGATTGTGACTGTATGATTGTGATTGTATGATTGTGATTGTATGATTGTGATTGTATGATTGTGATTGTATGATTGTAATTGTATGATTGTGATTGTATGATTGTATTTGGGAGATTGTAATTGTATTATTGCGATTGTATGATTGTGATTGTATGATTGTGATTGTATGATTGTGATTGTATGATTGTGATTGTATGATTGTGATTGTATGATTGTGATTGTAAGATTGTTTTTGTATGATTGTGATTGTATAGTAGTAATTGTATGATTGTGATCGTATGATTGTGATTGTATGATTGTGATTCAATGATTGTGAGTGTTTGATTGTGATTGTATGATTGTGTTTGGGAGATTGTAATTGTATGATTGGAATTGTATGATTGTCATTGTATGATTGTGATTGTGTGATTGTGATTGTATGATTGTGATCTTATGATTGTGATTGTATGATTGTGATTGTATGATTGTAATTGTATGATTGTGATGGTATGATTGTGATTGTATGATTGCGATAGTATGATTGTGATTGTATGATTGTGATTGTATGATTATGATTGTATGATTGTGATTGTATGATTGTGATTGTATGATTGCGATTGTATGATTGCGATTGTATGATTGTGATTGTCTGATTGTGGTTCTATGATTGTGATTGTATGATTGTGATTGTATGATTGTGATTGTATGATTGTGATTGTATGATTGTCATTGTCTGATTATGATTGTATGATTGTGATTGCATGATTGTGATTGTATGATTGTGATAGTATGATTGTGATTGTATGATTGTGATTGTATGATTGTGGTTGTATGATTGTATTTGGGAGATTGTAATTGTTTGATTGCGATTGTATGATTGTGATTGTGTGATTGTGATAGTATGATTGTGATTGTAAGATTGTGATTGTGTGACTGTGATTGTATGATTGTGATTGTATGATTGTGATTGTATGATTATGATTGTATGATTATGATAGTATGATTGTGATTGTATGATTGTGATTGTATGATTGTGATTGCATGATTCTGATTGTATGATTGTATTTGGGATATTGTATTTTGGAGATTGTAATTGTATGATTGCGATTGTATGATTGTGATTGTATGATTGTGATTGTATGATTGTGATTGTATGATTGTGATTGTATGATTGTGATTGTGTGATTGTAATTGTATGATTATGATTGTATGATTGTGATTGTATGATGGTGATGGTATGATTGTGATTGTCTGATTGTGAATGTATGATTGTGATTGTATGATTGTGATTGTATGATTGTGATTGTAAGATTGTCATTGTATGATTATGATTGTATGATTGTGATTGCATGATTGTGATTGTATGATTGTGATTGTATGATTGTGATTGTATGATTGTGATTGTATGATTGTGATTGTATGATTGTGATTGTATGATTGTGATTGTATGATTGTGATTGTATGATTGTGATTGTATGATTGCGATTGTATGATTGCGATTGTATGATTGTGATTGTCTGATTGTGGTTCTATGATTGTGATTGTATGATTGTGATTGTATGATTGCGATTGTATGATTGTCATTGTCTGATTATGATTGTATGATTGTGATTGCATGATTGTGATTGTATGATTGTGATAGTATGATTGTGATTGTATGATTGTGATTGTATGATTGTGGTTGTATGATTGTATTTGGGAGATTGTAATTGTATGATTGCGATTGTATGATTGTGATTGTATGATTGTGATTGTATGATTGTGATTGTATGCTTGCGATTGTATGATTGTGATTGTATGATTGTGATTGTATGATTGTGATTGTATGATTGTGATAGTATGATTGTGATTGAATGATTGTGATTGTATGATTGTGGTTGTATGATTGTATTTGGGAGATTGTAATTGTATGATTGCGATTGTATGATTGTGATTGTATGATGGTGATTGTATGATTGTGATTGTATTCTTGCGATTGTATGATTGTGATTGTATGATTGTGATTGTGTGATTGCGATTGTATGATTGCGATTGTATGATTGTGATTGTATGATTGTGATAGTATGATAGTGATTGTATGACTGTGATTGTATGACTGTGATTGTATGATTGTGATTGTATGATTGTGATTGTATGATTGTGATTGTCTGATTGTGGTTCTATGATTGTGATTGTATGATTGTCATTGTCTGATTATGATTGTATGATTGTGATTGCATGATTGTGATTGTATGATTGTGATAGTATGATTGTGATTGTATGATTGTGATTGTCTGATTGTGGTTGTATGATTGTATTTGGGAGATTGTAATTGTATGATTGCGATTGTATGGTTGTGATTGTATGATTGTGATTGTATGATTGTGATTGTATGCTTGCGATTGTATGATTGTGATTGTATGATTCTGATTGTATGATTGTGATTGTATGATTGTGATTGTGTGATTGTGGTAGTATGATTGTGATTGTAAGATTGTGATTGTATGATTGTGATTGTATGATTGTGATTGTATGATTATGATTGTATAATTGTGATAGTATGATTGTGATTGTATGATTGTGATTGTATGATTGTGATTGTATGATTGTGATTGTATGATTCTGATTGTATGATTGTATTTGGGATATTGTATTTTGGAGATTGTAATTGTATTATTGCGATTGTATGATTGTGATTGTATGATTGTGATTGTATGATTGTGATTGTATGATTGTGATTGTATGATTGTGATTGTATGATTGTGATTGTGTGATTGTAATTGTATGATTATGATTGTATGATTGTGATTGTATGACGGTGATCTTATGATTGTGATTGTATGATTGCGATAGTATGATTGTGATTGTATGATTGTGATTGTAATATTATGATTGTATGATTGCGATTGTATGATTGTGATTGTATGATTAGGATTGTATGATTGTGATTGTATGATTGTGATTGTATGATTGTGATTGTATGATTGTGATAGTATGATTGTGATTGTATGACTGTGATTGTATGACTGTGATTGTATGATTGTGATTGTATGATTGTGATTGTATGATTGTGATTGTCTGATTGTGGTTGTATGATTGTGATTGTATGATTGTGATAGTATGATTGTGATTGTATGACTGTGATTGTATGACTGTGATTGTATGATTGTGTTTGTATGATTGTGATTGTATGATTGTGATTGTCTGACTGTGGTTGTATGATTGTGATTGTATGATTGTGATTCTATGATTGTGATTGTATGATTGTGATTGTATGATTGTGATTGTATGATTGTGATTGTGTGATTGTGATTGTATGATTGTGATCTTATGATTGTGATTGTATGATTGTGATTGTATGATTGTAATTGTATGATTGTGATGGTATGATTGTGATTGTATGAATGCGATAGTATGATTGTGATTGTATGATTGTGATTGTATGATTATGATTGTATGATTGTGATTGTATGATTGTGACTGGAAGATTGTGATTGTATGATTGTGATTGTACGATTCTGATTGTATGATTGTGATTGTATGATTGTGATTGTGTGATTGTGATAGTATGATTGTGATTGTAAGATTGTGATTGTATGATTGTGATTGTATGATTGTCATTGTATGATTATGATTGTATGATTGCGATTGCATGATTGTGATTGTATGATTGTGATTGTATGATTGTGATTGTATGATTGTGATTGTATGATTGTGATTGTGTGATTGTGATAGTATGATTGTGATTGTAAGATTGTGACTGTATGACTGTGATTGTACGATTGTGATTGTATGATTGTGATTGTATGATTATGATTGTATGATTGTGATAGTATGATTGTGATTGTATGATTGTGATTGTATGATTGTGATTGTATGATTCTGATTGTATGATTGTATTTGGAAGATTGTATTTTGGAGATTGTAATTGTATGATTGCGATTGTATGATTGTGATTGTATGATTGTGATTGTATGATTGTGATTGTATGATTGTGATTGTATGATTGTAATTGTATGATTATGATTGTATGATTGTGATTGTATGATGGTGATGGTATGATCGTGATTGTATGATTGCGATAGTACGATTGTGATTGTATGATTGCGATTGTATGATTGTGATAGTATGATTGTGATTGTATGATTGTGATTGTATGATTGTGATTGTATGATTCTGATTGTATGATTGTATTTGGAAGATTGTATTTTGGAGATTGTAATTGTATGATTGCGATTGTATGATTGTGATTGTATGACTGTGATTGTACGATTGTGATTGTATGATTGTGATTGTATGATTATGATTGTATGATTGTGATAGTATGATTGTGATTGTATGATTGTGATTGTATGATTGTGATTGTATGATTCTGATTGTATGATTGTATTTGGAAGATTGTATTTTGGAGATTGTAATTGTATGATTGTGATTGTATGATTGTGATTGTATGATTGTCATTGTCTGATTATGATTGTATGATTGTGATTGCATGATTGTGATTGTATGATTGTGATAGTATGATTGTGATTGTATGATTGTGACTGTATGATTGTGATTGTATGATTGTGACTGTATGATTGCGATTGTATGATTGTGATTGTGTGATTGTGATTGTATGATTGTAATTGTCTGATTATGGTTGTATGATTGTGGTTGCATGATTGTGATAGTATGATTGTGATTGTATGACTCTGATCGTATGACTGTGATTGTATGATTGTGATTGTACGATTGTGATTGTATGATTGTGGTTGTCTGATTGTGGTTCTATGATTGTGATTGTATGATTGTGATTGTATGATTGTGATTGTCTGATTGTGGTTCTATGATTGTGATTGTATGATTGTGATTGTATGATTGTGATTGTATGATTGTCATTGTCTGATTATGATTGTATGATTGTGATTGCATGATTGTGATTGTATGATTGTGATAGTATGATTGTGATTGTATGATTGTGATTGTATGATTGTGGTTGTATGATTGTGTTTGGGAGATTGTAATTGTATGATTGCGATTGTATGATTGTGATTGTATGATGGTGATTGTATGACTGTGATTGTATGCTTGCGATTGTATGACTGTGATTGTATGATTCTGATTGTATGATTGTGATTGTATGATTGTGATTGTGTGATTGTGATAGTATGATTGTGATTGTAAGATTGTGATTGTATGACTGTGATTGTATGATTGTGATTGTATGATTGTGATTGTATGATTATGATTGTATGATTGTGATAGTATGATTGTGATTGTATGATTGTGATTGTATGATTGTGATTGTATGATTCTGATTGTATGATTGTATTTGGGATATTGTATTTTGGAGATTGTAATTGTATGATTGCGATTGTATGATTGTGATTGTATGATTGTGATTGTATGATTGTGATTGTATGATTGTGATTGTATGATTGTGATTGTATGATTGTGATTGTGTGATTGTAATTGTATGATTATGATTGTATGATTGTGATTGTATGATGGTGATGGTATGATTGTGATTGTCTGATTGTGAACGTATGATTGTGATTGTATGATTGTGATTGTATGATTGTGATTGTATGATTGTCATTGTATGATTATGATTGTATGATTGTAATTGTATGATTGCGATTGTATGATTGTGATTGTATGATTGTGATTGTATGATTGTGATTGTACGATTGTGATTGTATGATTGTAATTGTATGATTATGATTGTATGATTGTGATTGTATGATTCTGATTGTATGGTTGTGATTGTATGATTGTGATGGTATGATTGTGATCGTATGATTGCGATAGTATGATTCTGATTGTATGATTGTGATTGTATGATTGTGACTGTATGGTTGCGATTGTATGACTATGATTGTGTGATTGTGGTTGTATGATTGCGATTGTATGATTGTGATTGTATGATTGTGATTGTATGATTGTGATAGTATGATTGTGATAATATGACTGTGATCGTATGACTGTGATTGTATGATTGTGATTGTACGATTGTGATTGTATGATTGTGATTGTAAGATTGTTTTTGTATGATTGTGATTGTATAGTAGTAATTGTATGATTGTGATCGTATGATTGTGATTGTATGATTGTGATTCAATGATTGTGAGTGTTTGATTGTGATTGTATGATTGTATTTGGGAGATTGTAATTGTATGATTGGGATTGTACGATTGTGATTGTATGATTATGATTGTATGATTGTGATTGTATGCTCGCGATTGTATGATTGTGATTGTATGATTGTGATTGTGTGATTGTGATTGTATGATAGTGATCTAATGATTGTGATTGTATGATTGTGATTGTATGATTGTAATTGTATGATTGTGATTGTATGATTGTGATAGTATGATAGTGATTGTATGACTGTGATTGTATGACTGTGATTGTATGATTGTGATTGTATGATTGTGATTGTATGATTGTGATTGTCTGATTGTGGTTCTATGATTGTGATTGTATGATTGTCATTGTCTGATTATGATTGTATGATTGTGATTGCATGATTGTGATTGTATGATTGTGATAGTATGAATGTGATTGTATGATTGTGATTGTATGATTGTGGTTGTATGATTGTATTTGGGAGATTGTAATTGTATGATTGCGATTGTATGATTGTGATTGTATGATTGTGATTGTATGATTGTGATTGTATGCTTGCGATTGTATGATTGTGATTGTATGATTGGGATTGTATGATTGTGATTGTGTGATTGTGATTGTATGATTGTGATCTTATGATTGTGATCTTATCATTGTGATTGTATGATTGTGATTGTACGATTTTGATTGTATGATTGTGATTGTATGATTGTGATTGTGTGATTGTGATAGTATGATTGTGATTGTAAGATTGTGATTGTATGACTGTGATTGTATGATTGTGATTGTATGATTGTGATTGTATGATTGTGATTGTATGATTGTGATTGTATGATTGTGATTGTATGATTGTGATAGTATGATTGTGATTGTATGACTGTGATTGTATGACTGTGATTGTATGATTGTGATTGTATGATTGTGATTGTATGATTGTGATTGTATGCTTGCGATTGTATGATTGTGATTGTATGATTGTGATGGTATGATTGTGATTGTATGATTGTGAATGTATGATTGTGATTGTCTGATTGTGGTTCTATGATTGTGATTGTATGATTGTGATTGTATGATTGTCACTGTGTGATTATGATTGTATGATTGTGATTGCATGATTGTGATTGTATGATTGTGATAGTATGATTGTGATTGAATGATTGTGATTGTATGATTGTGGTTGTATGATTGTATTTGGGAGATTGTAATTGTATGATTGCGATTGTATGATTGTGATTGTATGATGGTGATTGTATGATTGTGATTGTATTCTTGCGATTGTATGATTGTGATTGTATGATTGTGATTGTGTGATTGCGATTGTATGATTGCGATTGTATGATTGTGATTGTATGATTGTGATAGTATGATAGTGATTGTATGACTGTGATTGTATGACTGTGATTGTTTGATTGTGATTGTATGATTGTGATTGTATGATTGTGATTGTCTGATTATGGTTCTATGATTGTGATTGTATGATTGTCATTGTCTGATTATGATTGTATGATTGTGATTGCATGATTGTGATTGTATGATTGTGATAGTATGATTGTGATTGTATGATTGTGATTGTATGATTGTGGTTGTATGATTGTATTTGGGAGATTGTAATTGTATGATTGCGATTGTATGGTTGTGATTGTATGATTGTGATTGTATGATTGTGATTGTATGCTTGCGATTGTATGATTGTGATTGTATGATTCTGATTGTATGATTGTGATTGTATGATTGTGATTGTGTGATTGTGGTAGTATGATTGTGATTGTAAGATTGTGATTGTATGATTGTGATTGTATGATTGTGATTGTATGATTATGATTGTATAATTGTGATAGTATGATTGTGATTGTATGATTGTGATTGTATGATTGTGATTGTATGATTGTGATTGTATGATTCTGATTGTATGATTGTATTTGGGATATTGTATTTTGGAGATTGTAATTGTATTATTGCGATTGTATGATTGTGATTGTATGATTGTGATTGTATGATTGTGATTGTATGATTGTGATTGTATGATTGTGATTGTATGATTGTGATTGTGTGATTGTAATTGTATGATTATGATTGTATGATTGTGATTGTATAATGGTGATCTTATGATTGTGATTGTATGATTGCGATAGTATGATTGTGATTGTATGATTGTGATTGTAATATTATGATTGTATGATTGCGATTGTATGATTGTGATTGTATGATTAGGATTGTATGATTGTGATTGTATGATTGTGATTGTATGATTGTGATAGTATGATTGTGAATGTATGACTGTGATTGTATGACTGTGATTGTATGATTGTGATTGTATGATTGTGATTGTATGATTGTGATTGTCTGATTGTGGTTGTATGATTGTGATTGTATGATTGTGATAGTATGATTGTGATTGTATGACTGTGATTGTATGATTGTGATGGTATGATTGTGATTGTATGAATGCGATAGTATGATTGTGATTGTATGATTGTGATTGTACGATTCTGATTGTATGATTGTGATTGTATGATTGTGATTGTGTGATTGTGATAGTATGATTGTGATTGTAAGATTGTGATTGTATGATTGTGATTGTATGATTGTCATTGTATGATTATGATTGTATGATTGCGATTGCATGATTGTGATTGTATGATTGTGATTGTATGATTGTGATTGTATGATTGTGATTGTATGATTGTGATTGTGTGATTGTGATAGTATGATTGTGATTGTAAGATTGTGACTGTATGACTGTGATTGTACGATTGTGATTGTATGATTGTGATTGTATGATTATGATTGTATGATTGTGATAGTATGATTGTGATTGTATGATTGTGATTGTATGATTGTGATTGTATGATTCTGATTGTATGATTGTATTTGGGAGATTGTATTTTGGAGATTGTAATTGTATGATTGCGATTGTATGATTGTGATTGTATGATTGTGATTGTATGATTGTGATTGTATGATTGTGATTGTATGATTGTGATTGTATGATTGTAATTGTATGATTATGATTGTATGATTGTGATTGTATGATGGTGATGGTATGATTGTGATTGTATGATTGCGATAGTACGATTGTGATTGTATGATTGTGATTGTAATATTGTGATTGTATGATTGCGATTGTATGATTGCGATTGTATGATTATGATTGTATGATTGTGATTGTATGATTCTGATTGTATGGTTGTGATTGTATGATTGTGATGGTATGATTGTGATCGTATGATTGCGATAGTATGATTGTGACTGTATGATTGTGATTGTATGATTGTGACTGTATGATTGCGATTGTATGATTGTGATTGTGTGATTGTGATTGTATGATTGCGATTGTATGATTGTGATTGTATGATTGTGATTGTATGATTGTGATAGTATGATTGTGATTGTATGACTCTGATCGTATGACTGTGATTGTATGATTGTGATTGTACGATTGTGATTGTATGATTGTGATTGTCTGATTGTGGTTCTATGATTGTGATTGTATGATTGTGATTGTATGATTGTGATTGTATGATTGTGATTGTATGATTGTGATTGTATGATTGTGATTGTATGATTGTAATTGTCTGATTATGGTTGTATGATTGTGGTTGCATGATTGTGATTGTATGATTGTGATAGCATGATTGTGATTGTATGATTGTGATTGTATGATTGTGATTGTATGATTTTGATTGTATGATTGTGATAGTATGATTGCGATTGTATGGTTTTGATTGTATGATAGTGATTGTATGATTGTGATTGTATGATTGTAATTGTATGATTGTGATGGTATGATTGTGATTGTATGATTGCGGTAGTATGATTGTGATTGTTTGATTGTGATTGTATGATTGTGATTGTATGATTGTGATTGTATGATTGTGATTGTATGATTGCGATTGTATGATTGCGATTGTATGATTGTGATTGCACGATTGTGATTGTATGATTGTGATTGTATGATTTTGATTGTATGATTGTGATTGTATGATTGTGATTGTATGATTGTGATTGTATGATTGTGATTGTAAGATGGTATTTGTATGATTGTGATTGTATAGTAGTAATTGTATGATTGTGATCGTATGATTGTGATTGTATGATTGTGATTGAATGATTGTGAGTGTATGATTGTGATTGTATGATTGTGATTGCATGATTGTGATTGAATGATTGTGATAGTACGATTGTGATTGTATGATTGTGATTGTATGATTGTATTTGGGAGATTGTAATTGTATGATTGCGATTGTATGATTGTGATTGTATGATTGTGATTGTATGATTGTGATTGTATGATTGTGAGTGTATGATTGTGATTGTATGATTGTGATTGCATGATTGTAATTGTATGATTATGATTGTATGATTGTGATTGTATGATGGTGATTGTATGATTGTATTTGGGAGATTGTAATTGTATGATTGCGATTGTATGATTGTGATTGCACGATTGTGATTGTATGATTGTGATTGTATGATTTTGATTGTATGATTGTGATTGTATGATTGTGATTGTATGATTGTGATTGTATGATTGTGATTGTATGATTGTGATTGTAAGATGGTATTTGTATGATTGTGATTGTATAGTAGTAATTGTATGATTGTGATCGTATGATTGTGATTGTATGATTGTGATTGAATGATTGTGAGTGTATGATTGTGATTGTATGATTGTGATTGCATGATTGTGATTGAATGATTGTGATAGTACGATTGTGATTGTATGATTGTGATTGTATGATTGTATTTGGGAGATTGTAATTGTATGATTGCGATTGTATGATTGTGATTGTATGCTTGCGATTGTATGATTGTGATTGTATGATTGTGATTGTATGATTGTGATTGTATGATTGTGATTGTGTGATTGTGATTGTATGATTGTGATCTTAGGATTGTGATTGTATGATTGTGATTGTATGATTGTAATTGTATGATTGTGATGGTATGATTGTGATTGTATGATTGTCATTGTCTGATTATGATTGTATGATTGTGATTGCATGATTGTGATTGTATGATTGTGATAGTATGATTGTGATTGTATGATTGTGATTGTATGACTGTGGTTGTATGATTGTATTTGGGAGATTGTAATTGTATGATTGCGATTGTATGATTGTGATTGTATGATGGTGATTGTATGACTGTGATTGTATGCTTGCGATTGTATGATTGTGATTGTATGATTCTGATTGTATGATTGTGATTGTATGATTGTGATTGTGTGATTGTGATAGTATGATTGTGATTGTAAGATTGTGATTGTATGACTGTGATTGTATGATTGTGATTGTATGATTGTGATTGTATGATTATGATTGTATGATTGTGATAGTATGATTGTGATTGTATGATTGTGATTGTATGATTGTGATTGTATGATTCTGATTGTATGATTGTGATTGTGTGATTGTAATTGTATGATTACGATTGTATGATTGTGATTGTATGATGGTGATGGTATGATTGTGATTGTCTGATTGTGAACGTATGATTGTGATTGTATGATTGTGATTGTATGATTGTGATTGTATGATTGTCATTGTATGATTATGATTGTATGATTGTAATTGTATGATTGCGATTGTATGATTGTGATTGTATGATTGTGATTGTATGATTGTGATTGTACGATTGTGATTGTATGATTGTAATTGTATGATTATGATTGTATGATTGTGATTGTATGATGGTGATGGTATGATTGTGATTGTATGATTGCGATAGTACGATTGTGATTGTATGATTGTGATTGTAATATTGTGATTGTATGATTGCGATTGTATGATTGTGATTGTATGATTATGATTGTATGATTGTGATTGTATGATTCTGATTGTATGGTTGTGATTGTATGATTGTGATGGTATGATTGTGATCGTATGATTGCGATAGTATGATTCTGATTGTATGATTGTGATTGTATGATTGTGACTGTATGGTTGCGATTGTATGACTGTGATTGTGTGATTGTGGTTGTATGATTGCGATTGTATGATTGTGATTGTATGATTGTGATTGTATGATTGTGATAGTATGATTGTGATTGTATGACTGTGATCGTATGACTGTGATTGTATGATTGTGATTGTATGATTGTGATTGTCTGATTGTGGTTCTATGATTGTGATTGTATGATTGTCATTGTCTGATTATGATTGTATGATTGTGATTGCATGATTGTGATTGTATGATTGTGATAGTATGAATGTGATTGTATGATTGTGATTGTATGATTGTGGTTGTATGATTGTATTTGGGAGATTGTAATTGTATGATTGCGATTGTATGATTGTGATTGTATGATTGTGATTGTATGATTGTGATAGTATGCTTGCGATTGTATGATTGTGATTGTATGATTGGGATTGTATGATTGTGATTGTGTGATTGTGATTGTATGATTGTGATCTTATGATTGTGATCTTATCATTGTGATTGTATGATTGTGTTTGTACGATTCTGATTGTATGATTGTGATTGTATGATTGTGATTGTGTGATTGTGATAGTATGATTGTGATTGTAAGATTGTGATTGTATGACTATGATTGTATGATTGTGATTGTATGATTGTGATTGTATGATTGTGATTGTATGATTGTGATTGTATGATTGTGATAGTATGATTGTGATTGTATGACTGTGATTGTATGACTGTGATTGTATGATTGTGATTGTATGATTGTGATTGTATGATTGTGATTGTCTGATTGTGGTTGTATGATTGTGATTGTATGATTGTGATAGTATGATTGTGATTGTATGACTGTGATTGTATGACTGTGATTGTATGATTGTGATTGTATGATTGTGATTGTATGATTCTGACTGTATGATTGCGATGGTATGATTTTGATAGTATCATTGTGATTTTATGATTGTGACTGTATGATTGTGATTGTATGATTGTGATTGTATGATTGTGATTGTATGATTGTGATTGTATGATTGTAATTGTATGATTGTGATTGTATGATTGTATTTGGGAGATTGTAATTGTATGATTGCGATTGTATGATTGTGATTGTATGATTGTTATTGTATGATTATGATTGTATGATTGTGATTGTATGATTGTGATTGTATGATTGTGATAGTATGATTGTGATTGTATGACTGTGATTGTATGACTGTGATTGTATGATTGTGATTGTATGATTGTGATTGTATGATTGTGATTGTCTGATTGTGGTTGTATGATTGTGATTGTATGATTGTGATAGTATGATTGTGATTGTATGACTGTGATTGTATGACTGTGATTGTATTATTGTGTTTGTATGATTGTGATTGTATGATTGTGATTGTCTGATTGTGGTTGTATGATTGTGATTGTATGATTGTGATTGTATGATTGTGATTGTATGATTGTGATTGTATGATTGTGATTGTATGATTGTGATTGTATGATTGTGATTGTATGATTGTAATTGTCTGATTATGGTTGTATGATTGTGGTTGCATGATTGTGATTGTTTGATTGTGATAGTATGATTGTGATTGTATGATTGTGATTGTATGACTGTGATTGTATGACTGTGATTGTATGACAGTGATTGTATGATTGTGATTGTATGATTGTGATTGTATGATTGTGATTGTATGATTGTGATTGTATGATTGTGATTGTATGATTGTGATTGTATGATTCTGACTGTATGATTGCGATGGTATGATTTTGATAGTATCATTGTGATTTTATGATTGTGACTGTATGATTGTGATTGTATGATTGTGATTGTATGATTGTGATTGTATGATTGTGATTGTATGATTGTGATTGTATGATTGTAATTGTATGATTGTGATTGTATGATTGTATTTGGGTGATTGTAATTGTATGATTGCGATTGTATGATTGTGATTGTATGATTGTGATTGTATGATTGTGATAGTATGATTGTGATTGTATGACTGTGATTGTATGACTGTGATTGTATGATTGTGATTGTATGATTGTGATTGTCTGATTGTGGTTGTATGATTGTGATAGTATGATTGTGATTGTATGACTGTGATTGTATGACTGTGATTGTATGATTGTGTTTGTATGATTGTGATTGTATGATTGTGATTGTCTGATTGTGGTTGTATGATTGTGATTGTATGATTATGATTGTATGATTGTGATTGTATGATTGTGATTGTATGATTGTGATTGTATGGTTCTGACTGTATGATTGCGATGGTATGATTTTGATAGTATCATTGTGATTTTATGATTGTGACTGTATGATTGTGATTGTATGATTGTGATTGTATGATTGTGATTATATGATTGTGATTGTATGATTGTAATTGTATGATTGTGATTGTATGATTGTATTTGGGAGATTGTAATTGTATGATTGCGATTGTATGATTGTGATTGTATGATTGTGATTGTATGATTATGATTGTATGATTGTGATGGTATGATTGTGATTGTATGATTGCGATAGTACGATTGTGATTGTATGATTGTGATTGTAATATTGTGATTGTATGATTGCGATTGTATGATTGTGGTTGTATGATTATGATTGTATGATTGTGATTGTATGATTCTGATTGTATGGTTGTGATTGTATGATTGTGATGGTATGATTGTGATTATATGATTGTGATTGTATGATTGTAATTGTATGAGTGTGATTGTATGATTGTATTTGGGAGATTGTAATTGTATGATTGCGATTGTATGATTGTGATTGTATGATTGTGATTGTATGATTATGATTGTATGATTGTGATGGTATGATTGTGATTGTATGATTGCGATAGTACGATTGTGATTGTATGACTGTGATTGTATGACTGTGATTGTATGATTGTGTTTGTATGATTGTGATTGTATGATTGTGATTGTCTGATTGTGGTTGTATGATTGTGATTGTATGATTATGATTGTATGACTGTGATTGTATGACTGTGATTGTATGATTGTGTTTGTATGATTGTGATTGTATGATTGTGATTGTCTGATTGTGGTTGTATGATTGTGATTGTATGATTATGATTGTATGATTGTGATTGTATGATTGTGATTGTATGATTGTGATTGTATGATTCTGACTGTATGATTGCGATGGTATGATTTTGATAGTATCATTGTGATTTTATGATTGTGACTGTATGATTGTGATTGTATGATTGTGATTGTATGATTGTGATTATATGATTGTGATTGTATGATTGTAATTGTATGATTGTGATTGTATGATTGTATTTGGGAGATTGTAATTGTATGATTGCGATTGTATGATTGTGATTGTATGATTGTGATTGTATGATTATGATTGTATGATTGTGATGGTATGATTGTGATTGTATGATTGCGATAGTACGATTGTGATTGTATGATTGTGATTGTAATATTGTGATTGTATGATTGCGATTGTATGATTGTGGTTGTATGATTATGATTGTATGATTGTGATTGTATGATTCTGATTGTATGGTTGTGATTGTATGATTGTGATGGTATGATTGTGATCGTATGATTGCGATAGTATGATTGTGACTGTATGATTGTGATTGTATGATTGTGATTGTCTGATTGTGGTTGTATGATTGTGATTGTATGATTGTGATTGTATGATTGTGATTGTATGATTGTGATTGTATGATTGTGATTGTATGATTGTGATTGTATGATTGTGATTGTATGATTGTGATTGTATGATTGTAATTGTCTGATTATGGTTGTATGATTGTGGTTGCATGATTGTGATTGTTTGATTGTGATAGTATGATTGTGATTGTATGATTGTGATTGTATGACTGTGATTGTATGACTGTGATTGTATGACAGTGATTGTATGATTGTGATTGTATGATTGTGATTGTATGATTGCGATTGTATGATTGTGATTGTATGATTGTGGTTGTATGATTGTGATTGTATGATTGTGATTGTATGATTCTGACTGTATGATTGCGATGGTATGATTTTGATAGTATCATTGTGATTTTATGATTGTGACTGTATGATTGTGATTGTATGATTGTGATTGTATGATTGTGATTGTATGATTGTGATTGTATGATTGTGATTGTATGATTGTAATTGTATGATTGTGATTGTATGATTGTATTTGGGTGATTGTAATTGTATGATTGCGATTGTATGATTGTGATTGTATGATTGTGATTGTATGATTGTGATAGTATGATTGTGATTGTATGACTGTGATTGTATGACTGTGATTGTATGATTGTGAATGTATGATTGTGATTGTATGATTGTGATTGTCTGATTGTGGTTGTATGATTGTGATAGTATGATTGTGATTGTATGACTGTGATTGTATGACTGTGATTGTATGATTGTGTTTGTATGATTGTGATTGTATGATTGTGATTGTCTGATTGTGGTTGTATGATTGTGATTGTATGATTATGATTGTATGATTGTGATTGTATGATTGTGATTGTATGATTGTGATTGTATGATTCTGACTGTATGATTGCGATGGTATGATTTTGATAGTATCATTGTGATTTTATGATTGTGACTGTATGATTGTGATTGTATGATTGTGATTGTATGATTGTGATTGTATGATTGTGATTGTATGATTGTAATTGTATGATTGTGATTGTATGATTGTATTTGGGAGATTGTAATTGTATGATTGCGATTGTATGATTGTGATTGTATGATTGTGATTGTATGATTATGATTGTATGATTGTGATTGTATGATTGTGATTGTATGATTGTGATAGTATGATTGTGATTGTATGACTGTGATTGTATGATTGTGTTTGTATGATTGTGATTGTATGATTGTGATTGTCTGATTGTGGTTGTATGATTGTGATTGTATGACTGTGATTGTATGACTGTGATTGTATGATTGTGATTGTATGATTGTGATTGTATGATTCTGACTGTATGATTGCGACGGTATGATTTTGATAGTATCATTGTGATTTTATGATTGTGACTGTATGATTGTGATTGTATGATTGTGATTGTATGATTGTGATTGTATGATTGTGATTGTATGATTGTAATTGTATGATTGTGATTGTATGATTGTATTTGGGAGATTGTAATTGTATGATTGCGATTGTATGATTGTGATTGTATGATTGTGATTGTATGATTATGATTGTATGATTGTGATTGTATGATTGTGATTGTATGATTGTGATAGTATGATTGTGATTGTATGACTGTGATTGTATGACTGTGATTGTATGATTGTGATTGTATGATTGTGATTGTATGATTGTGATTGTCTGATTGTGGTTGTATGATTGTGATTGTATGATTGTGATAGTATGATTGTGATTGTATGACTGTGATTGTATGACTGTGATTGTATGATTGTGTTTGTATGATTGTGATTGTATGATTGTGATTGTCTGATTGTGGTTGTATGATTGTGATTGTATGATTGTGATTGTATGATTGTGATTGTATGATTGTGATTGTATGATTGTGATTGTATGATTGTGATTGTATGATTGTGATTGTATGATTGTGATTGTCTGATTGTGATTGTACGATTGTGATTGTATGATTGTGATTGTATGATTGTGATAGTATGATTGTGATTGTATGATTGTGATTGTATGATTGTGATTGTATGATTCTGATTGTATGATTGTGATTGTATGATTCTGATTGTATGATTGTATTTGGGAGATTGTATTTTGGAGATTGTAATTGTATGATTGCGATTGTATGATTGTGATTGTATGATTGTGATTGTATGATTGTGATTGTATGATTGTGATTGTATGATTGTAATTGTATGATTATGATTGAATGATTGTGATTGTATGATGGTGATGGTATGATTGTGATTGTATGATTGCGATAGTACGATTGTGATTGTATGATTGTGATTGTAATATTGTGATTTTATGATTGCGATTGTATGATTGTGGTTGTATGATTATGATTGTATGATTGTGATTGTATGATTCTGATTGTATGGTTGTCATTGTATGATTGTGATGGTATGATTGTGATCGTATGATTGCGATAGTATGATTGTGACTGTATGATTGTGATTGTATGATTGTGACTGTATGATTGCGATTGTATGATTGTGATTGTGTGATTGTGATTGTATGATTGCGATTGTATGATTGTGATTGTATGATTGTGATTGTATGATTGTGATAGTATGATTGTGATTGTATGACTCTGATCGTATGACTGTGATTGTATGATTGTGATTGTACGATTGTGATTGTATGATTGTGATTGTCTGATTGTGGTTCTATGATTGTGATTGTATGATTGTGATTGTATGATTGTGATTGTATGATTGTAATTGTCTGATTATGGTTGTATGATTGTGGTTGCATGATTGTGATTGTTTGATTCTGATAGTATGATTGTGATTGTATGATTGTGATTGTATGACTGTGATTGTATGACTGTGATTGTATGACAGTGATTGTATGATTGTGATTGTATGATTGTGATTGTATGATTGTGATTGTATGATTGTGATTGTATGATTGTGATTGTATGATTGTGATTGTATGATTGTGATTGTATGATTGTGATTGTATGATTGTGATTGTAAGATGGTATTTGTATGATTGTGATTGTATAGTAGTAATTGTATGATTGTGATCGTATGATTGTGATTGTATGATTGTGATTGAATGATTGTGAGTGTATGATTGTGATTGTATGATTGTGATTGTATGATTGTAATTGTATGATTGTGATGGTATGATTGTGATTGTATGATTGCGGTAGTATGATTGTGATTGTTTGATTGTGATTGTATGATTGTGATTGTATGATTGTGATTGTATGATTGTGATTGTATGATTGCGATTGTATGATTGCGATTGTATGATTGTGATTGCACGATTGTGATTGTATGATTGTGATTGTATGATTTTGATTGTATGATTGTGATTGTATGATTGTGATTGTATGATTGTGATTGTATGATTGTGATTGTAAGATGGTATTTGTATGATTGTGATTGTATAGTAGTAATTGTATGATTGTGATCGTATGATTGTGATTGTATGATTGTGATTGAATGATTGTGAGTGTATGATTGTGATTGTATGATTGTGATTGCATGATTGTGATTGAATGATTGTGATAGTACGATTGTGATTGTATGATTGTGATTGTATGATTGTATTTGGGAGATGGTAATTGTATGATTGCGATTGTATGATTGTGATTGTATGCTTGCGATTGTATGATTGTGATTGTATGATTGTGATTGTATGATTGTGATTGTATGATTGTGATTGTATGATTGTGATTGTGTGATTGTGATTGTATGATTGTGATCTTAGGATTGTGATTGTATGATTGTGATTGTATGATTGTAATTGTATGATTGTGATGGTATGATTGTGATTGTATGATTGCGATAGTATGATTGTGATTGTATGATTGTGATTGTATGATTGTGGTTGTATGATTGTATTTGGGAGATTGTAATTGTATGATTGCGATTGTATGATTGTGATTGTATGATTGTGATTGTATGATTGTGATTGCATGCTTGCGATTGTATGATTGTGATTGTATGATTGTGATAGTATGATTGTGATTGTATGATTGTGATTGTATGATTGTGATTGTATGATTGTGATTGTCTGATTGTGGTTCTATGATTGTGATTGTATGATTGTGATTGTATGATTGTGATTGTATGATTGTCATTGTCTGATTATGATTGTATGATTGTGATTGCATGATTGTGATTGTATGATTGTGATAGTATGATTGTGATTGTATGATTGTGATTGTATGATTGTGGTTGTATGATTGTATTTGGGAGATTGTAATTGTATGATTGCGATTGTATGATTGTGATTGTATGATGGTGATTGTATGACTGTGATTGTATGCTTGCGATTGTATGATTGTGATTGTATGATTCTGATTGTATGATTGTGATTGTATGATTGTGATTGTGTGATTGTGATAGTATGATTGTGATTGTAAGATTGTGATTGTATGACTGTGATTGTATGATTGTGATTGTATGATTGTGATTGTATGATTATGATTGTATGATTGTGATAGTATGATTGTGATTGTATGATTGTGATTGTATGATTGTGATTGTATGATTCTGATTGTATGATTGTATTTGGGATATTGTATTTTGGAGATTGTAATTGTATGATTGCGATTGTATGATTGTGATTGTATGATTGTGATTGTATGATTGTGATTGTATGATTGTGATTGTATGATTGTGATTGTATGATGGTGATGGTATGATTGTGATTGTCTGATTGTGAACGTATGATTGTGATTGTATGATTGTGATTGTATGATTGTGATTGTATGATTGTCATTGTATGATTATGATTGTATGATTGTAATTGTATGATTGCGATTGTATGATTGTGATTGTATGATTGTGATTGTATGATTGTGATTGTACGATTGCGATTGTATGATTGTAATTGTATGATTATGATTGTATGATTGTGATTGTATGATGGTGATGGTATGATTGTGATTGTATGATTGCGATAGTACGATTGTGATTGTATGATTGTGATTGTAATATTGTGATTGTATGATTGCGATTGTATGATTGTGATTGTATGATTATGATTGTATGATTGTGATTGTATGATTCTGATTGTATGGTTGTGATTGTATGATTGTGATGGTATGATTGTGATCGTATGATTGCGATAGTATGATTCTGATTGTATGATTGTGATTGTATGATTGTGACTGTATGGTTGCGATTGTATGACTGTGATTGTGTGATTGTGGTTGTATGATTGCGATTGTATGATTGTGATTGTATGATTGTGATTGTATGATTGTGATAGTATGATTGTGATAATATGACTGTGATCGTATGACTGTGATTGTATGATTGTAATTGTCTGATTATGGTTGTATGATTGTGGTTGCATGATTGTGATTGTTTGATTGTGATAGTATGATTGTGATTGTATGATTGTGATTGTATGACTGTGATTGTATGACTGTGATTGTATGACAGTGATTGTATGATTGTGATTGTATGATTGTGATTGTATGATTGTGATTGTATGATTGTGATTGTATGATTGTGATTGTATGATTGTGATTGTATGATTGTGATTGTATGATTCTGACTGTATGATTGCGATGGTATGATTTTGATAGTATCATTGTGATTTTATGATTGTGACTGTATGATTGTGATTGTATGATTGTGATTGTATGATTCTGATTGTATGATTGTGATTGTATGATTGTAATTGTATGATTGTGATTGTATGATTGTATTTGGGTGATTGTAATTGTATGATTGCGATTGTATGATTGTGATTGTATGATTGTGATTGTATGATTGTGATAGTATGATTGTGATTGTATGACTGTGATTGTATGACTGTGATTGTATGATTGTGATTGTATGATTGTGATTGTATGATTGTGATTGTCTGATTGTGGTTGTATGATTGTGATAGTATGATTGTGATTGTATGACTGTGATTGTATGACTGTGATTGTATGATTGTGTTTGTATGATTGTGATTGTATGATTGTGATTGTCTGATTGTGGTTGTATGATTGTGATTGTATGATTATGATTGTATGATTGTGATTGTATGATTGTGATTGTATGATTGTGATTGTATGATTCTGACTGTATGATTGCGATGGTATGATTTTGATAGTATCATTGTGATTTTATGATTGTGATTGTATGATTGTGATTGTATGATTGTGATTGTATGATTGTGATTGTATGATTGTGATTGTATGATTGTAATTGTATGATTGTGATTGTATGATTGTATTTGGGAGATTGTAATTGTATGATTGCGATTGTATGATTGTGATTGTATGATTGTGATTGTATGATTATGATTGTATGATTGTGATTGTATGATTGTGATTGTATGATTGTGATAGTATGATTGTGATTGTATGACTGTGATTGTATGACTGTGATTGTATGATTGTGTTTGTATGATTGTGATTGTATGATTGTGATTGTCTGATTGTGGTTGTATGATTGTGATTGTATGACTGTGAGTGTATGACTGTGATTGTATGATTGTGATTGTATGATTGTGATTGTATGATTCTGACTGTATGATTGCGACGGTATGATTTTGATAGTATCATTGTGATTTTATGATTGTGACTGTATGATTGTGATTGTATGATTGTGATTGTATGATTGTGATTGTATGATTGTGATTGTATGATTGTAATTGTATGATTGTGATTGTATGATTGTATTTGGGAGATTGTAATTGTATGATTGCGATTGTATGATTGTGATTGTATGATTGTGATTGTATGATTATGATTGTATGATTGTGATTGTATGATTGTGATTGTATGATTGTGATAGTATGATTGTGATTGTATGACTGTGATTGTATGACTGTGATTGTATGATTGTGATTGTATGATTGTGATTGTATGATTGTGATTGTCTGATTGTGGTTGTATGATTGTGATTGTATGATTGTGATAGTATGATTGTGATTGTATGACTGTGATTGTATGACTGTGATTGTATGATTGTGTTTGTATGATTGTGATTGTATGATTGTGATTGTCTGATTGTGGTTGTATGATTGTGATTGTATGATTGTGATTGTATGATTGTGATTGTATGATTGTGATTGTATGATTGTGATTGTATGATTGTGATTGTCTGATTGTGATTGTACGATTGTGATTGTATGATTGTGATTGTATGATTGTGATAGTATGATTGTGATTGTATGATTGTGATTGTATGATTGTGATTGTATGATTCTGATTGTATGATTGTGATTGTATGATTGTGATTGTATGATTCTGATTGTATGATTGTATTTGGGAGATTGTATTTTGGAGATTGTAATTGTATGGTTGCGATTGTATGATTGTGATTGTATGATTGTGATTGTATGATTGTGATTGTATGATTGTAATTGTATGATTATGATTGTATGATTGTGATTGTATGATGGTGATGGTATGATTGTGATTGTATGATTGCGATAGTACGATTGTGATTGTATGATTGTGATTGTAATATTGTGATTGTATGATTGCGATTGTATGATTGTGGTTGTATGATTATGATTGTACGATTGTGATTGTATGATTGTGATTGTCTGATTGTGGTTCTATGATTGTGATTGTATGATTGTGATTGTATGATTGTGATTGTATGATTGTGATTGTATGATTGTGATTGTATGATTGTGATTGTATGATTGTAATTGTCTGATTATGGTTGTATGATTGTGGTTGCATGATTGTGATTGTTTGATTGTGATAGTATGATTGTGATTGTATGATTGTGATTGTATGACTGTGATTGTATGACTGTGATTGTATGACAGTGATTGTATGATTGTGATTGTATGATTGTGATTGTATGATTGTGATTGTATGATTGTGATTGTATGATTGTGATTGTATGATTGTGATTGTATGATTGTGATTGTATGATTCTGACTGTATGATTGCGATGGTATGATTTTGATAGTATCATTGTGATTTTATGATTGTGACTGTATGATTGTGATTGTATGATTGTGATTGTATGATTGTGATTGTATGATTGTGATTGTATGATTGTAATTGTATGATTGTGATTGTATGATTGTATTTGGGAGATTGTAATTGTATGATTGCGATTGTATGATTGTGATTGTATGATTGTGATTGTATGATTATGATTGTATGATTGTAATTGTATGATTGTGATTGTATGATTGTGATAGTATGATTGTGATTGTATGACTGTGATTGTATGACTGTGATTGTATGATTGTGATTGTATGATTGTGATTGTATGATTGTGATTGTCTGATTGTGGTTGTATGATTGTGATAGTATGATTGTGATTGTATGACTGTGATTGTATGACTGTGATTGTATGATTGTGTTTGTATGATTGTGATTGTATGATTGTGATTGTCTGATTGTGGTTGTATGGTTGTGATTGTATGATTATGATTGTATGATTGTGATTGTATGATTGTGATTGTATGATTGTGATAGTATGACTGTGATTGTATGACTGTGATTGTATGACTGTGATTGTATGATTGTGATTGTATGATTGTGATTGTATGATTGTGATTGTCTGATTGTGGTTGTATGATTGTGATTGTATGATTGTGATAGTATGATTCTGACTGTATGATTGCGATGGTATGATTTTGATAGTATCATTGTGATTTTATGATTGTGACTGTATGATTGTGATTGTATGATTGTGATTGTATGATTGTGATTGTATGATTGTGATTGTATGATTGTGATTGTATGATTGTGATTGTATGATTGTGATTGTATGATAGTGATTGTATGATTGTAATTGTATGATTATGATTGTATGATTGTTATTGTATGGTGGTCATGGTATGATTGTGATTGTATGATTGCGATAGTACGATTGTGATTGTATGATTGTGATTGTAATATTGTTATTGTATGATTGCGATTGTATGATTGTGATTGTATGATTATGATTGTATGATTATGATTGTATGATTGTGATTGCATGATTCTGATTGTATGGTTGTGATTGTATGATTGTGATGGTATGCTTGTGATCGTATGATTGCGATAGTATGATTGTGACTGTATGATTGTGATTGTATGATTGTGACTGTATGATTGCGATTGTATGATTGTGATTGTATGCTTGCGATTGTATGATTGTGATAGTGTGATTGTGATTGTATGATTGTGATTGTATGATTGTGATTGTATGATTGTGATTGTATGATTGTGATTGTATGATTGTGATTGTATGATTGTGATTGTATGATTTTGATTGTATGATTGTGATAGTATGATTGCGATTGTATGATTTTGATTGTATGATAGTGATTGTATGATTGTGATTGTATGATTGTAATTGTATGATTGTGATGGTATGATTGTGATTGTATGATTGCGGTAGTATGATTGTGATTGTTTGATTGTGATTGTATGATTGTGATTGTATGATTGTGATTGTATGATTGTGATTGTATGATTGTGATTGTATGATTGCGATTGTATGATTGCGATTGTATGATTGTGATTGCACGATTGTGATTGTATGATTGTGATTGTATGATTTTGATTGTATGATTGTGATTGTATGATTGTGATTGTATGATTGTGATTGTATGATTGTGATTGTATGATTGTGATTGTATGATTGTGATTGTAAGATGGTATTTGTATGATTGTGATTGTATAGTAGTAATTCTATGATTGTGATCGTATGATTGTGATTGTATGATTGTGATTGGATGATTGTGAGTGTATGATTGTGATTGTATGATTGTATTTGGGAGATTGTAATTAAATGATTGGGATTGTATGATTGTGATTGTATGATTGTGATTGTATGATTATGATTGTATGATTGTGATTGCATGATTGTGATTGTATGATTGTGATAGTACGATTGTGATTGTATGATTGTGATTGTATGATTGTATTTGGGAGATTGTAATTGTATGATTGCGATTGTATGATTGTGATTGTTTGATTGTGATTGTATGCTTGCGATTGTATGATTGTGATTGTATGATTGCGATTATATGATTGCGATTGTATGATTGCGATTGTATGACAGTGATTGCACGATTGTGATTGTATGATTGTGATTGTATGATTTTGATTGTAGGATTGTGATTGTACGATTGTGATTGTATGATTGTGATTGTATGATTGTGATTGTATGATTGTGATTGTATGATTGTGATTGTATGATTGTGATTGTATGATTGTGATTGTAAGATTGTTTTTGTATGATTGTGATTGTATAGTAGTAATTGTATGATTGTGATCGTATGATTGTGATTGTATGATTGTGATTCAATGATTGTGAGTGTTTGATTGTGATTATATGATTGTATTTGGGAGATTGTAATTATATGATTGGAATTGTATGATTGTGATTGTATGATTATGATTGTATGATTGTGATTGTATGCTTGCGATTGTATGATTGTGATTGTATGATTGTGATTGTATGATTGTGATTGTATGATTGTGAATGTATGATTGTGATTGTGTGATTGTGATGGTATGATTGTGATAGTATGATTGTGATTGTATGATTCTGATCGTATGACTGTGATTGTATGACTGTGATTGTACGATTGTGATTGTATGATTGTGATTGTCTGATTGTGGTTCTATGATTGTGATTGTCTGATTATGGTTGTATGATTGTGGTTGCATGATTGTGATTGTATGATTGTGATAGTATGATTGTGATTGTATGATTGTGATTGTATGATTGTGATTGTATGATTGTGATTGTATGATTGTATTTGGGAGATTGTAATTGTATGATTGCGATGGTATGATTGTGATTGTATGATTGTGATTGTATGATTGCGATTGTATGATTGCGATTGTATGATTGTGATTGCACGATTGTGATTGTATGATTGTCATTGTATGATTTTGATTGTATGATTGTGATTGTATGATTGTGATTGTATGATTGTGATTGTATGATTGTGATTGTATGATTGTGATTGTATGATTGTGATTGTCTGATTGTGGTTCTATGATTGTGATTGTATGATTGTGATTGTATGATTGTGATTGTATGATTATGATTGTATGATTGTGATTGTATGATTATGATTGTATGGTTGTGATTGTATGATTGTGATGGTATGATTGTCATTGTATGATTGCGATAGTATGATTGTGATTGTATGATTGTGATTGTGTGATTGTGACTGGAAGATTGTGATTGTATGATTGTGATTGAGTGATTGTGATTGTATGATTGCGATTGTATGATTGCGATTGTATGATTGTGATTGTATGATTGTGATAGTATGATAGTGATTGTATGACTGTGATTGTATGACTGTGATTGTGTGATTGTGATTGTATGATTGTGATTGTATGATTGTGATTGTCTGATTGTGGTTCTATGATTGTGATTGTATGATTGTGATTGTATGATTGTGATTGTATGATTGTGATTGTATGATTGTGATTGTATGCTTGCGATTGTATGATTGTGATTGTATGATTGTGATGGTATGATTGTGATTGTATTCTTGCGATTGTATGATTGTGATTGTATGATTCTGATTGTATGATTGTTATTGTATGATTGTGATTGTGTGATTGTGATAGTATGATTGTGATTGTATGACTGTGATTGTATGATTGTGATTGTATGATTGTGATTGTATGATTATGATTGTATGATTATGATGGTATGATTGTGATTGTATGATTGTGATTGTATGATTGTGATTGTATGATTCTGATTGTATGATTGTATTTGGGATATTGTATTTTGGAGATTGTAATTGTATGATTGCGATTGTATGATTGTGATTGTATGATTATGATTGTATGATTGTGATTGTATGATTGTGATTGTATGATTGTGATTGTATGATTGTGATTGTGTGATTGTAATTGTATGATTATGATTGTATGATTGTGATTGTATGATGGTGATGGTATGATTGTAATTGTCTGATTGTGAATGTATGATTGTGATTGTATGATTGCGATTGTATGATTGTGATTGTCTGATTGTGGTTCTATGATTGTGATTGTATGATTGTGATTGTATGGTTGTGATTGTATGATTGTCACTGTCTGATTATGATTGTATGATTGTGATTGCATGATTGTGATTGTATGATTGTGATAGTATGATTGTGATTGTATGATTGTGATTGTATGATTGTGATTATATGATTGTGGTTGTATGATTGTATTTGGGAGATTGTAATTGTCTGATTGCGATTGTATGATTGTGATTGTATGATTGTGATTGTCTGATTGTGGTTCTATGATTGTGATTGTATGATTGTGATTGTATGATTGTGATTGTATGATTGTCATTGTCTGATTATGATTGTATGATTGCGATTGTATGATTGCGATTGTATGATTGTGATTGTCTGATTGTGGTTCTATGATTGTGATTGTATGATTGTGATTGTATGGTTGTGATTGTATGATTGTCATTGTCTGATTATGATTGTATGATTGTGATTGCATGATTGTGATTGTATGATTGTGGTAGTATGATTGTGATTGTATGATTGTGATTGTATGATTGTGATTGTATGATTGTGGTTGTATGATTGTATTTGGGAGATTGTAATTGTCTGATTGCGATTGTATGATTGTGATTGTATGATTGTGATTGTATGATTGTGATTGTCTGATTGTGGTTCTATGATTGTGATTGTATGATTGTGATTGTATGATTGTGATTGTATGATTGTGATTGTATGATTGTGATTGTCTGATTGTGGTTCTATGATTGTGATTGTATGATTGTGATTGTATGATTGTGATTGTATGATTGTCATTGTCTGATTATGATTGTATGATTATGATTGTATGATTGTGATTGCATGATTGTGATTGTATGATTGTGATAGTACGATTGTGATTGTATGATTGTGATTGTATGATTGTATTTGGGAGATTGTAATTGTATGATTGCGATTGTATGATTGTGATTGTTTGATTGTGATTGTATGCTTGCGATTGTATGATTGTGATTGTATGATTGCGATTATATGATTGCGATTGTATGATTGCGATTGTATGACAGTGATTGCACGATTGTGATTGTATGATTGTGATTGTATGATTTTGATTGTAGGATTGTGATTGTACGATTGTGATTGTATGATTGTGATTGTATGATTGTGATTGTATGATTGTGATTGTATGATTGTGATTGTATGATTGTGATTGTATGATTGTGATTGTAAGATTGTTTTTGTATGATTGTGATTGTATAGTAGTAATTGTATGATTGTGATCGTATGATTGTGATTGTATGATTGTGATTCAATGATTGTGAGTGTTTGATTGTGATTATATGATTGTATTTGGGAGATTGTAATTATATGATTGGAATTGTATGATTGTGATTGTATGATTATGATTGTATGATTGTGATTGTATGCTTGCGATTGTATGATTGTGATTGTATGATTGTGATTGTATGATTGTGATTGTATGATTGTGAATGTATGATTGTGATTGTGTGATTGTGATGGTATGATTGTGATAGTATGATTGTGATTGTATGATTCTGATCGTATGACTGTGATTGTATGACTGTGATTGTACGATTGTGATTGTATGATTGTGATTGTCTGATTGTGGTTCTATGATTGTGATTGTCTGATTATGGTTGTATGATTGTGGTTGCATGATTGTGATTGTATGATTGTGATAGTATGATTGTGATTGTATGATTGTGATTGTATGATTGTGATTGTATGATTGTGATTGTATGATTGTATTTGGGAGATTGTAATTGTATGATTGCGATGGTATGATTGTGATTGTATGATTGTGATTGTATGATTGCGATTGTATGATTGCGATTGTATGATTGTGATTGCACGATTGTGATTGTATGATTGTCATTGTATGATTTTGATTGTATGATTGTGATTGTATGATTGTGATTGTATGATTGTGATTGTATGATTGTGATTGTATGATTGTGATTGTATGATTGTGATTGTCTGATTGTGGTTCTATGATTGTGATTGTATGATTGTGATTGTATGATTATGATTGTATGATTGTGATTGTATGATTATGATTGTATGGTTGTGATTGTATGATTGTGATGGTATGATTGTCATTGTATGATTGCGATAGTATGATTGTGATTGTATGATTGTGATTGTGTGATTGTGACTGGAAGATTGTGATTGTATGATTGTGATTGAGTGATTGTGATTGTATGATTGCGATTGTATGATTGCGATTGTATGATTGTGATTGTATGATTGTGATAGTATGATAGTGATTGTATGACTGTGATTGTATGACTGTGATTGTGTGATTGTGATTGTATGATTGTGATTGTATGATTGTGATTGTCTGATTGTGGTTCTATGATTGTGATTGTATGATTGTGATTGTATGATTGTGATTGTATGATTGTGATTGTATGATTGTGATTGTATGCTTGCGATTGTATGATTGTGATTGTATGATTGTGATGGTATGATTGTGATTGTATTCTTGCGATTGTATGATTGTGATTGTATGATTCTGATTGTATGATTGTTATTGTATGATTGTGATTGTGTGATTGTGATAGTATGATTGTGATTGTATGACTGTGATTGTATGATTGTGATTGTATGATTGTGATTGTATGATTATGATTGTATGATTATGATGGTATGATTGTGATTGTATGATTGTGATTGTATGATTGTGATTGTATGATTCTGATTGTATGATTGTATTTGGGATATTGTATTTTGGAGATTGTAATTGTATGATTGCGATTGTATGATTGTGATTGTATGATTATGATTGTATGATTGTGATTGTATGATTGTGATTGTATGATTGTGATTGTATGATTGTGATTGTGTGATTGTAATTGTATGATTATGATTGTATGATTGTGATTGTATGATGGTGATGGTATGATTGTAATTGTCTGATTGTGAATGTATGATTGTGATTGTATGATTGCGATTGTATGATTGTGATTGTCTGATTGTGGTTCTATGATTGTGATTGTATGATTGTGATTGTATGGTTGTGATTGTATGATTGTCACTGTCTGATTATGATTGTATGATTGTGATTGCATGATTGTGATTGTATGATTGTGATAGTATGATTGTGATTGTATGATTGTGATTGTATGATTGTGATTATATGATTGTGGTTGTATGATTGTATTTGGGAGATTGTAATTGTCTGATTGCGATTGTATGATTGTGATTGTATGATTGTGATTGTCTGATTGTGGTTCTATGATTGTGATTGTATGATTGTGATTGTATGATTGTGATTGTATGATTGTCATTGTCTGATTATGATTGTATGATTGCGATTGTATGATTGCGATTGTATGATTGTGATTGTCTGATTGTGGTTCTATGATTGTGATTGTATGATTGTGATTGTATGGTTGTGATTGTATGATTGTCATTGTCTGATTATGATTGTATGATTGTGATTGCATGATTGTGATTGTATGATTGTGGTAGTATGATTGTGATTGTATGATTGTGATTGTATGATTGTGATTGTATGATTGTGGTTGTATGATTGTATTTGGGAGATTGTAATTGTCTGATTGCGATTGTATGATTGTGATTGTATGATTGTGATTGTATGATTGTGATTGTCTGATTGTGGTTCTATGATTGTGATTGTATGATTGTGATTGTATGATTGTGATTGTATGATTGTGATTGTATGATTGTGATTGTCTGATTGTGGTTCTATGATTGTGATTGTATGATTGTGATTGTATGATTGTGATTGTATGATTGTCATTGTCTGATTATGATTGTATGATTCTGATTGCATGATTGTGATTGTATGATTGTGATAGTATGATTGTGATTGAATGATTGTGATTGTATGATTGTGGTTGTATGATTGTATTTGGGAGATTGTAATTGTATGTTTGCGATTGTATGATTGTGATGGTATGATTGTGATTGTATGATTGTGATTTTATGATTGTGATTGTATGATTGTGATTGTCTGATTGTGGTTCTATAATTGTGATTGTATGATTGTGATTGTATGATTGTGATTGTATGATTGTCATTGTCTGATTATGATTGTATGATTGTGATTGCATGATTGTGATTGTATGATTGTGATAGTATGATTATGATTGAATGATTGTGATTGTATGATTGTGGTTGTATGATTGTATTTGGGAGATTGTAATTGTATGTTTGCGATTGTATGATTGTGATTGTATGATGGTGATTGTATGATTGTGATTGTATTCTTGCGATTGTATGATTGTGATTGTATGATTCTGATTGTATGATTGTGATTGTATGATTGTGATTGTGTGATTGTGATAGTATGATTGTGATTGTAAGATTGTGATTGTATGACTGTGATTGTATGATTGTGATTGTATGATTGTGATTGTATGATTATGATTGTATGATTATGATAGTATGATTGTGATTGTATGATTGTGATTGTATGATTGTGATTGTATGATGGTGATGGTATGATTGTGATTGTATGATTGCGATAGTACGATTTTGATTGTATGATTGTGATTGTAATATTGTGATTGTATGATTGCGATTGTATGATTGTGATTGTATGATTATGATTGTATGATTGTGATTGTATGATTGTGATGGTATGATTGTGATTGTATGATTGTGATTGTATGATTGTGATTGTATGATTGTGATTGTATGATTGTGATTGTATGATTGTGATTGTATGACTGTGATTGTATGATTGTGATTGTAAGATTGTTTTTGTATGATTGTGATAGTATAGTAGTAATTGTATGATTGTGATCGTATGATTGTGATTGTATGATTGTGATTCAATGATTGTGAGTGTTTGATTGTGATTGTATGATTGTATTTGGGAGATTGTAATTGTATGATTGGGATTGTATGATTGTGATTGTATGATTATGATTGTATGATTGTGATTGTATGCTTGCGATTGTATGATTGTGATTGTATGATTGTGATTGTATGATTGTGATTGTATGATTGTGATTGTGTGATTGTGATTGTATGATTGTGATGGTATGATTGTGATTGTATGATTGTGATTGTATGATTGTGATTGTATGATTGTGATTGTCTGATTGTGGTTCTATGATTGTGATTGTATGATTGTGATTGTATGATTGTGATTGTATGATTGTCATTGTCTGATTATGATTGTATGATTGTGATTGCATGATTGTGATTGTATGATTGTGATAGTATGATTGTGATTGTATGATTGTGATTGTATGATTGTGGTTGTATGATTGTATTTGGGAGATTGTAATTGTATGATTGCGATTGTATGATTGTGATTGTATGATGGTGATTGTATGATTGTGATTGTATTCTTGCGATTGTATGATTGTGATTGTATGATTCTGATTGTATGATTGTGATTGTATGATTGTGATTGTGTGATTGTGATAGTATGATTGTGATTGTAAGATTGTGATTGTATGACTGTGGTTGTATGATTGTGATTGTATGATTGTGATTGTATGATAATGATTGTATGATTATGATAGTATGATTGTGATTGTATGATTGTGATTGTATGATTGTGATTGTATGATTCTGATTGTATGATTGTATTTGGGATATTGTATTTTGGAGATTGTAATTGTATGATTGCGATTGTATGATTGTGATTGTATGATTGTGATTGTATGATTGTGATTGTATGATTGTGATTGTATGATTGAGATTGTATGATTGTGATTGTGTGATTGTAATTGTATGATTATGATTGTATGATTGTGATTGTATGATGGTGATGGTATGATTGTGATTGTCTGATTGTGAATGTATGATTGTGATTGTATGATTGTGATTGTATGATTGTGATTGTAAGATTGTCATTGTATGATTATGATTGTATGATTGTGATTGCATGATTGTGATTGTATGATTGTGATTGTATGATTGTGATTGTATGATTGTGATTGTATGATTGTGATTGTATGATTGTGATTGTATGATTGTGATTGTATGATTGTGATTGTATGATTGTGATTGTATGATTGCGATTGTATGATTGCGATTGTATGATTGTGATTGTCTGATTGTGGTTCTATGATTGTGATTGTATGATTGTGATTGTATGATTGTGATTGTATGATTGTCATTGTCTGTTTATGATTGTATGATTGTGATTGCATGATTGTGATTGTATGATTGTGATAGTATGATTGTGATTGTATGATTGTGATTGTATGATTGTGGTTGTATGATTGTATTTGGGAGATTGTAATTGTACGATTGCGATTGTATGATTGTGATTGTATGATTGTGATTGTATGATTGTGATTGTATGCTTGCGATTGTATGATTGTGATTGTATGATTGTGATGGTATGATTGTGATAGTATGATTGTGATTGAATGATTGTGATTGTATGATTGTGGTTGTATGATTGTATTTGGGAGATTGTAATTGTATGATTGCGATTGTATGATTGTGATTGTATGATTGTGATTGTATGATTGTGATTGTATGATTGTGATTGTATGATTGTGATTGTATGATTGTGATTGTATGATTGTGATTGTGTGATTGTAATTGTATGATTATGATTGTATGATTGTGATTGTATGATGGTGATGGTATGATTGTGATTGTCTGATTGTGAATGTATGATTGTGATTGTATGATTGTGATTGTATGATTGTGACTGTAAGATTGTCATTGTATGATTATGATTGTATGATTGTGACTGCATGATTGTGATTGTATGGTTGTGATTGTATGATTGTGATTGTATGATTGAGATTGTATGATTGTGATTGTATGATTGTGATTGTATGATTGTGATTGTATGATTGTGATTGTATGATTGCGATTGTATGATTGCGATTGTATGATTGTGATTGTCTGATTGTGGTTCTATGATTGTGATTGTATGATTGTGATTGTATGGTTGTGATTGTATGATTGTCATTGTCTGATTATGATTGTATGATTGTGATTGCATGATTGTGATTGTATGATTGTGATAGTATGATTGTGATTGTATGATTGTGATTGTGTGATTGTGATTGTATGATTGTGGTTGTATGATTGTATTTGGGAGATTGTAATTGTCTGATTGCGATTGTATGATTGTGATTGTATGATTGTGATTGTCTGATTGTGGTTCTATGACTGTGATTGTATGATTGTGATTGTATGATTGTGATTGTATGATTGTCATTGTCTGATTATGATTGTATGATTGCGATTGTATGATTGCGATTGTATGATTGTGATTGTCTGATTGTGGTTCTATGATTGTGATTGTATGATTGTGATTGTATGGTTGTGATTGTATGATTGTCATTGTCTGATTATGATTGTATGATTGTGATCGCATGATTGTGATTGTATGATTGTGATAGTATGATTGTGATTGTATGATTGTGATTGTATGATTGTGATTGTATGATTGTGGTTGTATGATTGTATTTGGGGAGATTGTAATTGTCTGATTGCGATTGTATGATTGTGATTGTATGTTTGTGATTGTCTGATTGTGGTTCTATGATTGTGATTGTATGATTGTGATTGTATGATTGTGATTGTATGATTGTCATTGTCTGATTATGATTGTATGATTGTGATTTGCATGATTGTGATTGTATGATTGTGATAGTATGATTGTGATTGAATGATTGTGATTGTATGATTGTGGTTGTATGATTGTATTTGGGAGATTGTAATTGTATGTTTGCGATTGTATGATTGTGATTGTATGATGGTGATTGTATGATTGTGATTGTATGATTGTGATTGTCTGATTGTGGTTCTATGATTGTGATTGTATGATTGTGATTGTATGATTGTGATTGTATGATTGTGATTGTATGATTGTCATTGTCTGATTAAGATTGTATGATTGTGATTGCATGATTGTGATAGTATGATTGTGATAGTATGATTGTGATTGAATGATTGTGATTGTATGATTGTGGTCGTATTATTGTATTTGGGAGATTGTAATTGTATGTTTGCGATTGTATGATTGTGATTGTATGATTGTGATTGTATGATTGTCATTGTCTGATTATGATTGTATGATTGCGATTGTAATGATTGCGATTGTATGATTGTGATTGTCTGATTGTGGTTCTATGATTGTGATTGCATATGATTGTGATTGTATGGTTGTGATTGTATGATTGTCATTGTCTGATTATGATTGTATGATTGTGATTGCATGATTGTGATTGTATGATTGTGATAGTATGATTGTGATTGTATGATTGTGATTGTATGATTGTGATTGTATGACTTGTGGTTGTATGATTGTATTTGGGAGATTGTAATTGTCTGATTGCGATTGTATGATTGTGATTGTATGATTGTGATTGTATGATTGTGATTGTCTGATTGTGGTTCTATGATTGTGATTGTATGATTGTGATTGTATGATTGTGATTGTATGATTGTGATTGTATGATTGTGATTGTCTGATTGTGGTTCTATGATTGTGATTGTATGATTGTGATTGTATGATTGTGATTGTATGATTGTCATTGTCTGATTATGATTGTATGATTCTGATTGCATGATTGTGATTGTATGATTGTGATAGATGATGATTGTGATTGAAATGATTGTGATTGTATGATTGTGGTTGTATGATTGTATTTGGGAGATTGTAATTGTATGTTTGCGATTGTATGATTGTGATGGTATGATTTGTGATTGTATGATTGTGATTTTATGATTGTGATTGTATGATTGTGATTGTCTGATTGTGGTTCTATAATTGTGATTGTATGATTGTGATTGTATGATTGTGATTGTATGATTGTCATTGTCTGATTATGATTGTATGATTGTGATTGCATGATTGTGATTGTATGATTGTGATAGTATGATTATGATTGAATGATTGTGATTGTATGATTGTGGTTGTATGATTGTATTTGGGAGATTGTAATTGTATGTTTGCGATTGTATGATTGTGATTGTATGATGGTGATTGTATGATTGTGATTGTATTCTTGCGATTGTATGATTGTGATTGTATGATTCTGATTGTATGATTGTGATTGTATGATTGTGATTGTGTGATTGTGATAGTATGATTGTGATTGTAAGATTGTGATTGTATGACTGTGATTGTATGATTGTGATTGTATGATTGTGATTGTATGATTATGATTGTATGATTATGATAGTATGATTGTGATTGTATGATTGTGATTGTATGATTGTGATTGTGTGATGGTGATGGTATGATTGTGATTGTATGATTGCGATAGTACGATTGTGATTGTATGATTGTGATTGTAATATTGTGATTGTATGATTGCGATTGTATGATTGTGATTGTATGATTATGATTGTATGATTGTGATTGTATGATTCTGATTGTATGGTTGTGATTGTATGATTGTGATGGTATGATTGTGATCGTATGATTGCGATAGTATGATTGTGACTGTATGATTGTGATTGTATGATTGTGACTGTATGATTGCGATGGTATGATTGTGATTGTGTGATTGTGGTTGTAAGATTGTTTTTGTATGATTGTGATTGTATAATAGTAATTGTATGATTGTGATCGTATGATTGTGATTGTATGATTGTGATTCAATGATTGTGAGTGTTTGATTGTGATTGTATGATTGTATTTGGGAGATTGTAATTGTATGATTGGGATTGTATGATTGTGATTGTATGATTGTGATTGTATGATTGTGATTGTATGATTGTGATTGTATGATTGTGATTGTATGATTGTGATTGTATGACTGTGATTGTATGATTGTGATTGTAAGATTGTTTTTGTATGATTGTGATTGTATAGTAGTAATTGTATGATTGTGATCGTATGATTGTGATTGTATGATTGTGATTCAATGACTGTGAGTGTTTGATTGTGATTGTATGATTGTATTTGGGAGATTGTAATTGTATGATTGGGATTGTATGATTGTGATTGTATGATTATGATTGTATGATTGTGATTGTATGCTTGCGATTGTATGATTGTGATTGTATGATTGTGATTGTATGATTGTGATTGTATGATTGTGATTGTGTGATTGTGATTGTATGATTGTGATGGTATCATTGTGATTGTATGATTGTGATTGTATGATTGTGATTGTATGATTGTGATTGTCTGATTGTGGTTCTATGATTGTGATTGTATGATTGTGATTGTATGATTGTGATTGTATGATTGTCATTGTCTGATTATGATTGTATGATTGTGATTGCATGATTGTGATTGTATGATTGTGATAGTATGATTGTGATTGTATGATTGTGATTGTATGATTGTGCTTGTATGATTGTATTTGGGAGATTGTAATTGTATGATTGCGATTGTATGATTGTGATTGTATGATGGTGATTGTATGATTGTGATTGTATTCTTGCGATTGTATGATTGTGATTGTATGATTCTGATTGTATGATTGTGATTGTATGATTGTGATTGTGTGATTGTGATAGTATGATTGTGATTGTAAGATTGTGATTGTATGACTGTGGTTGTATGATTGTGATTGTATGATTGTGATTGTATGATAATGATTGTATGATTATGATAGTCTGATTGTGATTGTATGATTGTGATTGTATGATTGTGATTGTATGATTCTGATTGTATGATTGTATTTGGGATATTGTATTTTGGAGATTGTAATTGTATGATTGCGATTGTATGATTGTGATTGTATGATTGTGATTGTATGATTGTGATTGTATGATTGAGATTGTATGATTGTGATTGTGTGATTGTAATTGTATGATTATGATTGTATGATTGTGATTGTATGATGGTGATGGTATGATTGTGATTGTCTGATTGTGAATGTATGATTGTGATTGTATGATTGTGATTGTATGATTGTGATTGTAAGATTGTCATTGTATGATTATGATTGTATCATTGTGATTGCATGATTGTGATTGTATGATTGTGATTGTATGATTGTGATTGTATGATTGTGATTGTATGATTGTGATTGTATGATTGTGATTGTATGATTGTGATTGTATGATTGCGATTGTATGATTGCGATTGTATGATTGTGATTGTCTGATTGTGGTTCTATGATTGTGATTGTATGATTGTGATAGTATGATTGTGATTGTATGATTGTGATTGTATGATTGTGGTTGTATGATTGTATTTGGGAGATTGTAATTGTACGATTGCGATTGTATGATTGTGATTGTATGATTGTGATTGTATGATTGTGATTGTATGCTTGCGATAGTATGATTGTGATTGTATGATTGTGATGGTATGATTGTGATTGTATGATTGTGATTGTATGATTGTGATTGTATGATTGTGATTGCCTGATTGTGGTTCTATGATTGTGATTGTATGATTGTGATTGTATGATTGTGATTGTATGATTGTCATTGCCTGATTATGATTGTATGATCGTGATTGCATGATTGTGATTGTATGATTGGGATAGTATGATTGTGACTGAATGATTGTGATTGTATGATTGTGGTTGTATGATTGTATTTGGGAGATTGTAATTGTATGATTGCGATTGTATGATTGTGATTGTATGATTGTGATTGTATGATTGTGATTGTATGATTGTGATTGTATGATTGTGATTGTATGATTGTGATTGTATGATTGTGATTGTATGATTGTGATTGTGTGATTGTAATTGTATGATTATGATTGTATGATTGTGATTGTATGATGGTGATGGTATGATTGTGATTGTCTGATTGTGAATGTATGATTGTGATTGTATGATTGTGATTGTATGATTGTGACTGTAAGATTGTCATTGTATGATTATGATTGTATGATTGTGATTGCATGATTGTGATTGTACGATTGTGATTGTATGATTGTGATTGTATGATTGTGATTGTATGATTGTGATTGTATGATTGTGATTGTATGATTGTGATTGTATGATTGTGATTGTATGATTGCGATTGTATGATTGCGATTGTATGATTGTGATTGTCTGATTGTGGTTCTATGATTGTGATTGTATGATTGTGATTGTATGGTTGTGATTGTATGATTGTCATTGTCTGATTATGATTGTATGATTGTGATTGCATGATTGTGATTGTATGATTGTGATAGTATGATTGTGATTGTATGATTGTGATTGTATGATTGTGATTGTATGATTGTGGTTGTATGATTGTATTTGGGAGATTGTAATTGTCTGATTGCGATTGTATGATTGTGATTGTATGATTGTGATTGTCTGATTGTGGTTCTATGATTGTGATTGTATGATTGTGATTGTATGATTGTGATTGTATGATTGTCATTGTCTGATTATGATTGTATGATTGCGATTGTATGATTGCGATTGTATGATTGTGATTGTCTGATTGTGGTTCTATGATTGTGATTGTATGATTGTGATTGTATGGTTGTGATTGTATGATTGTCATTGTCTGATTATGATTGTATGATTGTGATCGCATGATTGTGATTGTATGATTGTGATAGTATGATTGTGATTGTATGATTGTGATTGTATGATTGTGATTGTATGATTGTGGTTGTATGATTGTATTTGGGAGATTGTAATTGTCTGATTGCGATTGTATGATTGTGATTGTATGTTTGTGATTGTCTGATTGTGGTTCTATGATTGTGATTGTATGATTGTGATTGTATGATTGTGATTGTATGATTGTGATTGTATGATTGTCATTGTCTGATTATGATTGTATGATTGTGATTGCATGATTGTGATTGTATGATTGTGATAGTATGATTGTGAATGAATGATTGTGATTGTATGATTGTGGTTGTATGATTGTATTTGGGAGATTGTAATTGTATGTTTGCGATTGTATGATTGTGATTGTATGATGGTGATTGTATGATTGTGATTGTATGAGTGTGATTGTCTGATTGTGGTTCTATGATTGTGATTGTATGATTGTGATTGTATGATTGTGATTGTATGATTGTCATTGTCTGATTAAGATTGTATGATTGTGATTGCATGATGGTGATAGTATGATTGTGATAGTATGATTGTGATTGAATGATTGTGATTGTATGATTGTGGGCGTATGATTGTATTTGGGAGATTGTAATTGTATGTTTGCGATTGTATGATTGTGATGGTATGATTGTGATTGTATGATTGTGATTGTATGATTGTGATTGTATGATTGTGATTGTCTGATTGTGGTTCTATGATTGTGATTGTATGATTGTGATTGTATGATTGTGATTGTATGATTGTCATTGTCTGATTATGATTGTATGATTATGATTGAATGATTGTGATTGTATGATTGTGGTTGTATGATTGTATTTGGGAGATTGTAATTGTATGTTTGCGATTGTATGATTGTGATTGTATGATGGTGATTGTATGATTGTGATTGTATTCTTGCGATTGTATGATTGTGATTGTATGATTCTGATTGTATGATTGTGATTGTATGATTGTCATTGTGTGATTGTGATAGTATGATTGTGATTGTAAGATTGTGATTGTATGACTGTGATTGTATGATTGTGATTGTATGATTATGATTGTATGATTATGATAGTATGATTGTGATTGTATGGTTGTGATTGTATGATTGTGATTGTATGATAGTGATGGTATGATTGTGATTGTATGATTGCGATAGTACGATTGTGATTGTATGATTGTGATTGTAATATTGTGATTGTATGATTGCGATTGTATGATTGTGATTGTATGATTATGATTGTATGATTGTGATTGTATGATTCTGATTGTATGGTTGTGATTGGATGATTGTGATGGTATGATTGTGATCGTATGATTGCGATAGTATGATTGTGACTGTATGATTGTGATTGTATGATTGTGACTGTATGATTGCGATTGTATGATTGTGATTGTGTGATTGTGGTTGTAAGATTGTTTTTGTATGATTGTGATTGTATAATAGTAATTGTATGATTGTGATCGTATGATTGTGATTGTATGATTGTGATTCAATGATTGTGAGTGTTTGATTGTGATTGTATGATTGTATTTGGGAGATTGTAATTGTATGATTGGGATTGTATGATTGTGATTGTATGATTGTGATTGTATGATTGTGATTGTATGATTGTGATTGTATGATTGTGATTGTATGATTGTGATTGTATGATTGTGATTGTATGATTGTGATTGTATGATTGTGATTGTGAGATTGTTTTTGTATGATTGTGATTGTATAGTAGTAATTGTATGATTGTGATCGTATGATTGTGATTGTATGATTGTGATTCAATGATTGTGAGTGTTGGATTGTGACTGTATGATTGTATTTGGGAGATTGTAATTGTATGATTGGGATTGTATGATTGTGATTGTATGATTATGATTGTATGATTGTGATTGTATGCTTGCGATTGTATGATTGTGATTGTATGATTGTGATTGTATGATTGTGATTGTATGATTGTGATTGTATGATTGTGATTGTGTGATTGTGATTGTATGATTGTGATGGTATGATTGTGATTGTATGATTGTGATTGTATGATTGTGATTGTATGATTGTGATTGTCTGATTGTGGTTCTATGATTGTGATTGTATGATTGTGATTGTATGATTGTGATTGTATGATTGTGATTGTATGATTGTCATTGTCTGATTATGATTGTATGATTGTGATTGCATGATTGTGATTGTATGATTGTGATAGTATGATTGTGATTGTATGATTGTGATTGTATGATTGTGGTTGTATGATTGTATTTGGGAGATTGTAATTGTATGATTGCGATTGTATGATTGTGATTGTATGATGGTGATTGTATGATTGTGATTGTATTCTTGCGATTGTATGATTGTGATTGTATGATTCTGATTGTATGATTGTGATTGTATGATTGTGATTGTGTGATTGTGATAGTATGATTGTGATTGTAAGATTGTGATTGTATGACTGTAATTGTATGATTGTGATTGTATGATTGTGATTGTATGATTGTGATTGTATGATTATGATAGTATGATTGTGATTGTATGATTGTGATTGTATGATTGTGATTGTATGATTCTGATTGTATGATTGTATTTGGGATAGTGTATTTTGGAGATTGTAATTGTATGATTGCGATTGTATGATTGTGATTGTATGATTGTGATTGTATGACTGTGATTGTATGATTGTGATTGTGTGATTGTAATTGTATGATTATGATTGTATGATTGTGATTGTATGATGGTGATGGTATGATTGTGATTGCCTGATTGTGAATGTATGATTGTGATTGTATGATTGTGATTGTATGATTGTGATTGTATGATTGTCATTGTCTGATTATGATTGTATGATTGTGATCGCATGATTGTGATTGTATGATTGTGATAGTATGATTGTGATTGTATGATTGTGATTGTATGATTGTGATTGTATGATTGTGGTTGTATGATTGTATTTGGGAGATTGTAATTGTCTGATTGCGATTGTATGATTGTGATTGTATGTTTGTGATTGTCTGATTGTGGTTCTATGATTGTGATTGTATGATTGTGATTGAATGATTGTGATTGTATGATTGTGGTTGTATGATTGTATTTGGGAGATTGTAATTGTATGTTTGCGATTGTATGATTGTGATGGTATGATTGTGATTGTATGATTGTGATTGTATGATTGTGATTGTCTAATTGTGGTTCTATGATTGTGATTGTATGATTGTGATTGTATGATTGTGATTGTATGATTGTGATTGTGTGATTGTGATTGTATGATTGTGATGGTGTGATTGTGATTGTATGATTGTGATTGTATGATTGTGATTGTATGATTGTGATTGTCTGATTGTGGTTCTATGATTGTGATTGTATGATTGTGATTGTATGATTGTGATTGTATGATTGTCATTGTCTGATTATGATTGTATGATTGTGATTGCATGATTGTGATTGTATTATTGTGATAGTATGATTGTGATTGTATGATTGTGATTGTATGATTGTGGTTGTATGATTGTATTTGGGAGATTGTAATTGTATGATTGCGATTGTATGATTGTGATTGTATGATGGTGATTGTATGATTGTGATTGTATTCTTGCGATTGTATGATTGTGATTGTATGATTCTGATTGTATGATTGTGATTGTATGATTGTGATTGTGTGATTGTGATAGTATGATTGTGATTGTAAGATTGTGATTGTATGACTGTGATTGTATGATTGTGATTGTATGATTGTGATTGTAAGATTGTCATTGTATGATTATGATTGTATGATTGTGATTGCATGATTGTGATTGTATGATTGTGATTGTATGATTGTGATTGTATGATTGTGATTGTATGATTGTGATTGTATGATTGTGATTGTATGATTGTGATTGTATGATTGTGATTGTATGATTGTGATTGTATGATTGTGATTGTGTGATTGTGATAGTATGATTGTGATTGTATGATAGTGATTGTATGATTGTGATTGTAAGATTGTCATTGTATGATTATGATTGTATGATTGTGATTGCATGATTGTGATTGTATGATTGTGATTGTATGATTGTGATTGTATGATTGTGATTGTATGATTGTGATTGTATGATTGTGATTGTATGATTGTGATTGTATGATTGCGATTGTATGATTGCGATTGTATGATTGTGATTGTCTGATTGTGGTTCTATGATTGTGATTGTATGATTGTGATTGTATGATTGTGATTGTATGATTGTCATTGTCTGATTATGATTGTATGATTGTGATTGCATGATTGTGATTGTATGATTGTGATTGTATGATTGTGATTGTATGATTCTGATTGTATGATTGTATTTGGGATATTGTATTTTGGAGATTGTAATTGTATGATTGCGATTGTATGATTGTGATTGTATGATTGTGATTGTATGATTGTGATTGTATGATTGTGATTGTAAGATTGTGATTGTATGATTGTGATTGTATGATTGTGATTGTATGATTGTGATTGTATGATTGTGATTGTGTGATTGTGATAGTACGATTGTGATTGTAAGATTGTGATTGTATGACTGTGATTGTACGATTGTGATTGTATGACTGTGATTGTATGATTATGATTGTATGATTGTGATAGTATGATTGTGATTGTATGATTGTGATTGTATGATTGTGATTGTATGATTCTGATTGTATGATTGTATTTGGGAGATTGTATTTTGGAGATTGTAATTGTATGATTGCGATTGTATGATTGTGATTGTATGATTGTGATTGTATGATTGTAATTGTATGATTATGATTGTATGATTGTGATTGTATGATGGTGATGGTATGATTGTGACCGTATGATTGCGATAGTATGATTCTGACTGTATGATTGTGATTGTATGATTGTGACTGTATGATTGCGATTGTATGATTGTGATTGTGTGATTGTGGTTGTATGATTGCGATTGTATGATTCTGATTGTATGATTGTATTTGGGAGATTGTATTTTGGAGATTGTAATTGTATGATTGCGATTGTATGATTGTGATTGTATGATTGTGATTGTATGATTGTAATTGTATGATTATGATTGTATGATTGTGATTGTATGATGGTGATGGTATGATTGTGACCGTATGATTGCGATAGTATGATTCTGACTGTATGATTGTGATTGTATGATTGTGACTGTATGATTGCGATAGTACGATTGTGATTGTATGATTGTTATTGTAATATTGTGATTGTATGATTGCGATTGTATGATTGTGATTGTATGATTGTGATTGTATGATTGTGATTGTATGATTCTGATTGTATGGTTGCGATTGTATGATTGTGATGGTATGATTGTGACCGTATGATTGCGATAGTATGATTCTGACTGTATGATTGTGATTGTATGATTGTGACTGTATGATTGCGATTGTATGATTGTGATTGTGTGATTGTGGTTGTATGATTGCGATTGTATGATTGTGATTGTATGATTGTGATTGTATGACTGTGATCGTATGACTGTGATTGTATGATTGTGATTGTACGATTGTGATTGTACGATTGTGATTGTCTGATTGTGGTTCTATGATTGTGATTGTATGATTGTGATTGTATGATTGTGATTGTATGATTGTGATTGTATGATTGTGATTGCATGATTGTGATTGTATGATTGTGATTGTATGATTTTGATTGTATGATTGTGATAGTATGATTGCGATTGTATGATTTTGATTGTATGATTATGATTGTATGATTGTGATTGTATGATTGTAATTGTATGATTGTGATGGTATGATTGCGGTAGTATGATTGCGGTAGTATGATTGTGATTGTTTGATTGTGATTGTATGATTGTGATTGTATGATTGTGATTGTATGATTGTGATTGTATGATTGCGATTGTATGATTGCGATCGTATGATTGTGATTGCACGATTGTGATTGTATGATTGCGATTGTATGATTCTGATTGTATGATTGTATTTGGGAGATTGTATTTTGGAGATTGTAATTGTATGATTGCGACTGTATGATTGTGATTGTATGATTGTGATTGTATGATTGTAATTGTATGATTATGATTGTATGATTGTGATTGTATGATGGTGATGGTATGATTGTGACCGTATGATTGCGATAGTATGATTCTGACTGTATGATTGTGATTGTATGATTGTGACTGTATGATTGCGATAGTACGATTGTGATTGTATGATTGTGATTGTAATATTGTGATTGTATGATTGCGATTGTATGATTGTGATTGTATGATTGTGATTGTATGATTGAGATTGTATGATTCTGATTGTATGGTTGCGATTGTATGATTGTGATGGTATGATTGTGACCGTATGATTGCGATAGTATGATTCTGACTGTATGATTGTGATTGTATGATTGTGACTGTATGATTGTGGTGGTATGATTGCGGTAGTATGATTGCGGTAGTATGATTGTGATTGTTTGATTGTGATTGTATGATTGTGATTGTATGATTGTGATAGTATGATTGTGATTGTATGACTGTGATCGTATGACTGTGATTGTATGATTGTGATTGTACGATTGTGATTGTATGATTGTGATTGTCTGATTGTGGTTCTATGATTGTGATTGTATGATTGTGATTGTATGATTGTGATTGTATGATTGTGATTGTATGATTGTGATTGTATGATTGTGATTGTATGATTGTGATTGTATGATTGTCATTGTCTGATTATGATTGTATGATTGTGATTGCATGATTGTGATTGTATGATTGTGATAGTATGATTGTGATTGTATGATTGTGATTGTATGATTGTGATTGTATGATTGTGATTGCATGATTGTGATTGTATGATTGTGATTGTATGATTGTGATTGTATGATTTTGATTGTATGATTGTGATAGTATGATTGCGATTGTATGATTTTGATTGTATGATTATGATTGTATGATTGTGATTGTATGATTGTAATTGTATGATTGTGATGGTATGATTGCGGTAGTATGATTGCGGTAGTATGATTGTGATTGTTTGATTGTGATTGTATGATTGTGATTGTATGATTGTGATTGTATGATTGTGATTGTATGATTGTGATTGTATGATTTTGATTGTATGATTGCGATTGTATGATTGCGATTGTATGATTGTGATTGCACGATTGTGATTGTATGATTGTGGTTGTATGATTTTGATTGTATGATTGTGATTGTATGATTGTGATTGTATGATTGTGATTGTATGATTGTGATTGTAAGATGGTATTTGTATGATTGTGATTGTATAGTAGTAATTGTATGATTGTGATCGTATGATTGTGATTGTATGATTGTGATTGAATGATTGTGAGTGTATGATTGTGATTGTATGATTGTATTTGGGAGATTGTAATTGCATGATTGGGATTGTATGATTGTGATTGTATGATTATGATTGTATGATTGTGATTGTATGCGTGCGATTGTATGATTGTGATTGTATGATTGTGATTGTATGATTGTGATTGTGTGACTGTGATGGTATGATTGTGATTGTATGAATGCGATTGTATGATTGTGATTGTATGATTGTGATTGTATGATTTTGATTGTATGATTGTGATTGTATGATTGTGATTGTATGATTGTGATTGTATGATTGCGATTGTATGATTGCGATTGTATGATTGCGATTGTATGATTATGATTGTATGATTGTGATTGTGTGATTATGATTGTATGGTTGTGATTGTATGATTGTGATGGTATGATTGTGATTGTATGATTGCGATAGTATGATTGTGATTGTATGATTGTGATTGTATGATTGTGACTGGAAGATTGTGATTGTATGATTGTGATTGTACGATTCTGATTGTATGATTGTGATTGTATGATTGTGATTGTGTGATTGTGATAGTATGATTGTGATTGTATGGTTGTGATTGTATGACTGTGATTGTATGATTGTGATTGTATGATTGTGATTGTATGATTATGATTGTATGATTGTGATAGTATGATTGTGATTGTATGATTGTGATTGTATGATTGTGATTGTCTGATTGTGGTTCTATGATTGTGATTGTATGATTGTGATTGTATGATTGTGATTTTATGATTGTGATTGTATGATTGTGATTGTCTGATTGTGGTTCTATAATTGTGATTGTATGATTGTGATTGTATGATTGTGATTGTATGATTGTCATTGTCTGATTATGATTGTATGATTGTGATTGCATGATTGTGATTGTATGATTGTGATAGTATGATTATGATTGAATGATTGTGATTGTATGATTGTGGTTGTATGATTGTATTTGGGAGATTGTAATTGTATGTTTGCGATTGTATGATTGTGATTGTATGATGGTGATTGTATGATTGTGATTGTATTCTTGCGATTGTATGATTGTGATTGTATGATTCTGATTGTATGATTGTGATTGTATGATTGTGATTGTGTGATTGTGATAGTATGATTGTGATTGTAAGATTGTGATTGTATGACTGTGATTGTATGATTGTGATTGTATGGTTGTGATTGTATGATTATGATTGTATGATTATGATAGTATGATTGTGATTGTATGATTGTGATTGTATGATTGTGATTGTATGATGGTGATGGTATGATTGTGATTGTATGATTGCGATAGTACGATTTTGATTGTATGATTGTGATTGTAATATTGTGATTGTATGATTGCGATTGTATGATTGTGATTGTATGATTATGATTGTATGATTGTGATTGTATGATTCTGATTGTATGGTTGTGATTGTATGATTGTGATGGTATGATTGTGATCGTATGATTGCGATAGTATGATTGTGACTGTATGATTGTGATTGTATGATTGTGACTGTATGATTGCGATGGTATGATTGTGATTGTGTGATTGTGGTTGTAAGATTGTTTTTGTATGATTGTGATTGTATAATAGCAATTGTATGATTGTGATCGTATGATTGTGATTGTATGATTGTGATTCAATGATTGTGAGTGTTTGATTGTGATTGTATGATTGTATTTGGGAGATTGTAATTGTATGATTGGGATTGTATGATTGTGATTGTATGATTGTGATTGTATGATTGTGATTGTGTGATTGTGATTGTATGATTGTGATTGTATGATTGTGATTGTATGATTGTGATTGTATGATTGTGATTGTATGATTGTGATTCTATGACTGTGATTGTATGATTGTGATTGTAAGATTGTTTTTGTATGATTGTGATAGTATAGTAGTAATTGTATGATTGTGATCGTATGATTGTGATTGTATGATTGTGATTCAATGATTGTGAGTGTTTGATTGTGATTGTATGATTGTATTTGGGAGATTGTAATTGTATGATTGGGATTGTATGATTGTGATTGTATGATTATGATTGTATGATTGTGATTGTATGCTTGCGATTGTATGATTGTGATTGTATGATTGTGATTGTATGATTGTGATTGTATGATTGTGATTGTGTGATTGTGATTGTATGATTGTGATGGTATGATTGTGATTGTATGATTGTGATTGTATGATTGTGATTGTATGATTGTGATTGTCTGATTGTGGTTCTATGATTGTGATTGTATGATTGTGATTGTATGATTGTGATTGTATGATTGTCATTGTCTGATTATGATTGTATGATTGTGATTGCATGATTGTGATTGTATGATTGTGATTGTATGATTGTGGTTGTATGATTGTATTTGGGAGATTGTAATTGTATGATTGCGATTGTATGATTGTGATTGTATGATGGTGATTGTATGATTGTGATTGTATTCTTGCGATTGTATGATTGTGATTGTATGATTCTGATTGTATGATTGTGATTGTATGATTGTGATTGTGTGATTGTGATAGTATGATTGTGATTGTAAGATTGTGATTGTATGACTGTGGTTGTATGATTGTGATTGTATGATTGTGATTGTATGATAATGATTGTATGATTATGATAGTATGATTGTGATTGTATGATTGTGATTGTATGATTGTGATTGTATGATTCTGATTGTATGATTGTATTTGGGATATTGTATTTTGGAGATTGTAATTGTATGATTGCGATTGTATGATTGTGATTGTATGATTGTGATTGTATGATTGTGATTGTATGATTGTGATTGTATGATTGAGATTGTATGATTGTGATTGTGTGATTGTAATTGTATGATTATGATTGTATGATTGTGATTGTATGATGGTGATGGTATGATTGTGATTGTCTGATTGTGAATGTATGATTGTGATTGTATGATTGTGATTGTATGATTGTGATTGTAAGATTGTCATTGTATGATTATGATTGTATGATTGTGATTGCATGATTGTGATTGTATGATTGTGATTGTATGATTGTGATTGTATGATTGTGATTGTATGATTGTGATTGTATGATTGTGATTGTATGATTGTGATTGTATGATTGTGATTGTATGATTGCGATTGTATGATTGCGATTGTATGATTGTGATTGTCTGATTGTGGTTCTATGATTGTGATTGTATGATTGTGATTGTATGATTGTGATTGTATGATTGTCATTGTCTGTTTATGATTGTATGATTGTGATTGCATGATTGTGATTGTATGATTGTGATAGTATGATTGTGATTGTATGATTGTGATTGTATGATTGTGGTTGTATGATTGTATTTGGGAGATTGTAATTGTACGATTGCGATTGTATGATTGTGATTGTATGATTGTGATTGTATGATTGTGATTGTATGCTTGCGATTGTATGATTGTGATTGTATGTTTGTGATGGTATGATTGTGATTGTATGATTGTGATTGTATGATTGTGATTCTATGACTGTGATTGTATGATTGTGATTGTAAGATTGTTTTTGTATGATTGTGATAGTATAGTAGTAATTGTATGATTGTGATCGTATGATTGTGATTGTATGATTGTGATTCAATGATTGTGAGTGTTTGATTGTGATTGTATGATTGTATTTGGGAGATTGTAATTGTATGATTGGGATTGTATGATTGTGATTGTATGATTATGATTGTATGATTGTGATTGTATGCTTGCGATTGTATGATTGTGATTGTATGATTGTGATTGTATGATTGTGATTGTATGATTGTGATTGTGTGATTGTGATTGTATGATTGTGATGGTATGATTGTGATTGTATGATTGTGATTGTATGATTGTGATTGTATGATTGTGATTGTCTGATTGTGGTTCTATGATTGTGATTGTATGATTGTGATTGTATGATTGTGATTGTATGATTGTCATTGTCTGATTATGATTGTATGATTGTGATTGCATGATTGTGATTGTATGATTGTGATTGTATGATTGTGGTTGTATGATTGTATTTGGGAGATTGTAATTGTATGATTGCGATTGTATGATTGTGATTGTATGATGGTGATTGTATGATTGTGATTGTATTCTTGCGATTGTATGATTGTGATTGTATGATTCTGATTGTATGATTGTGATTGTATGATTGTGATTGTGTGATTGTGATAGTATGATTGTGATTGTAAGATTGTGATTGTATGACTGTGGTTGTATGATTGTGATTGTATGATTGTGATTGTATGATAATGATTGTATGATTATGATAGTATGATTGTGATTGTATGATTGTGATTGTATGATTGTGATTGTATGATTCTGATTGTATGATTGTATTTGGGATATTGTATTTTGGAGATTGTAATTGTATGATTGCGATTGTATGATTGTGATTGTATGATTGTGATTGTATGATTGTGATTGTATGATTGTGATTGTATGATTGAGATTGTATGATTGTGATTGTGTGATTGTAATTGTATGATTATGATTGTATGATTGTGATTGTATGATGGTGATGGTATGATTGTGATTGTCTGATTGTGAATGTATGATTGTGATTGTATGATTGTGATTGTATGATTGTGATTGTAAGATTGTCATTGTATGATTATGATTGTATGATTGTGATTGCATGATTGTGATTGTATGATTGTGATTGTATGATTGTGATTGTATGATTGTGATTGTATGATTGTGATTGTATGATTGTGATTGTATGATTGTGATTGTATGATTGTGATTGTATGATTGCGATTGTATGATTGCGATTGTATGATTGTGATTGTCTGATTGTGGTTCTATGATTGTGATTGTATGATTGTGATTGTATGATTGTGATTGTATGATTGTCATTGTCTGTTTATGATTGTATGATTGTGATTGCATGATTGTGATTGTATGATTGTGATAGTATGATTGTGATTGTATGATTGTGATTGTATGATTGTGGTTGTATGATTGTATTTGGGAGATTGTAATTGTACGATTGCGATTGTATGATTGTGATTGTATGATTGTGATTGTATGATTGTGATTGTATGCTTGCGATTGTATGATTGTGATTGTATGTTTGTGATGGTATGATTGTGATTGTATGATTGTGATTGTATGATTGTGATTGTATGATTGTGATTGCCTGATTGTGGTTCTATGATTGTGATTGTATGATTGTGATTGTATGATTGTGATTGTATGATTGTCATTGTCTGATTACGATTGTATGATTGTGATTGCATGATTGTGATTGTATGATTGTGATAGTATGATTGTGATTGAATGATTGTGATTGTATGATTGTGGTTGTATGATTGTATTTGGGAGATTGTAATTGTATGATTGCGATTGTATGATTGTGATTGTATGATTGTGATTGTATGATTGTGATTGTATGATTGTGATTGTATGATTGTGATTGTATGATTGTGATTGTGTGATTGTAATTGTATGATTATGATTGTATGATTGTGATTGTATGATGGTGATGGTATGATTGTGATTGTATGATTGTGATTGTATGATTGTGAATGTATGATTGTGATTGTATGATTGTGATTGTATGATTGTGACTGTAAGATTGTCATTGTATGATTATGATTGTATGATTGTGATTGCATGATTGTGATTGTATGGTTGTGATTGTATGATTGTGATTGTATGATTGTGATTGTATGATTGTGATTGTATGATTGTGATTGTATGATTGTGATTGTATGATTGTGATTGTATGATTGCGATTGTATGATTGCGATTGTATGATTGTGATTGTCTGATTGTGGTTCTATGATTGTGATTGTATGATTGTGATTGTATGGTTGTGATTGTATGATTGTCATTGTCTGATTATGATTGTATGATTGTGATTGCATGATTGTGATTGTATGATTGTGATAGTATGATTGTGATTGTATGATTGTGATTGTATGATTGTGATTGTATGATTGTGGTTGTATGATTGTATTTGGGAGATTGTAATTGTCTGATTGTGATTGTATGATTGTGATTGTCTGATTGTGGTTCTATGATTGTGATTGTATGATTGTGATTGTATGATTGTGATTGTATGATTGTCATTGTCTGATTAAGATTGTATGATTGTGATTGCATGATTGTGATAGTATGATTGTGATAGTATGATTGTGATTGAATGATTGTGATTGTATGATTGTGGTCGTATGATTGTATTTGGGAGATTGTAATTGTATGTTTGCGATTGTATGATTGTGATTGTATGATTGTGATTGTATGATTGTCATTGTCTGATTATGATTGTATGATTGCGATTGTATGATTGCGATTGTATGATTGTGATTGTCTGATTGTGGTTCTATGATTGTGATTGTATGATTCTGATTGTATGGTTGTGATTGTATGATTGTCATTGTCTGATTATGATTGTATGATTGTGATTGCATGATTGTGATTGTATGATTGTGATAGTATGATTGTGATTGTATGATTGTGATTGTATGATTGTGATTGTATGATTGTGGTTGTATGATTGTATTTGGGAGATTGTAATTGTCTGATTGCGATTGTATGATTGTGATTGTATGATTGTGATTGTATGATTGTGATTGTCTGATTGTGGTTCCATGATTGTGATTGTATGATTGTGATTGTATGATTGTGATTGTATGATTGTGATTGTATGATTGTGATTGTCTGATTGTGGTTCTATGATTGTGGTTGTATGATTGTGATTGTATGATTGTGATTGTATGATTGTCATTGTCTGATTATGATTGTATGATTCTGATTGCATGATTGTGATTGTATGATTGTGATAGTATGATTGTGATTGAATGATTGTGATTGTATGATTGTGGTTGTATGATTGTATTTGGGAGATTGTAATTGTATGTTTGCGATTGTATGATTGTGATGGTATGATTGTGATTGTATGATTGTGATTTTATGATTGTGATTGTATGATTGTGATTGTCTGATTGTGGTTCTATAATTGTGATTGTATGATTGTGATTGTATGATTGTGATTGTATGATTGTCATTGTCTGATTATGATTGTATGATTGTGATTGCATGATTGTGATTGTATGATTGTGATAGTATGATTATGATTGAATGATTGTGATTGTATGATTGTGGTTGTATGATTGTATTTGGGAGATTGTAATTGTATGTTTGCGATTGTATGATTGTGATTGTATGATGGTGATTGTATGATTGTGATTGTATTCTTGCGATTGTATGATTGTGATTGTATGATTCTGATTGTATGATTGTGATTGTATGATTGTGATTGTGTGATTGTGATAGAATGATTGTGATTGTAAGATTGTGATTGTATGACTGTGATTGTATGATTGTGATTGTATGATTGTGATTGTATGATTATGATTGTATGATTATGATAGTATGATTGTGATTGTATGATTGTGATTGTATGATTGTGATTGTATGATGGTGATGGTATGATTGTGATTGTATGATTGCGATAGTACGATTGTGATTGTATGATTGTGATTGTAATATTGTGATTGTATGATTGCGATTGTATGATTGTGATTGTATGATTATGATTGTATGATTGTGATTGTATGATTCTGATTGTATGGTTGTGATTGTATGATTGTGATGGTATGATTGTGATCGTATGATTGCGATAGTATGATTGTGACTGTATGATTGTGATTGTATGATTGTGACTGTATGATTGCGATGGTATGATTGTGATTGTGTGATTGTGGTTGTAAGATTGTTTTTGTATGATTGTGATTGTATAATAGTAATTGTATGATGGTGATCGTATGATTGTGATTGTATGATTGTGATTCAATGATTGTGAGTGTTTGATTGTGATTGTATGATTGTATTTGGGAGATTGTAATTGTATGATTGGGATTGTATGATTGTGATTGTATGATTGTGATTGTATGATTGTGATTGTATGATTGTGATTGTATGATTGTGATTGTATGATTGTGATTGTATGATTGTGATTGTATGACTGTGATTGTATGATTGTGATTGTAAGATTGTTTTTGTATGATTGTGATTGTATAGTAGTAATTGTATGATTGTGATCGTATGATTGTGATTGTATGATTGTGATTCAATGATTGTGAGTGTTTGATTGTGATTGTATGATTGTATTTGGGAGATTGTAATTGTATGATTGGGATTGTATGATTATGATTGTATGATTGTGATTGTATGATTGTGATTGTATGATTGTGATTGTATGATGGTGATGCTATGATTGTGATTGTATGATTGCGATAGTACGATTGTGATTGTATGATTGTGATTGTAATATTGTGATTGTATGATTGCGATTGTATGATTGTGATTGTATGATTATGATTGTATGATTGTGATTGTATGATTCTGATTGTATGATTGTGATAGTATGATTGTGATTGTATGATTGTGATTGTATGATTGTGGTTGTATGATTGTATTTGGGAGATTGTAATTGTACGATTGCGATTGTATGATTGTGATTGTATGATTGTGATTGTATGATTGTGATTGTATGCTTGCGATAGTATGATTGTGATTGTATGATTGTGATGGTATGATTGTGATTGTATGATTGTGATTGTATGATTGTGATTGTATGATTGTGATTGTATGATTGTGATTGCCTGATTGTGGTTCTATGATTGTGATTGTATGATTGTGATTGTATGATTGTGATTGTATGATTGTCATTGTCTGATTATGATTGTATGATTGTGATTGCATGATTGTGATTGTATGATTGTGATAGTATGATTGTGATTGAATGATTGTGATTGTATGATTGTGGTTGTATGATTGTATTTGGGAGATTGTAATTGTATGATTGCGATTGTATGATTGTGATTGTATGATTGTGATTGTATGATTGTGATTGTATGATTGTGATTGTATGATTGTGATTGTGTGATTGTAATTGTATGATTATGATTGTATGATTGTGATTGTATGATGGTGATGGTATGATTGTGTTTGTCTGATTGTGAATGTATGATTGTGATTGTATGATTGTGATTGTAAGATTGTGATTGTAAGATTGTCATTGTATGATTATGATTGTATGATTATGATAGTATGATTGTGATTGTATGATTGTGATTGTATGATTGTGATTGTATGATTCTGATTGTATGATTGTATTTGGGATATTGTATTTTGGAGATTGTAATTGTATGATTGCGATTGTATGATTGTGATTGTATGATTGTGATTGTATGATTGTGATTGTATGATTGTGATTGTATGATTGTGATTGTATGATTGTGATTGTGTGATTGTAATTGTATGATTATGATTGTATGATTGTGATTGTATGATGGTGATGGTATGATTGTGATTGTCTGATTGTGAATGTATGATTGTGATTGTATGATTGTGATTGTATGATTGTGACTGTAAGATTGTCATTGTATGATTATGATTGTATGATTGTGATTGCATGATTGTGATTGTATGATTGTGATTGTATGATTGTGATTGTATGATTGTGATTGTATGATTGTGATTGTATGATTGTGATTGTATGATTGTGATTGTATGATTGTGATTGTATGATTGCGATTGTATGATTGCGATTGTATGATTGTGATTGTCTGATTGTGGTTCTATGATTGTGATTGTATGATTGTGATTGTATGGTTGTGATTGTATGATTGTCATTGTCTGATTATGATTGTATGATTGTGATTGCATGATTGTGATTGTATGATTGTGATAGTATGATTGTGATTGTATGATTGTGATTGTATGATTGTGATTGTATGATTGTGGTTGTATGATTGTATTTGGGAGATTGTAATTGTCTGATTGCGATTGTATGATTGTGATTGTATGATTGTGATTGTCTGATTGTGGTTCTATGATTGTGATTGTATGATTGTGATTGTATGATTGTGATTGTATGATTGTCATTGTCTGATTATGATTGTATGATTGCGATTGTATGATTGCGATTGTATGATTGTGATTGTCTGATTGTGGTTCTATGATTGTGATTGTATGATTGTGATTGTATGGTTGTGATTGTATGATTGTCATTGTCTGATTATGATTGTATGATTGTGATCGCATGATTGTGATTGTATGATTGTGTTAGTATGATTGTGATTGTATGATTGTGATTGTATGATTGTGATTGTATGATTATGATAGTATGATTGTGATTGTATGATTGTGATTGTATGATTGTGATTGTATGATTCTGATTGTATGATTGTATTTGGGATAGTGTATTTTGGAGATTGTAATTGTATGATTGCGATTGTATGATTGTGATTGTATGATTGTGATTGTATGATTGTGATTGTATGATTGTGATTGTATGATTGTGATTGTGTGATTGTAATTGTATGATTATGATTGTATGATTGTGATTGTATGATGGTGATGGTATGATTGTGATTGCCTGATTGTGAATGTATGATTGTGATTGTATGATTGTGATTGTATGATTGTGATTGTATGATTGTCATTGTCTGATTATGATTGTATGATTGTGATCGCATGATTGTGATTGTATGATTGTGATAGTATGATTGTGATTGTATGATTGTGATTGTATGATTGTGATTGTATGATTGTGGTTGTATGATTGTATTTGGGAGATTGTAATTGTCTGATTGCGATTATATGATTGTGATTGTATGTTTGTGATTGTCTGATTGTGGTTCTATGATTGTGATTGTATGATTGTGATTGTATGATTGTGATTGTATGATTGTCATTGTCTGATTATGATTGTATGATTGTGATTGCATGATTGTGATTGTATGATTGTGATAGTATGATTGTGATTGAATGATTGTGATTGTATGATTGTGGTTGTATGATTGTATTTGGGAGATTGTAATTGTATGTTTGCGATTGTATGATTGTGATTGTATGATGGTGATTGTATGATTGTGATTGTATGATTGTGATTGTCTGATTGTGGTTCTATGATTGTGATTGTATGATTGTGATTGTATGATTGTGATTGTATGATTGTCATTGTCTGATTATGATTGTATGATTGTGATTGCATGATTGTGATTGTATGATTGTGATAGTATGATTGTGATTGAATGATTGTGATTGTATGATTGTGGTTGTATGATTGTATTTGGGAGATTGTAATTGTATGTTTGCGATTGTATGATTGTGATGGTATGATTGTGATTGTATGATTGTGATTGTATGATTGTGATTGTCTGATTGTGGTTCTATGATTGTGATTGTATGATTGTGATTGTATGATTGTGATTGTATGATTGTGATTGTGTGATTGTGATTGTATGATTGTGATGGTGTGATTGTGATTGTATGATTGTGATTGTATGATTGTGATTGTATGATTGTGATTGTCTGATTGTGGTTCTATGATTGTGATTGTATGATTGTGATTGTATGATTGTGATTGTATGATTGTCATTGTCTGATTATGATTGTATGATTGTGATTGCATGATTGTGATTGTATTATTGTGATAGTATGATTGTGATTGTATGATTGTGATTGTATGATTGTGATTGTATGATTCTGATTGTATGGTTGTGATTGGATGATTGTGATGGTATGATTGTGATCGTATGATTGCGATAGTATGATTGTGACTGTATGATTGTGATTGTATGATTGTGACTGTATGATTGCGATTGTATGATTGTGATTGTGTGATTGTGGTTGTAAGATTGTTTTTGTATGATTGTGATTGTATAATAGTAATTGTATGATTGTGATCGTATGATTGTGATTGTATGATTGTGATTCAATGATTGTGAGTGTTTGATTGTGATTGTATGATTGTATTTGGGAGATTGTAATTGTATGATTGGGATTGTATGATTGTGATTGTATGATTGTGATTGTATGATTGTGATTGTATGATTGTGATTGTATGATTGTGATTGTATGATTGTGATTGTATGATTGTGATTGTATGATTGTGATTGTATGATTGTGATTGTGAGATTGTTTTTGTATGATTGTGATTGTATAGTAGTAATTGTATGATTGTGATCGTATGATTGTGATTGTATGATTGTGATTCAATGATTGTGAGTGTTGGATTGTGACTGTATGATTGTATTTGGGAGATTGTAATTGTATGATTGGGATTGTATGATTGTGATTGTATGATTATGATTGTATGATTGTGATTGTATGCTTGCGATTGTATGATTGTGATTGTATGATTGTGATTGTATGATTGTGATTGTATGATTGTGATTGTATGATTGTGATTGTGTGATTGTGATTGTATGATTGTGATGGTATGATTGTGATTGTATGATTGTGATTGTATGATTGTGATTGTATGATTGTGATTGTCTGACTGTGGTTCTATGATTGTGATTGTATGATTGTGATTGTATGATTGTGATTGTATGATTGTGATTGTCTGATTGTGGTTCTATGATTGTGATTGTATGATTGTGATTGTATGATTGTGATTGTATGATTGTGATTGTATGATTGTCATTGTCTGATTATGATTGTATGATTGTGATCGCATGATTGTGATTGTATGATTGTGATAGTATGATTGTGATTGTATGATTGTGATTGTATGATTGTGATTGTATGATTGTGGTTGTATGATTGTATTTGGGAGATTGTAATTGTCTGATTGCGATTGTATGATTGTGATTGTATGTTTGTGATTGTCTGATTGTGGTTCTATGATTGTGATTGTATGATTGTGATTGTATGATTGTGATTGTATGATTGTCATTGTCTGATTATGATTGTATGATTGTGATTGCATGATTGTGATTGTATGATTGTGATAGTATGATTGTGATAGTATGATTGTGATTGAATGATTGTGATTGTATGATTGTGGTTGTATGATTGTATTTGGGAGATTGTAATTGTATGTTTGCGATTGTATGATTGTGATTGTATGATGGTGATTGTATGATTGTGATTGTATGATTGTGATTGTCTGATTGTGGTTCTATGATTGTGATTGTATGATTGTGATTGTATGATTGTGATTGTATGATTGTCATTGTCTGATTATGATTGTATGATTGTGATTGCATGATTGTGATTGTATGATTGTGATAGTATGATTGTGATTGAATGATTGTGATTGTATGATTGTGGTTGTATGATTGTATTTGGGAGATTGTAATTGTATGTTTGCGATTGTATGATTGTGATGGTATGATTGTGATTGTATGATTGTGATTGTATGATTGTGATTGTCTGATTGTGGTTCTATGATTGTGATTGTATGATTGTGATTGTATGATTGTGATTGTATGATTGTGATTGTGTGATTGTGATTGTATGATTGTGATGGTGTGATTGTGATTGTATGATTGTGATTGTATGATTGTGATTGTATGATTGTGATTGTCTGATTGTGGTTCTATGATTGTGATTGTATGATTGTGATTGTATGATTGTGATTGTATGATTGTCATTGTCTGATTATGATTGTATGATTGTGATTGCATGATTGTGATTGTATTATTGTGATAGTATGATTGTGATTGTATGATTGTGATTGTATGATTGTGGTTGTATGATTGTATTTGGGAGATTGTAATTGTATGATTGCGATTGTATGATTGTGATTGTATGATGGTGATTGTATGATTGTGATTGTATTCTTGCGATTGTATGATTGTGATTGTATGATTCTGATTGTATGATTGTGATTGTATGATTGTGATTGTGTGATTGTGATAGTATGATTGTGATTGTAAGATTGTGATTGTATGACTGTGATTGTATGATTGTGATTGTATGATTGTGATTGTAAGATTGTCATTGTATGATTATGATTGTATGATTGTGATTGCATGATTGTGATTGTATGATTGTGATTGTATGATTGTGATTGTATGATTGTGATTGTATGATTGTGATTGTATGATTGTGATTGTATGATTGTGATTGTATGATTGTGATTGTATGATTGTGATTGTATGATTGTGATTGTATGATTGTGATTGTGTGATTGTGATAGTATGATTGTGATTGTATGATAGTGATTGTATGATTGTGATTGTAAGATTGTCATTGTATGATTATGATTGTATGATTGTGATTGCATGATTGTGATTGTATGATTGTGATTGTATGATTGTGATTGTATGATTGTGATTGTATGATTGTGATTGTATGATTGTGATTGTATGATTGTGATTGTATGATTGCGATTGTATGATTGCGATTGTATGATTGTGATTGTCTGATTGTGGTTCTATGATTGTGATTGTATGATTGTGATTGTATGATTCTGATTGTATGGTTGTGATTGGATGATTGTGATGGTATGATTGTGATCGTATGATTGCGATAGTATGATTGTGACTGTATGATTGTGATTGTATGATTGTGACTGTATGATTGCGATTGTATGATTGTGATTGTGTGATTGTGGTTGTAAGATTGTTTTTGTATGATTGTGATTGTATAATAGTAATTGTATGATTGTGATCGTATGATTGTGATTGTATGATTGTGATTCAATGATTGTGAGTGTTTGATTGTGATTGTATGATTGTATTTGGGAGATTGTAATTGTATGATTGGGATTGTATGATTGTGATTGTATGATTGTGATTGTATGATTGTGATTGTATGATTGTGATTGTATGATTGTGATTGTATGATTGTGATTGTATGATTGTGATTGTATGATTGTGATTGTATGATTGTGATTGTGAGATTGTTTTTGTATGATTGTGATTGTATAGTAGTAATTGTATGATTGTGATCGTATGATTGTGATTGTATGATTGTGATTCAATGATTGTGAGTGTTGGATTGTGACTGTATGATTGTATTTGGGAGATTGTAATTGTATGATTGGGATTGTATGATTGTGATTGTATGATTATGATTGTATGATTGTGATTGTATGCTTGCGATTGTATGATTGTGATTGTATGATTGTGATTGTATGATTGTGATTGTATGATTGTGATTGTATGATTGTGATTGTATGATTGTGATTGTGTGATTGTGATTGTATGATTGTGATGGTATGATTGTGATTGTATGATTGTGATTGTATGATTGTGATTGTATGATTGTGATTGTCTGATTGTGGTTCTATGATTGTGATTGTATGATTGTGATTGTATGATTGTGATTGTATGATTGTGATTGTATGATTGTCATTGTCTGATTATGATTGTATGATTGTGATTGCATGATTGTGATTGTATGATTGTGATAGTATGATTGTGATTGTATGATTGTGATTGTATGATTGTGGTTGTATGATTGTATTTGGGAGATTGTAATTGTATGATTGCGATTGTATGATTGTGATTGTATGATGGTGATTGTATGATTGTGATTGTATTCTTGCGATTGTATGATTGTGATTGTATGATTCTGATTGTATGATTGTGATTGTATGATTGTGATTGTGTGATTGTGATAGTATGATTGTGATTGTAAGATTGTGATTGTATGACTGTGATTGTATGATTGTGATTGTATGATTGTGATTGTATGATTGTGATTGTATGATTATGATAGTATGATTGTGATTGTATGATTGTGATTGTATGATTGTGATTGTATGATTCTGATTGTATGATTGTATTTGGGATAGTGTATTTTGGAGATTGTAATTGTATGATTGCGATTGTATGATTGTGATTGTATGATTGTGATTGTATGATTGTGATTGTATGATTGTGATTGTATGATTGTGATTGTGTGATTGTAATTGTATGATTATGATTGTATGATTGTGATTGTATGATGGTGATGGTATGATTGTGATTGCCTGATTGTGAATGTATGATTGTGATTGTATGATTGTGATTGTATGATTGTGATTGTATGATTGTCATTGTCTGATTATGATTGTATGATTGTGATCGCATGATTGTGATTGTATGATTGTGATAGTATGATTGTGATTGTATGATTGTGATTGTATGATTGTGATTGTATGATTGTGGTTGTATGATTGTATTTGGGAGATTGTAATTGTCTGATTGCGATTGTATGATTGTGATTGTATGTTTGTGATTGTCTGATTGTGGTTCTATGATTGTGATTGTATGATTGTGATTGTATGATTGTGATTGTATGATTGTCATTGTCTGATTATGATTGTATGATTGTGATTGCATGATTGTGATTGTATGATTGTGATAGTATGATTGTGATTGAATGATTGTGATTGTATGATTGTGGTTGTATGATTGTATTTGGGAGATTGTAATTGTATGTTTGCGATTGTATGATTGTGATTGTATGATGGTGATTGTATGATTGTGATTGTATGATTGTGATTGTCTGATTGTGGTTCTATGATTGTGATTGTATGATTGTGATTGTATGATTGTGATTGTATGATTGTCATTGTCTAATTATGATTGTATGATTGTGATTGCATGATTGTGATTGTATGATTGTGATAGTATGATTGTGATTGAATGATTGTGATTGTATGATTGTGGTTGTATGATTGTATTTGGGAGATTGTAATTGTATGTTTGCGATTGTATGATTGTGATGGTATGATTGTGATTGTATGATTGTGATTGTATGATTGTGATTGTCTGATTGTGGTTCTATGATTGTGATTGTATGATTGTGATTGTATGATTGTGATTGTATGATTGTGATTGTGTGATTGTGATTGTATGATTGTGATGGTGTGATTGTGATTGTATGATTGTGATTGTATGATTGTGATTGTATGATTGTGATTGTCTGATTGTGGTTCTATGATTGTGATTGTATGATTGTGATTGTATGATTGTGATTGTATGATTGTCATTGTCTGATTATGATTGTATGATTGTGATTGTATTATTGTGATAGTATGATTGTGATTGTATGATTGTGATTGTATGATTGTGGTTGTATGATTGTATTTGGGAGATTGTAATTGTATGATTGCGATTGTATGATTGTGATTGTATGATGGTGATTGTATGATTGTGATTGTATTCTTGCGATTGTATGATTGTGATTGTATGATTCTGATTGTATGATTGTGATTGTATGATTGTGATTGTGTGATTGTGATAGTATGATTGTGATTGTAAGATTGTGATTGTATGACTGTGATTGTATGATTGTGATTGTATGATTGTGATTGTAAGATTGTCATTGTATGATTATGATTGTATGATTGTGATTGCATGATTGTGATTGTATGATTGTGATTGTATGATTGTGATTGTATGATTGTGATTGTATGATTGTGATTGTATGATTGTGATTGTATGATTGTGATTGTATGATTGTGATTGTATGATTGTGATTGTATGATTGTGATTGTGTGATTGTGATAGTATGATTGTGATTGTATGATAGTGATTGTATGATTGTGATTGTAAGATTGTCATTGTATGATTATGATTGTATGATTGTGATTGCATGATTGTGATTGTATGATTGTGATTGTATGATTGTGATTGTATGATTGTGATTGTATGATTGTGATTGTATGATTGTGATTGTATGATTGTGATTGTATGATTGCGATTGTATGATTGCGATTGTATGATTGTGATTGTCTGATTGTGGTTCTATGATTGTGATTGTATGATTGTGATTGTATGATTGTGATTGTATGATTGTCATTGTCTGATTATGATTGTATGATTGTGATTGCATGATTGTGATTGTATGATTGTGATTGTATGATTGTGATTGTATGATTCTGATTGTATGATTGTATTTGGGATATTGTATTTTGGAGATTGTAATTGTATGATTGCGATTGTATGATTGTGATTGTATGATTGTGATTGTATGATTGTGATTGTAAGATTGTGATTGTATGATTGTGATTGTATGATTGTGATTGTATGATTGTGATTGTATGTTTGTGATTGTGTGATTGTGATAGTACGATTGTGATTGTAAGATTGTGATTGTATGACTGTGATTGTACGATTGTGATTGTATGACTGTGATTGTATGATTATGATTGTATGATTGTGATAGTATGATTGTGATTGTATGATTGTGATTGTATGATTGTGATTGTATGATTCTGATTGTATGATTGTATTTGGGAGATTGTATTTTGGAGATTGTAATTGTATGATTGCGATTGTATGATTGTGATTGTATGATTGTGATTGTATGATTGTAATTGTATGATTATGATTGTATGATTGTGATTGTATGATGGTGATGGTATGATTGTGACCGTATGATTGCGATAGTATGATTCTGACTGTATGATTGTGATTGTATGATTGTGACTGTATGATTGCGATTGTATGATTGTGATTGTGTGATTGTGGTTGTATGATTGCGATTGTATGATTCTGATTGTATGATTGTATTTGGGAGATTGTATTTTGGAGATTGTAATTGTATGATTGCGATTGTATGATTGTGATTGTATGATTGTGATTGTATGATTGTAATTGTATGATTATGATTGTATGATTGTGATTGTATGATGGTGATGGTATGATTGTGACCGTATGATTGCGATAGTATGATTCTGACTGTATGATTGTGATTGTATGATTGTGACTGTATGATTGCGATAGTACGATTGTGATTGTATGATTGTGATTGTAATATTGTGATTGTATGATTGCGATTGTATGATTGTGATTGTATGATTGTGATTGTATGATTGTGATTGTATGATTCTGATTGTATGGTTGCGATTGTATGATTGTGATGGTATGATTGTGACCGTATGATTGCGATAGTATGATTCTGACTGTATGATTGTGATTGTATGATTGTGACTGTATGATTGCGATTGTATGATTGTGATTGTGTGATTGTGGTTGTATGATTGCGATTGTATGATTGTGATTGTATGATTGTGATTGTATGACTGTGATCGTATGACTGTGATTGTATGATTGTGATTGTACGATTGTGATTGTACGATTGTGATTGTCTGATTGTGGTTCTATGATTGTGATTGTATGATTGTGATTGTATGATTGTGATTGTATGATTGTGATTGTATGATTGTGATTGTATGATTGTGATTGTATGATTGTCATTGTCTGATTATGATTGTATGATTGTGATTGCATGATTGTGATTGTATGATTGTGATAGTATGATTGTGATTGTATGATTGTGATTGTATGATTGTGATTGTATGATTGTGATTGCATGATTGTGATTGTATGATTGTGATTGTATGATTTTGATTGTATGATTGTGATAGTATGATTGCGATTGTATGATTTTGATTGTATGATTATGATTGTATGATTGTGATTGTATGATTGTAATTGTATGATTGTGATGGTATGATTGCGGTAGTATGATTGCGGTAGTATGTTTGTGATTGTTTGATTGTGATTGTATGATTGTGATTGTATGATTGTGATTGTATGATTGTGATTGTATGATTGTGATTGTATGATTGCGATTGTATGATTGCGATAGTATGATTCTGACTGTATGATTGTGATTGTATGATTGTGACTGTATGATTGCGATAGTACGATTGTGATTGTATGATTGTGATTGTAATACTGTGATTGTATGATTGCGATTGTATGATTGTGATTGTATGATTGTGATTGTATGATTGTGATTGTATGATTCTGATTGTATGGTTGCGATTGTATGATTGTGATGGTATGATTGTGACCGTATGATTGCGATAGTATGATTCTGACTGTATGATTGTGATTGTATGATTGTGACTGTATGATTGTGATGGTATGATTGCGGTAGTATGATTGCGGTAGTATGATTGTGATTGTTTGATTGTGATTGTATGATTGTGATTGTATGATTGTGATAGTATGATTGTGATTGTATGACTGTGATCGTATGACTGTGATTGTATGATTGTGATTGTACGATTGTGATTGTATGACTGTGATTGTCTGATTGTGGTTCTATGATTGTGATTGTATGATTGTGATTGTATGATTGTGATTGTATGATTGTGATTGTATGATTGTGATTGTATGATTGTGATTGTATGATTGTGATTGTATGATTGTCATTGTCTGATTATGATTGTATGATTGTGATTGCATGATTGTGATTGTATGATTGTGATAGTATGATTGTGATTGTATGATTGTGATTGTATGATTGTGATTGTATGATTGTGATTGCATGATTGTGATTGTATGATTGTGATTGTATGATTGTGATTGTATGATTTTGATTGTATGATTGTGATAGTATGATTGCGATTGTATGATTTTGATTGTATGATTATGATTGTATGATTGTGATTGTATGATTGTAATTGTATGATTGTGATGGTATGATTGCGGTAGTATGATTGCGGTAGTATGATTGTGATTGTTTGATTGTGATTGTATGATTGTGATTGTATGATTGTGATTGTATGATTGTGATTGTATGATTGTGATTGTATGATTGTGATTGTATGATTGCGATTGTATGATTGCGATTGTATGATTGTGATTGCACGATTGTGATTGTATGATTGTGGTTGTATGATTTTGATTGTATGATTGTGATTGTATGATTGTGATTGTATGATTGTGATTGTATGATTGTGATTGTATGATTGTGATTGTAAGATGGTATTTGTATGATTGTGATTGTATAGTAGTAATTGTATGATTGTGATCGTATGATTGTGATTGTATGATTGTGATTGAATGATTGTGAGTGTATGATTGTGATTGTATGATTGTATTTGGGAGATTGTAATTGCATGATTGGGATTGTATGATTGTGATTGTATGATTATGATTGTATGATTGTGATTGTATGCTTGCGATTGTATGATTGTGATTGTATGATTGTGATTGTATGATTGTGATTGTGTGACTGTGATGGTATGATTGTGATTGTATGAATGCGATTGTATGATTGTGATTGTATGATTGTGATTGTATGATTTTGATTGTATGATTGTGATTGTATGATTGTGATTGTATGATTGTGATTGTATGATTGCGATTGTATGATTGCGATTGTATGATTGCGATTGTATGATTATGATTGTATGATTGTGATTGTGTGATTATGATTGTATGGTTGTGATTGTATGATTGTGATGGTATGATTGTGATTGTATGATTGCGATAGTATGATTGTGATTGTATGATTGTGATTGTATGATTGTGACTGGAAGATTGTGATTGTATGATTGTGATTGTACGATTCTGATTGTATGATTGTGATTGTATGATTGTGATTGTGTGATTGTGATAGTATGATTGTGATTGTAAGATTGTGATTGTATGACGGTGATTGTATGATTGTGATTGTATGATTGTGATTGTATGATTATGATTGTATGATTGTGATAGTATGATTGTGATTGTATGATTGTGATTGTATGATTGTGATTGTCTGATTGTGGTTCTATGATTGTGATTGTATGATTGTGATTGTATGATTGTGATTGTATGATTGTCATTGTCTGATTATGATTGTAAGATTGTGATTGCATGATTGTGATTGTATGATTGTGATAGTATGATTGTGATTGTATGATTGTGATTGTATGATTGTGGTTGTATGATTGTATTTGGGAGATTGTAATTGTATGATTGCGATTGTATGATTGTGATTGTATGATGGTGATTGTATGATTGTGATTGTATTCTTGCGATTGTATGATTGTGATTGTATGATTCTGATTGTATGATTGTGATTGTATGATTGTGATTGTGTGATTGTGATAGTATGATTGTGATTGTAAGATTGTGATTGTATGACTGTGATTGTATGATTGTGATTGTATGATTGTGATTGTATGATTGTGATTGTATGATTATGATTGTATGATTATGATAGTATGATTGTGATTGTAAGATTGTGATTGTATGATTGTGATTGTATGATTCCGATTGTATGATTGTATTTGGGATATTGTATTTTGGAGATTGTAATTGTATGATTGCGATTGTATGATTGTGATTGTATGATTGTGATTGTATGATTGTGATTGTGCGATTGTAATTGTATGATTATGATTGAATGATTGTGATTGTATGATGGTGATGGTATGATTGTGATTGTCTGATTGTGAATGTATGATTGTGATTGTATGATTGTGATTGTATGATTGTGATTGTAAGATTGTCATTGTATGATTATGATTGTATGATTATGATTGCATGATTGTGATTGTATGATTGTGATTGTATGATTTTGATTGTATGATTGTGATTGTATGATTGTGATTGTATGATTGTGATTGTATGATTGTGATTGTATGATTGTGATTGTATGATTGCGATTGTATGATTGCGATTGTATGATTGTGATTGTCTGATTGTGGTTCTATGATTGTGATTGTATGATTGTGATTGTATGATTGTGATTGTATGATTGTAATTGTCTGATTATGATTGTATGATTGTGATTGCATGATTGTGATTGTATGATTGTGATAGTATGATTGTGATTGTATGATTGTGATTGTATGATTGTGGTTGTATGATTGTATTTGGGAGATTGTAATTGTACGATTGCGATTGTATGATTGTGATTGTATGATTGTGATTGTATGATTGTGATTGTATGATTGTGATTGTATGCTTGCGATTGTATGATTGTGATTGTATGATTGTGATGGTATGATTGTGATTGTATGATTGTGATTGTATGATTGTGATTGTATGATTGTGATTGTCTGATTGTGGTTCTATGATTGTGATTGTATGATTGTGATTGTATGATTGTGATTGTATGATTGTGATTGTATGATTGTCATTGTCTGATTATGATTGTATGATTGTGATTGCATGATTGTGATTGTATGATTGTGATAGTATGATTGTGATTGAATGATTGTGATTGTATGATTGTGGTTGTATGATTGTATTTGGGAGATTGTAATTGTATGATTGCGATTGTATGATTGTGATTGTATGATGGTGATTGTATGATTGTGATTGTATTCTTGCGATTGTATGATTATGATTGTATGATTCTGATTGTATGATTGTGATTGTATGATTGTGATTGTGTGATTGTGATAGTATGATTGTGATTGTAAGATTGTGATTGTATGACTGTGATTGTATGATTGTGATTGTATGATTGTGATTGTATGATTATGATTGTATGATTATGATAGAATGATTGTGATTGTATGATTGTGATTGTATGATTGTGATTGTATGATTCTGATTGTATGATTGTATTTGGGATATTGTATTTTGGAGATTGTAATTGTATGATTGCGATTGTATGATTGTGATTGTATGATTGTGATTGTATGATTGTGATTGTATGATTGCGATTGTATGATTGCGATTGTATGATTGTGATTGTCTGATTGTGGTTCTATGATTGTGATTGTATGATTGTGATTGTATGATTGTGATTGTATGATTGTCATTGTCTGATTATGATTGTATGATTGTGATTGCATGATTGTGATTGTATGATTGTGATTGTATGATTGTGATTGTATGATTCTGATTGTATGATTGTATTTGGGATATTGTATTTTGGAGATTGTAATTGTATGTTTGCGATTGTATGATTGTGATTGTATGATTGTGATTGTATGATTGTGATTGTAAGATTGTGATTGTATGATTGTGATTGTATGATTGTGATTGTATGATTGTGATTGTATGATTGTGATTGTGTGATTGTGATAGTACGATTGTGATTGTAAGATTGTGATTGTATGACTGTGATTGTACGATTGTGATTGTATGACTGTGATTGTATGATTATGATTGTATGATTGTGATAGTATGATTGTGATTGTATGATTGTGATTGTATGATTGTGATTGTATGATTCTGATTGTATGATTGTATTTGGGAGATTGTATTTTGGAGATTGTAATTGTATGATTGCGATTGTATGATTGTGATTGTATGATTGTGATTGTATGATTGTAATTGTATGATTATGATTGTATGATTGTGATTGTATGATGGTGATGGTATGATTGTGACCGTATGATTGCGATAGTATGATTCTGACTGTATGATTGTGATTGTATGATTGTGACTGTATGATTGCGATTGTATGATTGTGATTGTGTGATTGTGGTTGTATGATTGCGATTGTATGATTCTGATTGTATGATTGTATTTGGGAGATTGTATTTTGGAGATTGTAATTGTATGATTGCGATTGTATGATTGTGATTGTATGATTGTGATTGTATGATTGTAATTGTATGATTATGATTGTATGATTGTGATTGTATGATGGTGATGGTATGATTGTGACCGTATGATTGCGATAGTATGATTCTGACTGTATGATTGTGATTGTATGATTGTGACTGTATGATTGCGATAGTACGATTGTGATTGTATGATTGTGATTGTAATATTGTGATTGTATGATTGCGATTGTATGATTGTGATTGTATGATTGTGATTGTATGATTGTGATTGTATGATTCTGATTGTATGGTTGCGATTGTATGATTGTGATGGTATGATTGTGACCGTATGATTGCGATAGTATGATTCTGACTGTATGATTGTGATTGTATGATTGTGACTGTATGATTGCGATTGTATGATTGTGATTGTGTGATTGTGGTTGTATGATTGCGATTGTATGATTGTGATTGTATGATTGTGATTGTATGACTGTGATCGTATGACTGTGATTGTATGATTGTGATTGTACGATTGTGATTGTACGATTGTGATTGTCTGATTGTGGTTCTATGACTGTGATTGTATGATTGTGATTGTATGATTGTGATTGTATGATTGTGATTGTATGATTGTGATTGTATGATTGTGATTGTATGATTGTCATTGTCTGATTATGATTGTATGATTGTGATTGCATGATTGTGATTGTATGATTGTGATAGTATGATTGTGATTGTATGATTGTGATTGTATGATTGTGATTGTATGATTGTGATTGCATGATTGTGATTGTATGATTGTGATTGTATGATTTTGATTGTATGATTGTGATAGTATGATTGCGATTGTATGATTTTGATTGTATGATTATGATTGTATGATTGTGATTGTATGATTGTAATTGTATGATTGTGATGGTATGATTGCGGTAGTATGATTGCGGTAGTATGATTGTGATTGTTTGATTGTGATTGTATGATTGTGATTGTATGATTGTGATTGTATGATTGTGATTGTATGGTTGTGATTGTATGATTGCGATTGTATGATTGCGATCGTATGATTGTGATTGCACGATTGTGATTGTATGATTGCGATTGTATGATTCTGATTGTATGATTGTATTTGGGAGATTGTATTTTGGAGATTGTAATTGTATGATTGCGATTGTATGATTGTGATTGTATGATTGTGATTGTATGATTGTAATTGTATGATTATGATTGTATGATTGTGATTGTATGATGGTGATGGTATGATTGTGACCGTATGATTGCGATAGTATGATTCTGACTGTATGATTGTGATTGTATGATTGTGACTGTATGATTGCGATAGTACGATTGTGATTGTATGATTGTGATTGTAATATTGTGATTGTATGATTGCGATTGTATGATTGTGATTGTATGATTGTGATTGTATGATTCTGATTGTATGATTGTATTTGGGAGATTGTATTTTGGAGATTGTAATTGTATGATTGCGATTGTATGATTGTGATTGTATGATTGTGATTGTATGATTGTAATTGTATGATTATGATTGTATGATTGTGATTGTATGATGGTGATGGTATGATTGTGACCGTATGATTGCGATAGTATGATTCTGACTGTATGATTGTGATTGTATGATTGTGACTGTATGATTGCGATTGTATGATTGTGATTGTGTGATTGTGGTTGTATGATTGCGATTGTATGATTCTGATTGTATGATTGTATTTGGGAGATTGTATTTTGGAGATTGTAATTGTATGATTGCGATTGTATGATTGTGATTGTATGATTGTGATTGTATGATTGTAATTGTATGATTATGATTGTATGATTGTGATTGTATGATGGTGATGGTATGATTGTGACCGTATGATTGCGATAGTATGATTCTGACTGTATGATTGTGATTGTATGATTGTGACTGTATGATTGCGATAGTACGATTGTGATTGTATGATTGTGATTGTAATATTGTGATTGTATGATTGCGATTGTATGATTGTGATTGTATGATTGTGATTGTATGATTGTGATTGTATGATTCTGATTGTATGGTTGCGATTGTATGATTGTGATGGTATGATTGTGACCGTATGATTGCGATAGTATGATTCTGACTGTATGATTGTGATTGTATGATTGTGACTGTATGATTGCGATTGTATGATTGTGATTGTGTGATTGTGGTTGTATGATTGCGATTGTATGATTGTGATTGTATGATTGTGATTGTATGACTGTGATCGTATGACTGTGATTGTATGATTGTGATTGTACGATTGTGATTGTACGATTGTGATTGTCTGATTGTGGTTCTATGACTGTGATTGTATGATTGTGATTGTATGATTGTGATTGTATGATTGTGATTGTATGATTGTGATTGTATGATTGTGATTGTATGATTGTCATTGTCTGATTATGATTGTATGATTGTGATTGCATGATTGTGATTGTATGATTGTGATAGTATGATTGTGATTGTATGATTGTGATTGTATGATTGTGATTGTATGATTGTGATTGCATGATTGTGATTGTATGATTGTGATTGTATGATTTTGATTGTATGATTGTGATAGTATGATTGCGATTGTATGATTTTGATTGTATGATTATGATTGTATGATTGTGATTGTATGATTGTAATTGTATGATTGTGATGGTATGATTGCGGTAGTATGATTGCGGTAGTATGATTGTGATTGTTTGATTGTGATTGTATGATTGTGATTGTATGATTGTGATTGTATGATTGTGATTGTATGATTGTGATTGTATGGTTGTGATTGTATGATTGCGATTGTATGATTGCGATCGTATGATTGTGATTGCACGATTGTGATTGTATGATTGCGATTGTATGATTCTGATTGTATGATTGTATTTGGGAGATTGTATTTTGGAGATTGTAATTGTATGATTGCGATTGTATGATTGTGATTGTATGATTGTGATTGTATGATTGTAATTGTATGATTATGATTGTATGATTGTGATTGTATGATGGTGATGGTATGATTGTGACCGTATGATTGCGATAGTATGATTCTGACTGTATGATTGTGATTGTATGATTGTGACTGTATGATTGCGATAGTACGATTGTGATTGTATGATTGTGATTGTAATATTGTGATTGTATGATTGCGATTGTATGATTGTGATTGTATGATTGTGATTGTATGATTGTGATTGTATGATTCTGATTGTATGGTTGCGATTGTATGATTGTGATGGTATGATTGTGACCGTATGATTGCGATAGTATGATTCTGACTGTATGATTGTGATTGTATGATTGTGACTGTATGATTGTGATGGTATGATTGCGGTAGTATGATTGCGGTAGTATGATTGTGATTGTTTGATTGTGATTGTATGATTGTGATTGTATGATTGTGATAGTATGATTGTGATTGTATGACTGTGATCGTATGACTGTGATTGTATGATTGTGATTGTACGATTGTGATTGTATGATTGTGATTGTCTGATTGTGGTTCTATGATTGTGATTGTATGATTGTGATTGTATGATTGTGATTGTATGATTGTGATTGTATGATTGTGATTGTATGATTGTGATTGTATGATTGTCATTGTCTGATTATGATTGTATGATTGTGATTGCATGATTGTGATTGTATGATTGTGATAGTATGATTGTGATTGTATGATTGTGATTGTATGATTGTGATTGTATGATTGTGATTGCATGATTGTGATTGTATGATTGTGATTGTATGATTGTGATTGTATGATTTTGATTGTATGATTGTGATAGTATGATTGCGATTGTATGATTTTGATTGTATGATTATGATTGTATGATTGTGATTGTATGATTGTAATTGTATGATTGTGATGGTATGATTGCGGTAGTATGATTGCGGTAGTATGATTGTGATTGTTTGATTGTGATTGTATGATTGTGATTGTATGATTGTGATTGTATGATTGTGATTGTATGATTGTGATTGTATGATTGTGATTGTATGATTGCGATTGTATGATTGCGATTGTATGATTGTGATTGCACGATTGTGATTGTATGATTGTGGTTGTATGATTTTGATTGTATGATTGTGATTGTATGATTGTGATTGTATGATTGTGATTGTATGATTGTGATTGTAAGATGGTATTTGTATGATTGTGATTGTATAGTAGTAATTGTATGATTGTGATCGTATGATTGTGATTGTATGATTGTGATTGAATGATTGTGAGTGTATGATTGTGATTGTATGATTGTATTTGGGAGATTGTAATTGCATGATTGGGATTGTATGATTGTGATTGTATGATTATGATTGTATGATTGTGATTGTATGCTTGCGATTGTATGATTGTGATTGTATGATTGTGATTGTATGATTGTGATTGTGTGACTGTGATGGTATGATTGTGATTGTATGAATGCGATTGTATGATTGTGATTGTATGATTGTGATTGTATGATTTTGATTGTATGATTGTGATTGTATGATTGTGATTGTATGATTGTGATTGTATGATTGCGATTGTATGATTGCGATTGTATGATTGCGATTGTATGATTATGATTGTATGATTGTGATTGTGTGATTATGATTGTATGGTTGTGATTGTATGATTGTGATGGTATGATTGTGATTGTATGATTGCGATAGTATGATTGTGATTGTATGATTGTGATTGTATGATTGTGACTGGAAGATTGTGATTGTATGATTGTGATTGTACGATTCTGTTTGTATGATTGTGATTGTATGATTGTGATTGTGTGATTGTGATAGTATGATCGTGATTGTAAGATTGTGATTGTATGACTGTGATTGTATGATTGTGATTGTATGATTGTGATTGTATGATTATGATTGTATGATTGTGATAGTATGATTGTGATTGTATGATTGTGATTGTATGATTGTGATTGTCTGATTGTGGTTCTATGATTGTGATTGTATGATTGTGATTGTATGATTGTGATTGTATGATTGTCATTGTCTGATTATGATTGTAAGATTGTGATTGCATGATTGTGATTGTATGATTGTGATAGTATGATTGTGATTGTATGATTGTGATTGTATGATTGTGGTTGTATGATTGTATTTGGGAGATTGTAATTGTATGATTGCGATTGTATGATTGTGATTGTATGATGGTGATTGTATGATTGTGATTGTATTCTTGCGATTGTATGATTGTGATTGTATGATTCTGATTGTATGATTGTGATTGTATGATTGTGATTGTGTGATTGTGATAGTATGATTGTGATTGTAAGATTGTGATTGTATGACTGTGATTGTATGATTGTGATTGTATGATTGTGATTGTATGATTGTGATTGTATGATTATGATTGTATGATTATGATAGTATGATTGTGATTGTAAGATTGTGATTGTATGATTGTGATTGTATGATTCCGATTGTATGATTGTATTTGGGATATTGTATTTTGGAGATTGTAATTGTATGATTGCGATTGTATGATTGTGATTGTATGATTGTGATTGTATGATTGTGATTGTGCGATTGTAATTGTATGATTATGATTGAATGATTGTGATTGTATGATGGTGATGGTATGATTGTGATTGTCTGATTGTGAATGTATGATTGTGATTGTATGATTGTGATTGTATGATTGTGATTGTAAGATTGTCATTGTATGATTATGATTGTATGATTATGATTGCATGATTGTGATTGTATGATTGTGATTGTATGATTTTGATTGTATGATTGTGATTGTATGATTGTGATTGTATGATTGTGATTGTATGATTGTGATTGTATGATTGTGATTGTATGATTGTGATTGTATGATTGCGATTGTATGATTGCGATTGTATGATTGTGATTGTCTGATTGTGGTTCTATGATTGTGATTGTATGATTGTGATTGTATGATTGTGATTGTATGATTGTAATTGTCTGATTATGATTGTATGATTGTGATTGCATGATTGTGATTGTATGATTGTGATAGTATGATTGTGATTGTATGATTGTGATTGTATGATTGTGGTTGTATGATTGTATTTGGGAGATTGTAATTGTACGATTGCGATTGTATGATTGTGATTGTATGATTGTGATTGTATGATTGTGATTGTATGATTGTGATTGTATGCTTGCGATTGTATGATTGTGATTGTATGATTGTGATGGTATGATTGTGATTGTATGATTGTGATTGTATGATTGTGATTGTATGATTGTGATTGTCTGATTGTGGTTCTATGATTGTGATTGTATGATTGTGATTGTATGATTGTGATTGTATGATTGTCATTGTCTGATTATGATTGTATGATTGTGATTGCATGATTGTGATTGTATGATTGTGATAGTATGATTGTGATTGAATGATTGTGATTGTATGATTGTGGTTGTATGATTGTATTTGGGAGATTGTAATTGTATGATTGCGATTGTATGATTGTGATTGTATGATGGTGATTGTATGATTGTGATTGTATTCTTGCGATTGTATGATTATGATTGTATGATTCTGATTGTATGATTGTGATTGTATGATTGTGATTGTGTGATTGTGATAGTATGATTGTGATTGTAAGATTGTGATTGTATGACTGTGATTGTATGATTGTGATTGTATGATTGTGATTGTATGATTATGATTGTATGATTATGATAGAATGATTGTGATTGTATGATTGTGATTGTATGATTGTGATTGTATGATTCTGATTGTATGATTGTATTTGGGATATTGTATTTTGGAGATTGTAATTGTATGATTGCGATTGTATGATTGTGATTGTATGATTGTGATTGTATGATTGTGATTGTATGATTGTGATTGTATGATTGTGATTGTATGATTGTGATTGTGTGATTGTAATTGTATGATTATGGTTGTATGATTGTGATTGTATGATGGTGATGGTATGATTGTGATTGTCTGATTGTGAATGTATGATTGTGATTGTATGATTGTGATTGTATGATTGTGATTGTAAGATTGTCATTGTATGATTATGATTGTATGATTGTGATTGCATGATTGTGATTGTATGATTGTGATTGTATGATTGTGATTGTATGATTGTGATTGTATGATTGTGATTGTATGATTGTGATTGTATGATTGTGATTGTGTGATTGTGATAGTACGATTGTGATTGTATTCTTGCGATTGTATGATTGTGATTGTATGATTGTGATTGTATGATTGTGATTGTAAGATTGTCATTGTATGATTATGATTGTATGATTGTGATTGCATGATTGTGATTGTATGACTGTGATTGTACGATTGTGATTGTATGACTGTGATTGTATGATTATGATTGTATGATTATGATTGTATGATTGCGATTGTATGATTGCGATTGTATGATTATGATTGTATGATTGTGATTGTGTGATTATGATTGTATGGTTGTGATTGTATGATTGTGATGGTATGATTGTGATTGTATGATTGCGATAGTATGATTGTGATTGTATGATTGTGATTGTATGATTGTGACTGGAAGATTGTGATTGTATGATTGTGATTGTACGATTCTGATTGTATGATTGTGATTGTATGATTGTGATTGTGTGATTGTGATAGTATGATTGTGATTGTAAGATTGTGATTGTATGACTGTGATTGTATGATTGTGATTGTATGATTGTGATTGTATGATTATGATTGTATGATTGTGATAGTATGATTGTGATTGTATGATTGTGATTGTATGATTGTGATTGTCTGATTGTGGTTCTATGATTGTGATTGTATGATTGTGATTGTATGATTGTGATTGTATGATTGTGATTGTATGATTGTGATTGTATGATTGTCATTGTCTGATTATGATTGTATGATTGTGATTGCATGATTGTGATTGTATGATTGTGATAGTATGATTGTGATTGTATGATTGTGATTGTATGATTGTGGTTGTATGATTGTATTTGGGAGATTGTAATTGTATGATTGCGATTGTATGATTGTGATTGTATGATGGTGATTGTATGATTGTGATTGTATTCTTGCGATTGTATGATTGTGATTGTATGATTCTGATTGTATGATTGTGATTGTATGATTGTGATTGTGTGATTGTGATAGTATGATTGTGATTGTAAGATTGTGATTGTATGACTGTGATTGTATGATTGTGATTGTATGATTGTGATTGTATGATTATGATTGTATGATTATGATAGTATGATTGTGATTGTATGATTGTGATTGTATGATTGTGATTGTATGATTCCGATTGTATGATTGTATTTGGGATATTGTATTTTGGAGATTGCAATTGTATGATTGCGATTGTATGATTGTGATTGTATGATTGTGATTGTATGATTGTGATTGTATGATTGTGATTGTGCGATTGTAATTGTATGATTATGATTGTATGATTGTGATTGTATGATTGTGATTGTATGATTGTGATTGTCTGATTGTGGTTCTATGATTGTGATTGTATGATTGTGATTATATGATTGTGATTGTATGATTGTCATTGTCTGATTATGATTGTATGATTGTGATTGCATGATTGTGATTGTATGATTGTGATAGTATGATTGTGATTGAATGATTGTGATTGTATGATTGTGGTTGTATGATTGTATTTGGGAGATTGTAATTGTATGACTGCGATTGTATGATTGTGATTGTATGATGGTGATTGTATGATTGTGATTGTATTCTTGCGATTGTATGATTATGATTGTATGATTCTGATTGTATGATTGTGATTGTATGATTGTGATTGTGTGATTGTGATAGTATGATTGTGATTGTAAGATTGTGATTGTATGACTGTGATTGTATGATTGTGATTGTATGATTGTGATTGTATGATTATGATTGTATGATTATGATAGAATGATTGTGATTGTATGATTGTGATTGTATGATTGTGATTGTATGATTGTGATTGTATGATTGTGATTGTCTGATTGTGGTTCTATGATTGTGATTGTATGATTGTGATTGTATGATTGTGATTGTATGATTGTCATTGTCTGATTATGATTGTATGATTGTGATTGCATGATTGTGATTGTATGATTGTGATAGTATGATTGTGATTGAATGATTGTGATTGTATGATTGTGGTTGTATGATTGTATTTGGGAGATTGTAATTGTATGATTGCGATTGTATGATTGTGATTGTATGATGGTGATTGTATGATTGTGATTGTATTCTTGCGATTGTATGATTATGATTGTATGATTCTGATTGTATGATTGTGATTGTATGATTGTGATTGTGTGATTGTGATAGTATGATTGTGATTGTAAGATTGTGATTGTATGACTGTGATTGTATGATTGTGATTGTATGATTGTGATTGTATGATTATGATTGTATGATTATGATAGAATGATTGTGATTGTATGATTGTGATTGTATGATTGTGATTGTATGATTCTGATTGTATGATTGTATTTGGGATATTGTATTTTGGAGATTGTAATTGTATGATTGCGATTGTATGATTGTGATTGTATGATTGTGATTGTATGATTGTGATTGTATGATTGTGATTGTATGATTGTGATTGTATGATTGTGATTGTGTGATTGTAATTGTATGATTTTGGTTGTATGATTGTGATTGTATGATGGTGATGGTATGATTGTGATTGTCTGATTGTGAATGTATGATTGTGATTGTATGATTGTGATTGTATGATTGTGATTGTAAGATTGTCATTGTATGATTATGATTGTATGATTGTGATTGCATGATTGTGATTGTATGATTGTGATTGTATGATTGTGATTGTATGATTGTGGTTGTATGATTGTGATTGTATGATTGTGATTGTGTGATTGTGATAGTACGATTGTGATTGTATTCTTGCGATTGTATGATTGTGATTGTATGATTGTGATTGTATGATTGTGATTGTAAGATTGTCATTGTATGATTATGATTGTATGATTGTGATTGCATGATTGTGATTGTATGATTCCGATTGTATGATTGTATTTGGGATATTGTATTTTGGAGATTGCAATTGTATGATTGCGATTGTATGATTGTGATTGTATGATTGTGATTGTATGATTGTGATTGTATGATTGTGATTGTGCGATTGTAATTGTATGATTATGATTGTATGATTGTGATTGTATGATTGTGATTGTATGATTGTGATTGTATGATTGTGATTGTCTGATTGTGGTTCTATGATTGTGATTGTATGATTGTGATTATATGATTGTGATTGTATGATTGTCATTGTCTGATTATGATTGTATGATTGTGATTGCATGATTGTGATTGTATGATTGTGATAGTATGATTGTGATTGAATGATTGTGATTGTATGATTGTGGTTGTATGATTGTATTTGGGAGATTGTAATTGTATGATTGCGATTGTATGATTGTGATTGTATGATGGTGATTGTATGATTGTGATTGTATTCTTGCGATTGTATGATTATGATTGTATGATTCTGATTGTATGATTGTGATTGTATGATTGTGATTGTGTGATTGTGATAGTATGATTGTGATTGTAGGATTGTGATTGTATGACTGTGATTGTATGATTGTGATTGTATGATTGTGATTGTATGATTATGATTGTATGATTATGATAGAATGATTGTGATTGTATGATTGTGATTGTATGATTGTGATTGTATGATTGTGATTGTATGATTGTGATTGTCTGATTGTGGTTCTATGATTGTGATTGTATGATTGTGATTGTATGATTGTGATTGTATGATTGTCATTGTCTGATTATGATTGTATGATTGTGATTGCATGATTGTGATTGTATGATTGTGATAGTATGATTGTGATTGAATGATTGTGATTGTATGATTGTGGTTGTATGATTGTATTTGGGAGATTGTAATTGTATGATTGCGATTGTATGATTGTGATTGTATGATGGTGATTGTATGATTGTGATTGTATTCTTGCGATTGTATGATTATGATTGTATGATTCTGATTGTATGATTGTGATTGTATGATTGTGATTGTGTGATTGTGATAGTATGATTGTGATTGTAAGATTGTGATTGTATGACTGTGATTGTATGATTGTGATTGTATGATTGTGATTGTATGATTATGATTGTATGATTATGATAGAATGATTGTGATTGTATGATTGTGATTGTATGATTGTGATTGTATGATTGTGATTGTATGATTCTGATTGTATGATTGTATTTGGGATATTGTATTTTGGAGATTGTAATTGTATGATTGCGATTGTATGATTGTGATTGTATGATTGTGATTGTATGATTGTGATTGTATGATTGTAATTGTATGATTGTGATTGTATGATTGTGATTGTATGATTGTGATTGTGTGATTGTAATTGTATGATTATGGTTGTATGATTGTGATTGTATGATGGTGATGGTATGATTGTGACTGTCTGATTGTGAATGTATGATTGTGATTGTATGATTGTGATTGTATGATTGTGATTGTAAGATTGTCATTGTATGATTATGATTGTATGATTGTGATTGCATGATTGTGATTGTATGATTGTGATTGTATGATTGTGATTGTATGATTGTGATTGTATGATTGTGATTGTATGATTGTGATTGTATGATTGTGATTGAATGATTGTGATTGTGTGATTGTGATAGTACGATTGTGATTGTAAGATTGTGATTGTATGACTGTGATTGTACGATTGTGATTGTATGACTGTGATTGTATGATTATGATTGTATGATTGTGATAGTATGATTGTGATTGTATGATTGTGATTGTATGATTGTGATTGTATGATTCTGATTGTATGATTGTGATTGTATGATTCTGATTGTATGATTGTATTTGGGATATTGTATTTTGGAGATTGTAATTGTATGATTGCGATTGTATGATTGTGATTGTATGATTGTGATTGTATGATTGTGATAGTATGATTGTGATTGTATGATTGTGATTGTATGATTGTGATTGTATGATTCTGATTGTATGATTGTATTTGGGAGATTGTATTTTGGAGATTGTAATTGTATGATTGCGATTGTATGATTGTGATTGTATGATTGCGATGGTATGATTGTGATTGTATGATTGTGATTGTATGCTTGCGATTGTATGATTGTGATAGTATGATTGTGATTGTATGATTGTGATTGTATGATTGTGATTGTATGATTGTGATTGTATGATTGTGATTGTATGATTGTGATTGTATGATTTTGATTGTATGATTGTGATAGTATGATTGCGATTGTATGATCTTGATTGTATGATTGTGATTGTCTGATTGTGGTTTTATGATTGTGATTGTCTGATTGTGGTTCTATGATTGTGATTGTATGATTGTGATTGTATGATTGTGATTGTATGCTTGCGATTGTATGATTGTGATTGTATGATTGTGATTGTATGATTGTGATTGTATGATTGTGATTGTGTGATTGTGATTGTATGATTGTGATCTTATGATTGTGATTGTATGATTGTGATTGTATGATTGTAATTGTATGATTGTCATTGTATGATTATGATTGTATGATTGTGATTGCACGATTGTGATTGTATGATTGTGATTGTATGATTGTGATTGTATGATTGTGATTGTATGATTGTGATTGTGTGATTGTGATAGTACGATTGTGATTGTAAGATTGTGATTGTATGACTGTGATTGTACGATTGTGATTGTATGACTGTGATTGTATGATTATGATTGTATGATTGTGATAGTATGATTATGATTGTATGATTGTGATTGTATGATTGTCATTGTATGATTATGATTGTATGATTGTGAGAGTATGATTGTGATTGTATGATTGTGATTGTATGATTGTGATTGTATGATTCTGATTGTATGATTGTATATGCGATATTGTATTTTGGAGATTGTAATTGTATGATTGCGATTGTATGGTTGTGATTGTATGATTGTGATTGTATGATTGTGATTGTATGATTGTGATTGTATGATTGTGATTGTGTGATTGTAATTGTATGATTATGATTGTATGATTGTGATTGTATGATGGTGATGGTATGATTGTGATTGTCTGATTGTGGTTTTATGATTGTGAATGTATGATTGTGATTGTATGATTGTGATTGTATGATTGTGATTGTATGATTGTCATTGTATGATCATGATTGTATGATTGTGATTGCATGATTGTGATTGTATGATTGTGATTGAATGATTGAGATTGTATGATTGTGATTGTATGATTGTGATTGTGTGATTGTGATAGTACGATTGTGATTGTAAGATTGTGATTGTATGACTGTGATTGTACGATTGTGATTGTATGACTGTGATTGTATGATTATGATTGTATGATTGTGGTTCTATGATTGTGATTGTATGATTGTGATTGTATGATTGTGATTGTATGATTGTGATTGTATGATTGTGATTGTATGATTGTAATTGTATGATTATGATTGTATGATTGTGATTGTATGATGGTGATGGTATGATTGTGATTGTATGATTGCGATAGTACGATTGTGATTGTATGATTGTGATTGTATTATTGTGATTGTATGATTGCGATTGTATGATTGTGATTGTATGATTATGATTGTATGGTTGTGATTGTATGATTCTGATTGTATGGTTGTGATTGTATGATTGTGATGGTATGATTGTGATCGTATGATTGCGATAGTATGATTGTGACTGTATGATTGTGATTGTATGATTGTGACTGTATGATTGCGATTGTATGATTGTGATTGTGTGATTGTGATTGTATGATTGCGATTGTATGATTGTGATTGTATGATTGTGATTGTATGATTGTGATAGTATGATTGTGATTGTATGACTGTGATCGTATGACTGTGATTGTATGATTGTGATTGTACGATTGTGATTGTATGATTGTGATTGTCTGATTGTGGTTCTATGATTGTGATTGTATGATTGTGATTGTATGATTGTAATTGTATGATTATGATTGTATGATTGTGATTGTATGATGGTGATGGTATGATTGTGATTGTATGATTGCGATAGTACGATTGTGATTGTATGATTGTGATTGTATTATTGTGATTGTATGATTGCGATTGTATGATTGTGATTGTATGATTATGATTGTATGGTTGTGATTGTATGATTCTGATTGTATTGTTGTGATTGTATGATTGTGATGGTATGATTGTGATCGTATGATTGCGATAGTATGATTGTGACTGTATGATTGTGATTGTATGATTGTGACTGTATGATTGCGATTGTATGATTGTGATTGTGTGATTGTGATTGTATGATTGCGATTGTATGATTATAATTGTATGATTGTGATTGTATGATTGTGATAGTATGATTGTGATTGTATGACTGTGATCGTATGACTGTGATTGTATGATTGTGATTGTACGATTGTGATTGTATGATTGTGATTGTCTGATTGTGGTTCTATGATTGTGATTGTATGATTGTGATTGTATGATTGTGATTGTATGATTGTGATTGTATGATTGTGATTGTATGATTGTGATTGTATGATTGTGATTGTCTGATTGTGGTTCTATGATTGTGATTGTATGATTGTGATTGTATGATTGTGATTGTATGATTGTCATTGTCTGATTATGATTGTATGATTGTGATTGCATGATTGTGATTGTATGATTGTGATAGTATGATAGTGATTGTATGACTGTGATTGTATGATTGTGATTGTATGATTGTGATGGTATGATTGTGATTGTCTGATTGTGGTTCTATGATTGTGATTGTATGATTGTGATTGTATGATTATGATTGTATGATTGTGATTGTATGCTTGCGATTGTATGATTGTGATTGTATGATTGTGATTGTATGATTGTGATTGTATGATTGTGATTGTGTGATTGTGATTGTATGATTGTGATCTTATGATTGTGATTGTATGATTGTGATTGTATGATTGTAATTGTATGATTGTGATGGTATGATTGTGATTGTATGATTGCGATAGTATGATTGTGATTGTATGATTGTGATTTAATGATTATGATTGTATGATTGTGATTGTATGATTGCGATTGTATGATTGCGATTGTATGATTGTGATTGTATGATTATGATGGTATGATTGTGATTGTATGATTATGATTGTATGGTTGTGATTGTATGATTGTGATGGTATGATTGTGATTGTATGATTGCGATAGTATGATTGTGACTGTATGATTGTGATTGTATGACTGTGACTGGAAGATTGTGATTGTATGATTGTGATTGTGTGATTGTGATTGTATGATTGCGATTGTATGACTGCGATTGTATGATTGCGATTGTATGATTGTGATTGTATGATTGTGATAGTATGATAGTGATTGTATGACTGTGATTGTATGACTGTGATTGTATGATTGTGATTGTATGATTGTGATTGTATGATTGTGATAGTCTGATGGTGGTTCTATGATTGTGATTGTATGATTGTGATTGTATGATTGTGATTGTATGATTATCATTGTCTGATTATGATTGTATGATTGTGATTGCATGATTGTGATTGTATGATTGAGATAGTATGATTGTGATTGTATGATTGTGATTGTATGATTGTGGTTGTATGATTGTATTTGGGAGATTGTAATTGTATGATTGCGATTGTATGATTGTGATTGTATGATTGTGATTGTATGATTGTGATTGTATGCTTGCGATTGTATGATTGTGATTGTATGATTCTGATTGTATGATTGTGATAGTATGATTGTGATTGTATGATTGTGATTGTATGATTGTGATTGTATGATTCTGATTGTATGATTGTATTTGGGATATTGTATTTTGGAGATAGTAATTGTATGATTGCGATTGTATGATTGTGATTGTATGATTGTGGTTGTATGATTGTGATTGTGTGATTGTAATTGTATGATTATGATTGTATGATTGTGATTGTATGATGGTGATTGTATGATTGTGATTGTATGATTGTGATTGTATGATTCTGATTGTATGATTGTATTTGGGATATTGTATTTTGGAGATAGTAATTGTATGATTGCGATTGTATGATTGTGATTGTATGATTGTGGTTGTATGATTGTGATTGTGTGATTGTAATTGTATGATTATGATTGTATGATTGTGATTGTATGATGGTGATGGTATGATTGTGATTGTCTGATTGTGGTTTTATGATTGTGATTGTGTGATTGTGATTGTATGATTGCGATTGTATGACTGCGATTGTATGATTGTGATTGTATGATTGTGATTGTATGATTGTGATTGTATGCTTGCGATTGTATGATTGTGATTGTATGATTCTGATTGTATGATTGTGATAGTATGATTGTGATTGTATGATTGTGATTGTATGATTGTGATTGTATGATTCTGATTGTATGATTGTATTTGGGATATTGTATTTTGGAGATAGTAATTGTATGATTGCGATTGTATGATTGTGATTGTATGATTGTGGTTGTATGATTGTGATTGTGTGATTGTAATTGTATGATTATGATTGTATGATTGTGATTGTATGATGGTGATTGTATGATTGTGATTGTATGATTGTGATTGTATGATTCTGATTGTATGATTGTATTTGGGATATTGTATTTTGGAGATAGTAATTGTATGATTGCGATTGTATGATTGTGATTGTATGATTGTGGTTGTATGATTGTGATTGTGTGATTGTAATTGTATGATTATGATTGTATGATTGTGATTGTATGATGGTGATGGTATGATTGTGATTGTCTGATTGTGGTTTTATGATTGTGAATGTATGATTGTGATTGTATGATTGTGATTGTATGATTGTGATTGTATGATTGTGATTGTATGATTGTCATTGTATGATTATGATTGTATGATTGTGATAGTATGATTGTGATTGTATGATTGTGATTGTATGATTGTGATTGTATGATTGTGATTGTATGATTCTGATTGTATGATTGTATTTGGGATATTGTATTTTGGAGATTGTAATTGTATGATTGCGATTGTATGATTGTGATTGTATGATTGTGATTGTATGATTGTGATTGTATGATTGTGATTGTATGATTGTGATTGTGTGATTGTAATTGTATGATTATGATTGTATGATTGTGATTGTATGATGGTGATGGTATGATTGTGATTGTCTGATTGTGGTTTTATGATTGTGAATGTATGATTGTGATTGTATGATTGTGATTGTATGATTCTGATTGTATGATTGTATTTGGGATATTGTATTTTGGAGATAGTAATTGTATGATTGCGATTGTATGATTGTGATTGTATGATTGTGGTTGTATGATTGTGATTGTGTGATTGTAATTGTATGATTATGATTGTATGATTGTGATTGTATGATGGTGATTGTATGATTGTGATTGTATGATTGTGATTGTATGATTCTGATTGTATGATTGTATTTGGGATATTGTATTTTGGAGATAGTAATTGTATGATTGCGATTGTATGATTGTGATTGTATGATTGTGGTTGTATGATTGTGATTGTGTGATTGTAATTGTATGATTATGATTGTATGATTGTGATTGTATGATGGTGATGGTATGATTGTGATTGTCTGATTGTGGTTTTATGATTGTGAATGTATGATTGTGATTGTATGATTGTGATTGTATGATTGTGATTGTATGATTGTCATTGTATGATTATGATTGTATGATTGTGATAGTATGATTGTGATTGTATGATTGTGATTGTATGATTGTGATTGTATGATTGTGATTGTATGATTCTGATTGTATGATTGTATTTGGGATATTGTATTTTGGAGATTGTGATTGTATGATTGCGATTGTATGATTGTGATTGTATGATTGTGATTGTATGATTGTGATTGTATGATTGTGATTGTATGATTGTGATTGTATGATTGTGATTGTATGATTGTGATTGTGTGATTGTAATTGTATGATTATGATTGTATGATTGTGATTGTATGATGGTGATGGTATGATTGTGATCGTCTGATTGTGGTTTTATGATTGTGAATGTATGATTGTGATTGTATGATTGTGATTGTATGATTGTGATTGTATGATTGTGATTGTATGATTGTGATTGTATGATTGTCATTGTATGATTATGATTGTATGATTGTGATTGCATGATTGTGATTGTATGATTGTGATTGTATGATTGTGATAGTATGATAGTGATTGTATGACTGTGATTGTATGACTGTGATTGTATGATTGTGATTGTATGATTGTGATTGTATGATTGTGATAGTCTGATGGTGGTTCTATGATTGTGATTGTATGATTGTGATTGTATGATTGTGATTGTATGATTGTCATTGTCTGATTGTGATTGTATGATTGTGATTGCATGATTGTGATTGTATGATTGTGATAGTATGATTGTGATTGTATGATTGTGATTGTATGATTGTGGTTGTATGATTGTATTTGGGAGATTGTAATTGGATGATTGCGATTGTATGATTGTGATTGTATGATTGTGATTGTATGCTTGCGATTGTATGATTGTGATTGTATGATTCTGATTGTATGATTGTGATAGTATGATTGTGATTGTATGATTGTGATTGTATGATTGTGATTGTATGATTCTGATTGTATGATTGTATTTGGGATATTGTATTTTGGAGATAGTAATTGTATGATTGCGATTGTATGATTGTGATTGTATGATTGTGATTGTATGATTGTGATTGTGTGATTGTAATTGTATGATTATGATTGTATGATTGTGATTGTATGATGGTGATGGTATGATTGTGATTGTCTGATTGTGGTTTTATGATTGTGAATGTATGATTGTGATTGTATGATTGTGATTGTATGATTGTGATTGTATGATTGTCATTGTATGATTATGATTGTATGATTGTGATTGTATGCTTGCGATTGTATGATTGTGATTGTATGATTGTGATTGTATGATTGTGATTGTATGATTGTGATTGTGTGATTGTGATTGTATGATTGTGATCTTATGATTGTGATTGTATGATTGTGATTGTATGATTGTAATTGTATGATTGTGATGGTATGATTGTGATTGTATGATTGCGATAGTATGATTGTGATTGTATGATTGTGATTATATGATTATGATTGTATGATTGTGATTGTATGATTGCGATTGTATGATTGCGATTGTATGATTGTGATTGTATGATTATGATGGTATGATTGTGATTGTATGATTATGATTGTATGGTTGTGATTGTATGATTGTGATGGTATGATTGTGATTGTATGATTGCGATAGTATGATTGTGACTGTATGATTGTGATTGTATGACTGTGACTGGAAGATTGTGATTGTATGATTGTGATTGTGTGATTGTGATTGTATGATTGCGATTGTATGACTGCGATTGTATGATTGCGATTGTATGATTGTGATTGTATGATTGTGATAGTATGATAGTGATTGTATGACTGTGATTGTATGACTGTGATTGTATGATTGTGATTGTATGCTTGCGATTGTATGATTGTGATAGTATGATTGTGATTGTATGATTGTGATTGTATGATTGCGATTGTATGATTGTGATTGTATGATTGTGATTGTATGATTTTGATTGTATGATTGTGATAGTATGATTGCGATTGTATGATTTTGATTGTATGATTGTTATTGTATGATTGTGACTGTATGATTGTATTTGGGAGATTGTAATTGTATGATTGCGATTGTATGATTGTGATTGTATGATTGTGATTGCATGCTTGCGATTGTATGATTGTGATTGTATGATTGTGATTGTATGATTGCCATTGTATGATTGCGATTGTATGACAGTGATTGCACGATTGTGATTGTATGATTGTGATTGTATGATTTTAATTGTATGATTGTGATTGCATGATTGTGATTGTATGATTGTGATAGTACGATTGTGATTGTATGATTGTGATTGTATGATTGTATTTGGGAGATTGTAATTGTATGATTGCGATTGTATGATTGTGATTGTATGATTGTGATTGTATGCTTGTGATTGTATGATTGTGATTGTATGATTGCGATTGTATGATATTGATTGTATGATTGTGATTGTATGATTGTGATTGTATGATTGTGATTGTATGATTGTGATTGTCTGATTGTGGTTGTATGATTGTGAATGTATGATTGTGATTGTATGATTGTGATTGTATGATTGTGATTGTATGATTGTGATTGTCTGATTGTGGTTTTATGATTGTGAATGTATGATTGTGATTGTATGATTGTATTTGGGAGATTGTAATTGTATGATTGGGATTGTATGATTGTGATTGTATGATTATGATTGTATGATTGTGACTGTATGCTTGCGATTGTATGATTGTGATTGTATGATTGTGATTGTATGCTTGCGATTGTATGATTGTGATAGTATGATTGTGATTGTATGATTGTGATTGTATGATTGCGATTGTATGATTGTGATTGTATGATTGTGATTGTATGATTTTGATTGTATGATTGTGATAGTATGATTGCGATTGTATGATTTTGATTGTATGATTGTGATTGTATGATTGTATTTGGGATATTGTATTTTGGAGATTGTAATTGTATGATTGCGATTGTATGATTGTGATTGTATGATTGTGATTGTATGATTGTGATTGTATGATTGTGATTGTATGATTGTGATTGTATGATTGTGATTGTATGATTGTGATTGTATGATTGTATTTGGGAGATTGTAATTGTATGATTGCGATTGTATGATTGTGATTGTATGAATGCGATTGTATGATTGTGATTGCATGATTGTGATTGTATGATTGTGATTGTATGATTGCGATTGTATGATATTGATTGTATGATTGTGATTGTATGATTGTGATTGTATGATTGTGATTGTATGATTGTGATTGTCTGATTGTGGTTGTATGATTGTGAATGTATGATTGTGATTGTATGATTGTGATTGTATGATTGTGATTGTATGATTGTGATTGTCTGATTGTGGTTTTATGATTGTGAATGTATGATTGTGATTGTATGATTGTATTTGGGAGATTGTAATTGTATGATTGGGATTGTATGATTGTGATTGTATGATTATGATTGTATGATTGTGACTGTATGCTTGCGATTGTATGATTGTGATTGTATGATTGTGATTGTATGCTTGCGATTGTATGATTGTGATAGTATGATTGTGATTGTATGATTGTGATTGTATGATTGCGATTGTATGATTGTGATTGTATGATTGTGATTGTATGATTTTGATTGTATGATTGTGATAGTATGATTGCGATTGTATGATTTTGATTGTATGATTGTTATTGTATGATTGTGACTGTATGATTGTATTTGGGAGATTGTAATTGTATGATTGCGATTGTATGATTGTGATTGTATGATTGTGATTGCATGCTTGCGATTGTATGATTGTGATTGTATGATTGTGATTGTATGATTGCCATTGTATGATTGCGATTGTATGACAGTGATTGCACGATTGTGATTGTATGATTGTGATTGTATGATTTTAATTGTATGATTGTGATTGCATGATTGTGATTGTATGATTGTGATAGTACGATTGTGATTGTATGATTGTGATTGTATGATTGTATTTGGGAGATTGTAATTGTATGATTGCGATTGTATGATTGTGATTGTATGATTGTGATTGTATGCTTGTGATTGTATGATTGTGATTGTATGATTGCGATTGTATGATATTGATTGTATGATTGTGATTGTATGATTGTGATTGTATGATTGTGATTGTATGATTGTGATTGTCTGATTGTGGTTGTATGATTGTGAATGTATGATTGTGATTGTATGATTGTGATTGTATGATTGTGATTGTATGATTGTGATTGTCTGATTGTGGTTTTATGATTGTGAATGTATGATTGTGATTGTATGATTGTATTTGGGAGATTGTAATTGTATGATTGGGATTGTATGATTGTGATTGTATGATTATGATTGTATGATTGTGACTGTATGCTTGCGATTGTATGATTGTGATTGTATGATTGTGATTGTATGCTTGCGATTGTATGATTGTGATAGTATGATTGTGATTGTATGATTGTGATTGTATGATTGCGATTGTATGATTGTGATTGTATGATTGTGATTGTATGATTTTGATTGTATGATTGTGATAGTATGATTGCGATTGTATGATTTTGATTGTATGATTGTGATTGTATGATTGTGATTGTATGATTGTATTCGGGAGATTGTAATTGTATGATTGCGATTGTATGATTGTGATTGTATGATTGTGATTGCATGCTTGCGATTGTATGATTGTGATTGTATGATTGTGATTGTATGATTGCGATTGTATGATTGCGATTGTATGACAGTGATTGCACGATTGTGATTGTATGATTGTGATTGTATGATTTTAATTGTATGATTGTGATTGCATGATTGTGATTGTATGATTGTGATAGTACGATTGTGATTGTATGATTGTGATTGTATGATTGTATTTGGGAGATTGTAATTGTATGATTGCGATTGTATGATTGTGATTGTATGATTGTGATTGTATGCTTGCGATTGTATGATTGTGATTGTATGATTGCGATTGTATGATTGTGATTGTATGATTGTGATTGTATGATTGTGATTGTATGATTGCGATTGTATGATTGTAATTGTATGATTATGATTGTATGATTGTGATTGTATGATGGTGATGGTATGATTGTGATTGTATGATTGCGATAGTACAATTGTGATTGTATGATTGTGATTGTAATATTGTGATTGTATGATTGCGATTGTATGACTGTGATTGTATGATTATGATTGTATGATTGTGATTGTATGATTCTGATTGTATGGTTGTGATTGTATGATTGTGATGGTATGATTGTGATTGCATGATTGCGATAGTATGATTGTGATTGTATGATTATGATTGTATGATAGTGATTGTATGATTGTGATTGTATGATTGCGATTGTATGATTGCGATTGTAAGATTGTGATTGTATGATTGTGACTGGAAGATTGTGATTGTATGATTGTGATTGTACGATTCTGATTGTATGATTGTGATTGTGTGATTGTGATAGTATGATTGTGATTGTAAGATTGTGATTGTATGACTGTGATTGTATGATTGTGATTGTATGATTGTGATTGTATGATTATGATTGTATGATTTTTGATTGTACGATTGTGATTGTATGATTGTGATTGTATGATTATGACTGTATGATTGTGATAGTAAGATTGTGATTGTATGATTGTGATTGTATGATTGTGATTGTATGATTGTGATTGTATGATTGTGATAGTATGATTGTGATTGTATGACTGTGATTGTATGACTGTGATTGTATGACAGTGATTGTATGATTGTGATTGTATGATTGTGATTGTCTGATTGTGGTTGTATGATCGTGATTGTATGAATGGGATTCTATGATTGTGATTGTATGATTGTGATTGTATGATTCTGACTGTATGATTGCGATGGTATGATTGTGATAGTATCATTGTGATTTTATGATTGTGATTGTATGATTGTGATTGTATGATTGTGATTGTATGATTGTGATTGTATGATTGTGATTGTATGATTGTGATTGTATGATTGTGATTGTATGATTGTGATTGTATGATTGTGATTGTATGATTGTATTTGGGAGATTGTAATTGTATGATTGCGATTGTATGATTGTGATTGTATGAATGCGATTGTATGATTGTGATTGCATGATTGTGATTGTATGATTGTGATTGTATGATTGCGATTGTATGATATTGATTGTATGATTGTGATTGTATGATTGTGATTGTATGATTGTGATTGTATGATTGTGATTGTCTGATTGTGATTGTATGATTGTATTTGGGAGATTGTAATTGTATGATTGCGATTGTATGATTGTGATTGTATGAATGCGATTGTATGATTGTGATTGCATGATTGTGATTGTATGATTGTGATTGTATGATTGCGATTGTATGATATTGATTGTATGATTGTGATTGCATGCTTGCGATTGTATGATTGTGATTGTATGATTGTGATTGTATGATTGCGATTGTATGATTGCGATTGTATGACAGTGATTGCACGATTGTGATTGCATGATTGTGATTGTATGATTTTAATTGTATGATTGTGATTGCATGATTGTGATTGTATGATTGTGATAGTACGATTGTGATTGTATGATTGTGATTGTATGATTGTATTTGGGAGATTGTAATTGTATGATTGCGATTGTATGATTGTGATTGTATGATTGTGATTGTATGCTTGCGATTGTATGATTGTGATTGTATGATTGTGATTGTATGATTGCGATTGTATGGTTGCGATTGTTTGACAGTGATTGCACGATTGTGATTGTCTGATTGTGATTGTATGATTTTGATTGTATGATTGTGATTGTATGATTGTGATTGCATGATTGTGATTGTATGATTGTGATTGTATGATTGTGATTGTAAGATGGTTTTTGTATGATTGTGATTGTATAGTAGTAATTGTATGATTGTGATCGTATGATTGTGATTGTATGATTGTGATTCAATGATTGTGAGTGTTTGATTGTGATTGTATGATTGTATTTGGGAGATTGTAATTGTATGATTGGGATTGTATGATTGTGATTGTATGATTATGATTGTATGATTGTGATTGTATGCTTGCGATTGTATGATTGTGATTGTATGATTGTGACTGTATGATTGCGATTGTATGATTGTGATTGTGTGATTGTGATTGTATGATTGCGATTGTATGATTGTGATGGTATGATTGGGATTGTATGATTGCGGTAGTATGATTGTGATTGTTTGACTGCGATTGTATGATTGTGATTGTATGATTGTGATTATATGATTGTGATTGTATGATTGCGATTGTATGATTGCGATTGTATGATTGTGATTGCACGATTGTGATTGTATGATTGTGATTGTATGATTTTGATTGTATGATTGTGATTGTATGATTGTGATTGTGTGATTGTGATTGTATGATTGTGATTGTAAGATGGTATTTGTATGATTGTGATTGTATAGTAGTAATTGTATGATTGTGATGGTATGATTGTGATTGTATGATTGTGATTGAATGATTGTGAGTGTATGATTGTGATTGTATGATTGTATTTGGGAGATTGTAATTGTATGATTGGGATTGTATGATTGTGATTGTATGATTATGATTGTATGATTGTGATTGTATGCTTGCGATTGTATGATTGTGATTGTATGATTGTGATTGTATGATTGTGATTGTATGATTGTGATTGTCTGATTGTGGTTTTATGATTGTGAATGTATGATTGTGATTGTATGATTGTGATTGTATGATTGTGATTGTATGATTGTGATTGTATGATTGTCATTTTATGATTATGATTGTATGATTCTGATTGCATGATTGTGATTGTATGATTGTGATTGTATGATTGTGATTGTATGATTGTGATTGTATGATTGTGATTGTGTGATTGTGATAGTATGATTGTGATTGTAAGATTGTGATTGTATGACTGTGATTGTACGATTGTGATTGTATGATTGTGATTGTATGATTATGATTGTATGATTGTGATAGTATGGTTGTGATTGTATGATTGTGATTGCATGATTGTAATTGTATGATTCTGATTGAATGATTGTATTTGGGAGATTGTATTTTGGAGATTGTAATTGTATGATTGCGATTGTATGATTGTGATTGTATGATTGTGATTGTATGATTGTGATTGTATGATTGCGATTGTATGATTGTAATTGTATGATTATGATTGTATGATTGTGATTGTATGATGGTGATGGTATGATTGTGATTGTATGATTGCGATAGCACAATTGTGATTGTATGATTGTGATTGTAATATTGTGATTGTATGATTGCGATTGTATGACTGTGATTGTATGATTATGATTGTATGATTGTGATTGTATGATTCTGATTGTATGGTTGTGATTGTATGATTGTGATGGTATGATTGTGATTGCATGATTGCGATAGTATGATTGTGATTGTATGATTGTGATTGTATGATTGTGACTGTATGGTTGTGATTGTATGATTGTGATTGTGTGATTGTGATTGTATGATTGCGATTGTATGATTGTGATGGTATGATTGTGATTGTATGATTGTGATAGTATGATTGTGATTGTATGACTGTGATTGTATGACTGTGATTGTATGATTGTGATTGTACGATTGTGATTGTGTGATTGTGATTGTCTGATTGTGGTTCTATGATTGTGATTGTATGATTGTGTTTGTATGATTGTGATTGTATGATTGTGATTGTATGATTGTCATTGTCTGATTATGATTGTATGATTGTGATTGCATGATTGTGATTGTATGATTGTGATAGTATGATTGTGATTGTATGATTGTGATTGTATGATTGTGACTGTATGATTGTAATTGTATGATTGTGATGGTATGATTGTGATTGTATGATTGCGGTAGTATGATTGTGATTGTATGATTGTGATTGTATGATTGTGATTGTATGATTGCGATTGTATGATTGCGATTGTATGATTGTGATTGCACGATTGTGATTGTATGATTGTGATTGTATGATTGTCATTGTCTGATTATGATTGTATGATTGTGATTGCATGATTGTGATTGTATGATTGTGATAGTATGATTGTGATTGTATGATTGTGATTGTATGATTGTGATTGTATGATTGTGATTGTATGATTTTATTTGGGAGATTGTAATTGTATTATTGCGATTGTATGATTGTGATTGTATGATTGTGATTGTATGCTTGCGATTGTATGATTGTGATAGTATGATTGTGATTTTATGATTGTGATTGTATGATTGCGATTGTATGATTGTGATTGTATGATTGTGATTGTATGATTTTGATTGTATGATTGTGATAGTATGATTGCGATTGTATGATTTTGATTGTATGATTGTGATTGTATGATTGTGATTGTATGATTGTATTTGGGAGATTGTAATTGTATGATTGCGATTGTATGATTGTGATTGTATGATTGTGATTGTATGCTTGCGATTGTATGATTGTGATTGTATGATTGTGATTGTATGATTGCGATTGTATGATTGCGATTGTATGACAGTGATTGCACGATTATGATTGTATGATTGTGATTGTATGATTTTGATTGTATGATTGTGATTGCATGATTGTGATTGTATGATTGTGATAGTACGATTGTGATTGTATGATTGTGATTGTATGATTGTATTTGGGAGATTGTAATTGTATGATTGCGATAGTATGATTGTGATTGTATGATTGTGATTATATGATTATGATTGTATGATTGTGATTGTATGATTGTGATTGTATGATTGCGATTGTATGATTGCGATTGTATGATTGTGATTGTATGATTATGATTGTATGATTGTGATTGTATGATTATGATTGTATGGTTGTGATTGTATGATTGTGATGGTATGATTGTGGTTGTATGATTGCGATAGTATGATTGTGATTGTATGATTGTGATTGTATGATCGTGACTGGAAGATTGTGATTGTATGATTGTGATTGTGTGATTGTGATTGTATGATTGCGATTGTATGATTGCGATTGTATGATTGCGATTGTATGATTGTGATTGTATGATTGTGATAGTATGATAGTGATTGTATGACTGTGATTGTATGATTGTGATTGTATGATTGTGATTGTATGATTGTGATTGTATGATTGTGATTGTCTGATTGTGGTTCTATGATTGTGATTGTATGATTGTGATTGTATGATTGTGATTGTATGATTGTGATTGTATGATTGTAATTGTATGATTGTGATGGTATGATTGTGATTGTATGATTGCCGTAGTATGATTGTGATTGTTTGATTGCGATTGTATGATTGTGATTGTATGATTGTGATTGTATGATTGTGATTGTATGATTGCGATTGTATGATTGCGATTGTATGATTGTGATTGCACGATTGTGATTGTATGATTGTGATTGTATGATTTTGATTGTATGATTGTCATTGTATGATTGTGATTGTATGATTGTGATTGTAAGATGGTATTTGTATGATTGTGATTGTATTGTAGTAATTGTATGATTTTGATGGTATGATTGTGATTGTATGATTGTGATTGAATGATTGTGAGTGTATGATTGTGATTGTATGATTGTATTTGGGAGATTGTAATTGTATGATTGGGATTGTATGATTGTGATTGTATGATTATGATTGTATGATTGTGATTGTATGCGTGCGATTGTATGATTGTGATTGTATGAATGCGATAGTATGATTGTGATTGTATGATTGTGATTGTATGATTGCGATTGTATGATTGCGATTGTATGATTGTGATTGTATGATTATGATTGTATGATTGTGATTGTGTGATTATGATTGTATGGTTGTGATTGTATGATTGTGATGGTATGATTGTGATTGTATGATTGCGATAGTATGATTGTGATTGTATGATTGTGATTGTATGATTGTGACTGGAAGATTGTGATTGTATGATTGTGATTGTACGATTCTGATTGTATGATTGTGATTGTATGATTGTGATTGTGTGATTGTGATAGTATGATTGTGATTGTAAGATTGTGATTGTATGACTGTGATTGTATGATTGTGATTGTATGATTGTGATTGTATGATTATGATTGTGTGATTTTTGATTGTACGATTGTGATTGTATGATTGTGATTGTATGATTATGACTGTATGATTGTGATAGTATGATTGTGATTGTATGATTGTGATTGTATGATTGTGATTGTATGATTGTGATTGTATTATTGTGATTGTATGATTGTAATTGTATGATTATGATTGTATGATTGTGATTGTATGATGGTGATGGTATGATTGTGATTGTATGATTGCGATAGTACAATTGTGATTGTATGATTGTGATTGTAATATTGTGATTGTATGATTGCGATTGTATGACTGTGATTGTATGATTATGATTGTATGATTGTGATAGTATGATTGTGATAGTATGATTGTGATTGTATGACTGTGATTGTATGACTGTGATTGTATGACAGTGATTGTATGATTGTGATTGTATGATTGTGATTGTCTGATTGTGGTTGTATGATCGTGATTGTATGATTGTGATTCTATGATTGTGATTGTATGATTGTGATTGTATGATTGTGATTGTATGATTGTGATTGTATGATTGTGATTGTATGATTGTGATTGTATGATTGTGATTGTATGATTGTGATTGTATGATTCTGACTGTATGATTGCGATGGTATGATTGTGATAGTATCATTGTGATTTTATGATTGTGACTGTATGATTGTGATTGTATGATTGTGATTGTATGATTGTGATTGTATGATTGTGATTGTATAATTGTGATTGTATGATTGTATTTGGTTGATTGTAATTGTATGATTGCGATTGTATGATTGTGATTGTATGAGTGCGATTGTATGAATGCGATTGTATGATATTGATTGTATGATTGTGATTGTATGATTGTGATTGTATGATTGTGATTGTATGATTGTGATTGTCTGATTGTGGTTGTATGATTGTGAATGTATGATTGTGATTGTATGATTGTGATTGTATGATTGTGATTGTACGATTGTGATTGTCTGATTGTGGTTTTATGATTGTGAATGTATGATTGTGATTGTATGATTGTGATTGTATGATTGTGATTGTATGATTGTGATTGTATGATTGTGATTGTCTGATTGTGGTTTTATGATTGTGAATGTATGATTGTGATTGTATGATTGTGATTGTATGATTGTGATTGTATGATTGTCATTGTATGATTATGATTGTATGATTCTGATTGCATGATTGTGATTGTATGATTGTGATTGTATGATTGTGATTGTATGATTGTGATTGTATGATTGTGATTGTATGATTGTGATAGTATGATTGTGATTGTAAGATTGTGATTGTATGACTGTGATTGTACGATTGTGATTGTATGATTGTCATTGTATGATTATGATTGTATGATTGTGATAGTATGATTGTGATTGTATGATTGTGATTGTATGATTGTGATTGTATGATTCTGATTGTATGATTGTATTTGGGATATTGTATTTTGGAGATTGTAATTGTATGATTGCGATTGTATGATTGTGATTGTATGATTGTGATTGTATGATTGTGATTGTATGATTGTGATTGTGTGATTGTAATTGTATGATTATGATTGTATGATTGTGATTGTCTGATTGTGGTTGTATGATTGTGAATGTATGATTGTGATTGTATGATTGTGATTGTATGATTGTGATTGTCTGATTGTGGTTTTATGATTGTGAATGTATGATTGTGATTGTATGATTGTGATTGTATGATTGTGATTGTATGATTGTGATTGTATGATTGTGATTGTATGATTGTGATTGTATGATTGTGATTGTCAGATTGTGGTTTTATGATTGTGAATGTATGATTGTGATTGTATGATTGTGATTGTATGATTGTGATTGTATGATTGTCATTGTATGATTATGATTGTATGATTCTGATTGCATGATTGTGATTGTATGATTGTGATTGTATGATTGTGATTGTATGATTGTGATTGTGTGATTGTGATAGTATGATTGTGATTGTAAGATTGTGATTGTATGACTGTGATTGTACGATTGTGATTGTATGATTGTGATTGTATGATTGTGATTGTATGATTGTAATTGTATAATTGTGATGGTATGATTGTGATTGTATGATTGCGGTAGTATGATTGTGATTGTATGATTGTGATTCAATGATTGTGAGTGTTTGATTGTGATTGTATGATTGTATTTGGGAGATTGTAATTGTATGATTGGGATTGTATGATTGTGATTGTATGATTATGATTGTATGATTGTGATTGTATGATCGTGATTGTATGATTGTGATTCTATGATTGTGATTGTATGATTGTGATTGTATGATTGTGATTGTATGATTGTCATTGTATGATTATGATTGTATGATTCTGATTGCATGATTGTGATTGTATGATTGTGATTGTATGATTGTGATTGTATGATTGTGATTGTATGATTGTGATTGTATGATTGTGATAGTATGATTGTGATTGTAAGATTGTGATTGTATGACTGTGATTGTACGATTGTGATTGTATGATTGTCATTGTATGATTATGATTGTATGATTGTGATAGTATGATTGTGATTGTATGATTGTGATTGTATGATTGTGATTGTATGATTCTGATTGTATGATTGTATTTGGGATATTGTATTTTGGAGATTGTAATTGTATGATTGTGATTGTATGATTGTGATTGTATGATTGTCATTGTATGATTATGATTGTATGATTCTGATTGCATGATTGTGATTGTATGATTGTGATTGTATGATTGTGATTGTATGATTGTGATTGTATGATTGTGATTGTATGATTGTGATAGTATGATTGTGATTGTAAGATTGTGATTGTATGACTGTGATTGTACGATTGTGATTGTATGATTGTCATTGTATGATTATGATTGTATGATTGTGATAGTATGATTGTGATTGTATGATTGTGATTGTATGATTGTGATTGTATGATTCTGATTGTATGATTGTATTTGGGATATTGTATTTTGGAGATTGTAATTGTATGATTGCGATTGTATGATTGTGATTGTATGATTGTGATTGTATGATTGTGATTGTATGATTGTGATTGTATGATTGTGATTGTGTGATTGTAATTGTATGATTATGATTGTATGATTGTGATTGTCTGATTGTGGTTGTATGATTGTGAATGTATGATTGTGATTGTATGATTGTGATTGTATGATTGTGATTGTATGATTGTGATTGTCTGATTGTGGTTTTATGATTGTGAATGTATGATTGTGATTGTATGATTGTGATTGTATGATTGTGATTGTATGATTGTGATTGTCTGATTGTGGTTTTATGATTGTGAATGTATGATTGTGATTGTATGATTGTGATTGTATGATTGTGATTGTATGATTGTCATTGTATGATTATGATTGTATGATTCTGATTGCATGATTGTGATTGTATGATTGTGATTGTATGATTGTGACTGTATGATTGTGATTGTGTGATTGTGATAGTATGATTGTGATTGTAAGATTGTGATTGTATGACTGTGATTGTACGATTGTGATTGTATGATTGTGATTGTATGATTGTAATTGTATGATTGTGATGGTATGATTGTGATTGTATGATTGCGGTAGTATGATTGTGATTGTATGATTGTGATTCAATGATTGTGAGTGTTTGATTGTGATTGTATGATTGTATTTGGGAGATTGTAATTGTATGATTGGGATTGTATGATTGTGATTGTATGATTATGATTGTATGATTGTGATTGTATGCTTGCGATTGTATGATTGTGATTGCATGATTGTGATTGTATGATTGTGATTGTATGATTGTGATTGTGTGATTGTGATTGTATGATTGTGATCTTATGATTGTGATTGTATGATTGTGATTGTATGATTGTAATTGTATGATTGTGATGGTATGATTGTGATTGTATGATTGCGATAGTATGATTGTGATTGTATGATTGTTGTTATATGATTATGATTGTATGATTGTGATTGTATGATTGTGATTGTATGATTGCGATTGTATGATTGCGATTGTATGATTGTGATTGTATGATTATGATTGTATGATTGTGATTGTATGATTATGATTGTATGGTTGTGATTGCATGATTGTGATGGTATGATTGTGATTGTATGATTGCGATAGTATGATTGTGATTGTATGATTGTGATTGTATGACCGTGACTGGAAGATTGTGATTGTATGATTGTGATTGTGTGATTGTGATTGTATGATTGCGATTGTATGATTGCGATTGTATGATTGTGATTGTATGATTGTGATAGTATGATAGTGATTGTATGACTGTGATTGTATGACTGTGATTGTATGATTGTGATTGTATGATTGTGATTGTATGATTGTGATTGTCTGATTGTGGTTCTATGATTGTGATTGTATGATTGTGATTGTATGATTGTCATTGTATGATTATGATTGTATGATTGTGATAGTATGATTGTGATTGTATGATTGTGATTGTATGATTGTGATTGTATGATTCTGATTGTATGATTGTATTTGGGATATTGTATTTTGGAGATTGTAATTGTATGATTGCGATTGTATGATTGTGATTGTATGATTGTGATTGTATGATTGTGATTGTATGATTGTGATTGTGTGATTGTAATTGTATGATTATGATTGTATGATTGTGATTGTCTGATTGTGGTTGTATGATTGTGAATGTATGATTGTGATTGTATGATTGTGATTGTATGATTGTGATTGTATGATTGTGATTGTCTGATTGTGGTTTTATGATTGTGAATGTATGATTGTGATTGTATGATTGTGATTGTATGATTGTGATTGTATGATTGTGATTGTCTGATTGTGGTTTTATGATTGTGAATGTATGATTGTGATTGTATGATTGTGATTGTATGATTGTGATTGTATGATTGTCATTGTATGATTATGATTGTATGATTCTGATTGCATGATTGTGATTGTATGATTGTGATTGTATGATTGTGACTGTATGATTGCGATTGTATGATTGTGATTGTGTGATTGTGATTGTATGATTGCGATTGTATGATTGTGATTGTATGATTGCGATTGTATGATTGCGATTGTATGATTGTGATTGTATGATTATGATTGTATGATTGTGATTGTATGATTATGATTGTATGGTTGTGATTGTATGATTGTGATGGTATGATTGTGATTGTATGATTGCGATAGTATGATTGTGATTGTATGATTGTGATTGTATGATCGTGACTGGAAGATTGTGATTGTATGATTGTGATTGTGTGATTGTGATTGTATGATTGCGATTGTATGATTGCGATTGTATGATTGTGATTGTATGATTGTGATAGTATGATAGTGATTGTATGACTGTGATTGTATGACTGTGATTGTATGATTGTGATTGTATGATTGTGATTGTATGATTGTGATTGTCTGATTGTGGTTCTATGATTGTGATTGTATGATTGTGATTGTATGATTGTGATTGTATGATTGTCATTGTCTGATTATGATTGTATGATTGTGATTGCATGATTGTGATTGTATGATTGTGATAGTATGATTGTGATTGTATGATTGTGATTGTATGATTGTGGTTGTATGATTGTATTTGGGAGATTGTAATTGTATGATTGCGGTTGTATGATTGTGATTGTATGATTGTGATTGTATGCTTGCGATTGTATGATTGTGATTGTATGATTCTGATTGTATGATTGTGATAGTATGATTGTGATTGTATGATTGTGATTGTATGATTGTGATTGTATGATTCTGATTGTATGATTGTATTTGGGATATTGTATTTTGGAGATAGTAATTGTATGATTGCGATTGTATGATTGTGATTGTATGATTGTGATTGTATGATTGTGATTGTATGATTGTGATTGTATGATTGTGATTGTGTGATTGTAATTGTATGATTATGATTGTATGATTGTGATTGTATGATGGTGATGGTATGATTGTGATTGTCTGATTGTGGTTTTATGATTGTGAATGTATGATTGTGATTGTACGATTGTGATTGTATGATTGTCATTGTATGATTATGATTGTATGATTGTGATAGTATGATTGTGATTGTATGATTGTGATTGTATGATTGTGATTGTATGATTCTGATTGTATGATTGTATTTGGGATATTGTATTTTGGAGATTGTAATTGTATGATTGCGATTGTATGATTGTGATTGTATGATTGTGATTGTATGATTGTGATTGTATGATTGTGATTGTATGATTGTGATTGTGTGATTGTAATTGTATGATTATGATTGTATGATTGTGATTGTCTGATTATGGTTGTATGATTGTGAATGTATGATTGTGATTGTATGATTGTGATTGTATGATTGTGATTGTATGATTGTGATTGTCTGATTGTGGTTTTATGATTGTGAATGTATGATTGTGATTGTATGATTGTGATTGTATGATTGTGATTGTATGATTGTGATTGTATGATTGTGATTGTCTGATTGTGGTTTTATGATTGTGAATGTATGATTGTGATTGTATGATTGTGATTGTATGATTGTGATTGTATGATTGTGATTGTATGATTGTGATTGTATGATTGTCATTGTATGATTATGTTTGTATGATTCTGATTGCATGATTGTGATTGTATGATTGTGATTGTATGATTGTGATTGTATGATTGTGATTGTATGATTGTGATTGCGTGATTGTGATAGTATGATTGTGATTGTAAGATTGTGATTGTATGACTGTGATTGTACGATTGTGATTGTATGATTGTGATTGTATGATTGTAATTGTATGATTGTGATGGTATGATTGTGATTGTATGATTGCGGTAGTATGATTGTGATTGTATGATTGTGATTCAATGATTGTGAGTGTTTGATTGTGATTGTATGATTGTATTTGGGAGATTGTAATTGTATGATTGGGATTGTATGATTGTGATTGTATGATTATGATTGTATGATTGTGATTGTATGATTGTGATTGTATGATTGTGATTGTATGATTGTGATTGTGTGATTGTGATTATATGATTGTGATCTTATGATTGTGATTGTATGATTGTGATTGTATGATTGTAATTGTATGATTGTGATGGTATGATTGTGATTGTATGATTGCGATAGTATGATTGTGATTGTATGATTGTGATTATATGATTATGATTGTATGATTGTGATTGTATGATTGTGATTGTATGATTGCGATTGTATGATTGCGATTGTATGATTGTGATTGTATGATTATGATTGTATGATTGTGATTGTATGATTATGATTGTATGGTTGTGATTGTATGATTGTGGTGGTATGATTGTGATTGTATGATTGCAATAGTATGATTGTGATTGTATGATTGTGATTGTATGATCGTGACTGGAAGATTGTGATTGTATGATTGTGATTGTGTGATTGTGATTGTATGATTGCGATTGTATGATTGCGATTGTATGATTGTGATTGTATGATTGTGATAGTATGATAGTGATTGTATGACTGTGATTGTATGACTGTGATTGTATGATTGTGATTGTATGATTGTGATTGTATGATTGTGATTGTCTGATTGTGGTTCTATGATTGTGATTGTATGATTGTGATTGTATGATTGTGATTGTATGATTGTCATTGTCTGATTATGATTGTATGATTGTGATTGCATGATTGTGATTGTATGATTGTGATAGTATGATTGTGATTGTATGATTGTGATTGTATGATTGTGGTTGTATGATTGTATTTGGGAGATTGTAATTGTATGATTGCGATTGTATGATTGTGATTGTATGATTGTGATTGTATGCTTGCGATTGTATGATTGTGATTGTATGATTCTGATTGTATGATTGTGATAGTATGATTGTGGTTGTATGATTGTGATTGTATGATTGTGATTGTATGATTCTGATTGTATGATTGTATTTGGGATATTGTATTTTGGAGATAGTAATTGTATGATTGCGATTGTATGATTGTGATTGTATGATTGTGATTGTATGATTGTGATTGTATGATTGTGATTGTGTGATTGTAATTGTATGATTATGATTGTATGATTGTGATTGTATGATGGTGATGGTATGATTGTGATTGTCTGATTGTGGTTTTATGATTGTGAATGTATGATTGTGATTGTATGATTGTGATTGTATGATTGTCATTGTATGATTGTGATTGTATGATTGTGATTGTATGATTCTGATTGTATGATTGTATTTGGGAGATTGTATTTTGGAGATTGTAATTGTATGATTGCGATTGTATGATTGTGATTGTATGATTGTGATTGTATGATTGTGATTGTATGATTGTGATTGTATGATTGTAATTGTATGATTATGATTGTATGATTGTGATTGTATGATGGTGATGGTATGATTGTGATTGTCTGATTGTGGTTTTATGATTGTGAATGTATGATTGTGATTGTATGATTGTGATTGTATGATTGTGATTGTATGATTGTCATTGTATGATTATGATTGTATGATTGTGATTGTATGATTGTGATTGTATGATTGTGATTGTATGATTGTGATTGTGTGATTATGATAGTACGATTGTGATTGTAAGATTGTGATTGTATGACTGTGATTGTACGATTGCGATTGTATGATTGTGATTGTATGATTGTGATTGTATGATTGTGATTGTATGATTGCGATAGTACGATTGTGATTGTATGATTGTGATTGTAATATTGTGATTGTATGATTGCGATTGTATGATTGTGATTGTATGATTATGATTGTATGGTTGTGATTGTATGATTCTGATTGTATGGTTGTGATTGTATGATTGTGATGGTATGATTGTGATCGTATGATTGCGATAGTATGATTGTGACTGTATGATTGTGATTGTATGATTGTGACTGTATGATTGCGATTGTATGATTGTGATTGTGTGATTGTGATTGTATGATTGCGATTGTATGATTGTGATTGTATGATTGTGATTGTATGATTGTGATAGTATGATTGTGATTGTATGACTGTGATCGTATGACTGTGATTGTATGATTGTGATTGTACGATTGTGATTGTATGATTGTGATTGTCTGATTGTGGTTCTATGATTGTGATTGTATGATTGTGATTGTATGATTGTGATTGTATGATTGTGATTGTATGATTGTGATTGTATGATTGTGATTGTATGATTGTCATTGTATGATTATGTTTGTATGATTCTGATTGCATGATTGTGATTGTATGATTGTGATTGTATGATTGTGATTGTATGATTGTGATTGTATGATTGTGATTGCGTGATTGTGATAGTATGATTGTGATTGTAAGATTGTGATTGTATGACTGTGATTGTACGATTGTGATTGTATGATTGTGATTGTATGATTGTAATTGTATGATTGTGATGGTATGATTGTGATTGTATGATTGCGGTAGTATGATTGTGATTGTATGATTGTGATTCAATGATTGTGAGTGTTTGATTGTGATTGTATGATTGTATTTGGGAGATTGTAATTGTATGATTGGGATTGTATGATTGTGATTGTATGATTATGATTGTATGATTGTGATTGTATGATTGTGATTGTATGATTGTGATTGTATGATTGTGATTGTGTGATTGTGATTATATGATTGTGATCTTATGATTGTGATTGTATGATTGTGATTGTATGATTGTAATTGTATGATTGTGATGGTATGATTGTGATTGTATGATTGCGATAGTATGATTGTGATTGTATGATTGTGATTATATGATTATGATTGTATGATTGTGATTGTATGATTGTGATTGTATGATTGCGATTGTATGATTGCGATTGTATGATTGTGATTGTATGATTATGATTGTATGATTGTGATTGTATGATTATGATTGTATGGTTGTGATTGTATGATTGTGGTGGTATGATTGTGATTGTATGATTGCAATAGTATGATTGTGATTGTATGATTGTGATTGTATGATCGTGACTGGAAGATTGTGATTGTATGATTGTGATTGTGTGATTGTGATTGTATGATTGCGATTGTATGATTGCGATTGTATGATTGTGATTGTATGATTGTGATAGTATGATAGTGATTGTATGACTGTGATTGTATGACTGTGATTGTATGATTGTGATTGTATGATTGTGATTGTATGATTGTGATTGTCTGATTGTGGTTCTATGATTGTGATTGTATGATTGTGATTGTATGATTGTGATTGTATGATTGTGATTGTATGATTGTCATTGTCTGATTATGATTGTATGATTGTGATTGCATGATTGTGATTGTATGATTGTGATAGTATGATTGTGATTGTATGATTGTGATTGTATGATTGTGGTTGTATGATTGTATTTGGGAGATTGTAATTGTATGATTGCGATTGTATGATTGTGATTGTATGATTGTGATTGTATGCTTGCGATTGTATGATTGTGATTGTATGATTCTGATTGTATGATTGTGATAGTATGATTGTGGTTGTATGATTGTGATTGTATGATTGTGATTGTATGATTCTGATTGTATGATTGTATTTGGGATATTGTATTTTGGAGATAGTAATTGTATGATTGCGATTGTATGATTGTGATTGTATGATTGTGATTGTATGATTGTGATTGTATGATTGTGATTGTGTGATTGTAATTGTATGATTATGATTGTATGATTGTGATTGTATGATGGTGATGGTATGATTGTGATTGTCTGATTGTGGTTTTATGATTGTGAATGTATGATTGTGATTGTATGATTGTGATTGTATGATTGTCATTGTATGATTGTGATTGTATGATTGTGATTGTATGATTCTGATTGTATGATTGTATTTGGGAGATTGTATTTTGGAGATTGTAATTGTATGATTGCGATTGTATGATTGTGATTGTATGATTGTGATTGTATGATTGTGATTGTATGATTGTGATTGTATGATTGTAATTGTATGATTATGATTGTATGATTGTGATTGTATGATGGTGATGGTATGATTGTGATTGTCTGATTGTGGTTTTATGATTGTGAATGTATGATTGTGATTGTATGATTGTGATTGTATGATTGTGATTGTATGATTGTCATTGTATGATTATGATTGTATGATTGTGATTGTATGATTGTGATTGTATGATTGTGATTGTATGATTGTGATTGTGTGATTATGATAGTACGATTGTGATTGTAAGATTGTGATTGTATGACTGTGATTGTACGATTGTGATTGTATGACTGTGATTGTATGATTATGATTGTATGATTGTGATAGTATGATTGTGATTGTATGATTGTGATTGTATGATTGTGATTGTATGATTCTGATTGTATGATTGTATTTGGGAGATTGTATTTTGGAGATTGTAATTGTATGATTGCGATTGTATGATTGTGATTGTATGATTGTGATTGTATGATTGTGATTGTATGATTGCGATAGTACGATTGTGATTGTATGATTGTGATTGTAATATTGTGATTGTATGATTGCGATTGTATGATTGTGATTGTATGATTATGATTGTATGGTTGTGATTGTATGATTCTGATTGTATGGTTGTGATTGTATGATTGTGATGGTATGATTGTGATCGTATGATTGCGATAGTATGATTGTGACTGTATGATTGTGATTGTATGATTGTGACTGTATGATTGCGATTGTATGATTGTGATTGTGTGATTGTGATTGTATGATTGCGATTGTATGATTGTGATTGTATGATTGTGATAGTATGATTGTGATTGTATGACTGTGATCGTATGACTGTGATTGTATGATTGTGATTGTACGATTGTGATTGTATGATTGTGATTGTCTGATTGTGGTTCTATGATTGTGATTGTATGATTGTGATTGTATGATTGTGATTGTATGATTGTGATTGTATGATTGTGATTGTATGATTGTGATTGTATGATTGTCATTGTCTGATTATGATTGTATGATTGTGATTGCATAATTGTGATTGTATGATTGTGATAGTATGATTGGGATTGTATGCTTGCGATTGTATGATTGTGATTGTATGATTGTGATAGTATGATTGCGATTGTATGATTTTGATTGTATGATTGTGATTGTATGATTGTGATTGTATGATTGTGATTGTATGATTGCGATTGTATGATTGTGATTGTAAGATTGTTTTTGTATGATTGTGATTGTATGATTGTGATTGTATGATTGCGATTGTATGATTGTGATTGTAAGATTGTTTTTGTATGATTGTGATTGTATAGTAGTAATTGTATGATTGTGATCGTATGATTGTGATTGTATGATTGTGATTGTACGATTGTGATTGTCTGATTGTGGTTTTATGATTGTGAATGTATGATTGTGATTGTATGATTGTGATTGTATGATTGTGATTGTATGATTGTCATTGTATGATTGTGATTGTATGATTGTGATTGTATGATTGTCATTGTATGATTATGATTGTATGATTCTGATTGCATGATTGTGATTGTATGGTTGTGATTGTATGATTGTGATGGTATGATTGTGATTGTATGATTGCGATAGTATGATTGTGATTGTATGATTGTGATTGTATGATCGTGACTGGAAGATTGTGATTGTATGATTGTGATTGTGTGATTGTGATTGTATGATTGCGATTGTATGATTGCGATTGTATGATTGTGATTGTATGATTGTGATAGTATGATAGTGATTGTATGACTGTGATTGTATGACTGTGATTGTATGATTGTGATTGTATGATTGTGATTGTATGATTATGATTGTATGGTTGTGATTGTATGATTGTGATGGTATGATTGTGATTGTATGATTGCGATAGTATGATTGTGATTGTATGATTGTGATTCAATGATTGTGAGTGTTTGATTGTGATTGTATGATTGTATTTGGGAGATTGTAATTGTATGATTGGGATTGTATGATTGTGATTGTATGATTATGATTGTATGATTCTGATTGCATGATTGTGATTGTATGGTTGTGATTGTATGATTGTGATGGTATGATTGTGATTGTATGATTGCGATAGTATGATTGTGATTGTATGATTGTGATTGTATGATCGTGACTGGAAGATTGTGATTGTATGATTGTGATTGTGTGATTGCGATTGTATGATTGTGATTGTATGATTATGATTGTATGATTGTGATTGTATGATTATGATTGTATGGTTGTGATTGTATGATTGTGATGGTATGATTGTGATTGTATGATTGCGATAGTATGATTGTGATTGTATGATTGTGATTGTATGATTGTGATTGTATGATCGTGACTGGAAGATTGTGATTGTATGATTGTGATTGTGTGATTGTGATTGTATGATTGCGATTGTATGATTGCGATTGTATGATTGTGATTGTATGATTGTGATAGTATGATAGTGATTGTATGACTGTGATTGTATGACTGTGATTGTATGATTGTGATTGTATGATTGTGATTGTATGATTGTGATTGTCTGATTGTGGTTCTATGATTGTGATTGTATGATTGTGATTGTATGATTGTGATTGTATGATTGTCATTGTCTGATTATGATTGTATGATTGTGATTGCATGATTGTGATTGTATGATTGTGATAGTATGATTGTGATTGTATGATTGTGATTGTATGATTGTGGTTGTATGATTGTATTTGGGAGATTGTAATTGTATGATTGCGATTGTATGATTGTGATTGTATGATTGTGATTGTATGCTTGCGATTGTATGATTGTGATTGTATGATTCTGATTGTATGATTGTGATAGTATGATTGTGATTGTATGATTGTGATTGTATGATTGTGATTGTATGATTCTGATTGTATGATTGTATTTGGGATATTGTATTTTGGAGATAGTAATTGTATGATTGCGATTGTATGATTGTGATTGTATGATTGTGATTGTATGATTGTGATTGTATGATTGTGATTGTATGATTGTGATTGTGTGATTGTAATTGTATGATTATGATTCTATGATTGTGATTGTATGATGGTGATGGTATGATTGTGATTGTCTGATTGTGGTTTTATGATTGTGATTGTATGATTCTGATTGTATGATTGTATTTGGGATATTGTATTTTGGAGATAGTAATTGTATGATTGCGATTGTATGATTGTGAATGTATGATTGCGATTGTATGATTGTGATTGTATGATTGTGATTGTATGATTGTGATTGTATGATTGTGATTGTATGATTGTGATTGTGTGATTGTAATTGTATGATTATGATTGTATGATTGTGATTGTCTGATTGTGGTTGTATGATTGTGAATGTATGATTGTGATTGTATGATTGTGATTGTATGATTGTGTTTGTATGATTGTGATTGTCTGATTGTGGTTTTATGATTGTGAATGTATGATTGTGATTGTATGATTGTGATTGTATGATTGCGATTGTATGATTGTGATTGTCTGATTGTGGTTTTATGATTGTGAATGTATGATTGTGATTGTATGATTGTGATTGTATGATTGTGATTGTATGATTGTGATTGTATGATTGTCATTGTATGATTATGATTGTATGATTCTGATTGCATGATTGTGATTGTATGATTGTGATTGTATGATTGTGATTGTATGATTGTGATTGTATGATTGTGATTGTGTGATTGCGATAGTATGATTGTGATTGTAAGATTGTGATTGTATGACTGTGATTGTACGATTGTGATTGTATGATTGTGATTGTATGATTGTAATTGTATGATTGTGATGGTATGATTGTGATTGTATGATTGCGGTAGTATGATTGTGATTGTATGATTGTGATTCAATGATTGTGAGTGTTTGATTGTGATTGTATGATTGTATTTGGGAGATTGTAATTGTATGATTGGGATTGTATGATTGTGATTGTATGATTATGATTGTATGATTGTGATTGTATGATTGTGATTGTATGATTGTGATTGTATGATTGTGATTGTGTGATTGTGATTATATGATTGTGATTGTATGATTGTGATTGTATGATTGTGATTGTATGATTGTAATTGTATGATTGTGATGGTATGATTGTGATTGTATGATTGCGATAGTATGATTGTGATTGTATGATTGTGATTATATGATTATGATTGTATGATTGTGATTGTATGATTGTGATTGTATGATTGCGATTGTATGATTGTGATTGTATGATTGTGATTGTATGCTTGCGATTGTATGATTGTGATTGTATGATTCTGATTGTATGATTGTGATAGTATGATTGTGGTTGTATGATTGTGATTGTATGATTGTGATTGTATGATTCTGATTGTATGATTGTATTTGGGATATTGTATTTTGGAGATAGTAATTGTATGATTGCGATTGTATGATTGTGATTGTATGATTGTGATTGTATGATTGTGATTTTATGATTGTGATTGTGTGATTGTAATTGTATGATTATGATTGTATGATTGTGATTGTATGATGGTGATGGTATGATTGTGATTGTCTGATTGTGGTTTTATGATTGTGAATGTATGATTGTGATTGTATGATTGTGATTGTATGATTGTCATTGTATGATTATGATTGTATGATTGTGATAGTATGATTGTGATTGTATGATTGTGATTGTATGATTGTGATTGTATGATTCTGATTGTATGATTGTATTTGGGAGATTGTATTTTGGAGATTGTAATTGTATGATTGCGATTGTATGATTGTGATTGTATGATTGTGATTGTATGATTGTGATTGTATGATTGTGATTGTATGATTGTAATTGTATGATTATGATTGTATGATTGTGATTGTATGATGGTGATGGTATGATTGTGATTGTATGATTGCGATAGTACGATTGTGATTGTATGATTGTGATTGTAATATTGTGATTGTATGATTGCGATTGTATGATTGTGATTGTATGATTATGATTGTATGGTTGTGATTGTATGATTCTGATTGTATGGTTGTGATTGTATGATTGTGATGGTATGATTGTGATCGTATGATTGCGATAGTATGATTGTGACTGTATGATTGTGATTGTATGATTGTGACTGTATGATTGCGATTGTATGATTGTGATTGTGTGATTGTGATTGTATGATTGCGATTGTATGATTGTGATTGTATGATTGTGATTGTATGATTGTGATAGTATGATTGTGATTGTATGACTGTGATCGTATGACTGTGATTGTATGATTGTGATTGTACGATTGTGATTGTATGATTGTGATTGTCTGATTGTGGTTCTATGATTGTGATTGTATGATTGTGATTGTATGATTGTGATTGTATGATTGTGATTGTATGATTGTGATTGTATGATTGTGATTGTATGATTGTCATTGTCTGATTATGATTGTATGATTGTGATTGCATAATTGTGATTGTATGATTGTGATAGTATGATTGGGATTGTATGCTTGCGATTGTATGATTGTGATTGTATGATTGTGATAGTATGATTGCGATTGTATGATTTTGATTGTATGATTGTGATTGTATGATTGTGATTGTATGATTGTGATTGTATGATTGCGATTGTATGATTGTGATTGTAAGATTGTTTTTGTATGATTGTGATTGTATGATTGTGATTGTATGATTGCGATTGTATGATTGTGATTGTAAGATTGTTTTTGTATGATTGTGATTGTATAGTAGTAATTGTATGATTGTGATCGTATGATTGTGATTGTATGATTGTGATTGTACGATTGTGATTGTCTGATTGTGGTTTTATGATTGTGAATGTATGATTGTGATTGTATGATTGTGATTGTATGATTGTGATTGTATGATTCTGATTGTATGATTGTATTTGGGATATTGTATTTTGGAGATTGTAATTGTATGATTGCGATTGTATGATTGTGATTGTATGATTGTGATTGTATGATTGTGATTGTATGATTGTGATTGTATGATTGTGATTGTATGATTGTGATTGTATGATTGTGATTGTGTGATTGTAATTGTATGATTATGATTGTATGATTGTGATTGTCTGATTGTGGTTGTATGATTGTGAATGTATGATTGTGATTGTATGATTGTGATTGTATGATTGTGATTGTATGATTGTGATTGTCTGATTGTGGTTTTATGATTGTGAATGTATGATTGTGATTGTATGATTGTGATTGTATGATTGTGATTGTATGATTGTGATTGTCTGATTGTGGTTTTATGATTGTGAATGTATGATTGTGATTGTATGATTGTGATTGTATGATTGTGATTGTATGATTGTCATTGTATGATTATGATTGTATGATTCTGATTGCATGATTGTGATTGTATGATTGTGATTGTATGATTGTGATTGTATGATTGTGATTGTATGATTGTGATTGTATGATTGTGATTGTGTGATTGTGATAGTATGATTGTGATTGTAAGATTGTGATTGTATGACTGTGATTGTACGATTGTGATTGTATGATTGTGATTGTATGATTGTAATTGTATGATTGTGATGGTATGATTGTGATTGTATGATTGCGGTAGTATGATTGTGATTGTATGATTGTGATTCAATGATTGTGAGTGTTTGATTGTGATTGTATGATTGTATTTGGGAGATTGTAATTGTATGATTGGGATTGTATGATTGTGATTGTATGATTATGATTGTATGATTGTGATTGTATGATTGTGATTGTATGATTGTGATTGTATGATTGTGATTGTGTGATTGTGATTATATGATTGTGATCTTATGATTGTGATTGTATGATTGTGATTGTATGATTGTAATTGTATGATTGTGATGGTATGATTGTGATTGTATGATTGCGATAGTATGATTGTGATTGTATGATTGTGATTATATGATTATGATTGTATGATTGTGATTGTATGATTGTGATTGTATGATTGCGATTGTGTGATTGCGATTGTATGATTGTGATTGTATGATTATGATTGTATGATTGTGATTGTATGATTATGATTGTATGGTTGTGATTGTATGATTGTGATGGTATGATTGTGATTGTATGATTGCGATAGTATGATTGTGATTGTATGATTGTGATTGTATGATCGTGACTGGAAGATTGTGATTGTATGATTGTGATTGTGTGATTGTGATTGTATGATTGCGATTGTATGATTGCGATTGTATGATTATGATTGTATGATTGTGATAGTATGATAGTGATTGTATGACTGTGATTGTATGACTGTGATTGTATGATTGTGATTGTATGATTGTGATTGTATGATTGTGATTGTATGATTGTGATAGTATGATTGTGATTGTATGATTGTGATTGTATGATTGTGGTTGTATGATTGTATTTGGGAGATTGTAATTGTATGATTGCGATTGTATGATTGTGATTGTATGATTGTGATTGTATGCTTGCGATTGTATGATTGTGATTGTATGATTCTGATTGTATGATTGTGATAGTATGATTGTGATTGTATGATTGTGATTGTATGATTGTGATTGTATGATTCTGATTGTATGATTGTGATAGTATGATTGTGATTGTATGATTGTGATTGTATGATTGTGATTGTATGATTCTGATTGTATGATTGTATTTGGGATATTGTATTTTGGAGATAGTAATTGTATGATTGCGATTGTATGATTGTGATTGTATGATTGTGATTGTATGATTGTGATTGTATGATTGTGATTGTGTGATTGTAATTGTATGATTATGTTTGTATGATTGTGATTGTATGATGGTGATGGTATGATTGTGATTGTCTGATTGTGGTTTTATGATTGTGAATGTATGATTGTGATTGTATGATTGTGATTGTATGATTGTCATTGTATGATTATGATTGTATGATTGTGATAGTATGATTGTGATTGTATGATTGTGATTGTATGATTCTGATTGTATGATTCTGATTGTATGATTGTATTTGGGATATTGTATTTTGGAGATTGTAATTGTATGATTGCGATTGTATGATTGTGATTGTATGATTGTGATTGTATGATTGTGATTGTATGATTGTGATTGTATGATTGTGATTGTATGATTGTGATTGTGTGATTGTAATTGTATGATTATGATTGTATGATTGTGATTGTATGATGGTGATGGTATGATTGCGATTGTCTGATTGTGGTTTTATGATTGTGAATGTATGATTGTGATTGTATGATTGTGATTGTATGATTGTGATTGTATGATTGTGATTGTATGATTGTCATTGTATGATTATGATTGTATGATTGTGATTGTATGATTGTGATTGTATGATTGTGATTGCGTGATTGTGATAGTACGATTGTGATTGTAAGATTGTGATTGTATGACTGTGATTGTACGATTGTGATTGTATGACTGTGATTGTATGATTATGATTGTATGATTGTGATAGTATGATTGTGATTGTATGATTGTGATTGTATGATTGTGATTGTATGATTCTGATTGTATGATTGTATTTGGGAGATTGTATTTTGGAGATTGTAATTGTATGATTGCGATTGTATGATTGTGATTGTATGATTGTGATTGTATGATTGTGATTGTATGATTGTGATTGTATGATTGTAATTGTATGATTATGATTGTATGATTGTGATTGTATGATGGTGATGGTATGATTGTGATTGTATGATTGCGATAGTACGATTGTGATTGTATGATTGTGATTGTAATATTGTGATTGTGTGATTGCGATTGTATGATTGTGATTGTATGATTATGATTGTATGGTTGTGATTGTATGATTCTGATTGTATGGTTGTGATTGTATGATTGTGATGGTATGATTGTGATCGTATGATTGCGATAGTATGATTGTGACTGTATGATTGTGATTGTATGATTGTGACTGTATGATTGCGATTGTATGATTGTGATTGTGTGATTGTGATTGTATGATTGCGATTTTATGATTGTGATTGTATGATTGTGATTGTATGATTGTGATAGTATGATTGTGATTGTATGACTGTGATCGTATGACTGTGATTGTATGATTGTGATTGTACGATTGTGATTGTATGATTGTGATTGTCTGATTGTGGTTCTATGATTGTGATTGTATGATTGTGATTGTATGATTGTGATTGTATGATTGTGATTGTATGATTGTGATTGTATGATTGTGATTGTATGATTGTGATTGTATGATTGTGATTGTATGATTGTGATTGTATGATTGTGATTGTATGATTGTGATTGTATGATTGTGATTGTATGATTGTGATTGTATGATTGTGATTGTCTGATTGTGGTTTTATGATTGTAAATGTATGATTGTGATTGTATGATTGTGATTGTATGATTGTGATTGTATGATTGTGATTGTATGATTGTGATTGTATGATTGTGATTGTATGATTGTGATTGTATGATTGTGATTGTATGATTGTGATTGTATGATTGTGATTGTATGATTGTGATTGTGTGATTGTGATTGTATGATTATGATTGTATGATTGTGATTGTATGATTATGATTGTATGGTTGTGATTGTATGATTGTGATGGTATGATTGTGATTGTATGATTGCGATAGTATGATTGTGATTGTATGATTGTGATTGTATGATCGTGACTGGAAGATTGTGATTGTATGATTGTGATTGTGTGATTGTGATTGTATGATTGCGATTGTATGTTTGCGATTGTATGATTGTGATTGTATGATTGTGATTGTATGATTGTGATTGTATGATTGTGATTGTCTGATTGTGGTTTTATGATTGTGAATGTATGATTGTGATTGTATGATTGTGATTGTATGATTGTGATTGTATGATTGTGATTGTATGATTGTGATTGTATGATTGTGATTGTATGATTGTGATTGTATGATTGTGATTGTCTGATTGTGGTTTTATGATTGTAAATGTATGATTGTGATTGTATGATTGTGATTGTATGATTGTGATTGTATGATTGTCATTGTATGATTATGATTGTATGATTCTGATTGCATGATTGTGATTGTATGATTGTGATTGTATGATTGTGATTGTATGATTGTGATTCAATGATTGTGAGTGTTTGATTGTGATTGTATGATTGTATTTGGGAGATTGTAATTGTATGATTGGGATTGTATGATTGTGATTGTATGATTATGAATGTATGATTGTGATTGTATGACTGTAATTGTATGATTGTGATTGTATGATTGTGATTGTGTGATTGTGATTATATGATTGTGATCTTATGATTGTGATTGTATGATTGTGATTGTATGATTGTAATTGTATGATTGTGATGGTATGATTGTGATTGTATGATTGCGATTGTATGATTGTGATTGTATGATTGTGATTGTATGATTGTGATTGTATGATTGCGATTGTATGATTGCGATTGTATGATTGTGACTGCACGATTGTGATTGTATGATTGTGATTGTATGATTTTGATTGTATGATTGTGATTGTATGATTGTGATTGTATGATTGTGATTGTATGATTGTGATTGTAAGATGGTATTTGTATGATTGTGATTGTATAGTAGTAATTGTATGATTGTGATGGTATGATTGTGATTGTATGAATGTGATTCAATGATTGTGAGTGTTTGATTGTGATGGTATGATTGTATTTGGGAGATTGTAATTGTATGATTGGGATTGTATGATTGTGATTGTATGATTATGATTGTATGATTGTGATTGTATGCTTGCGATTGTATGATTGTGATTGTATGATTGTGATTGTATGATTGTGATTGTATGATTGTGATTGTATGATTGTGATTGTATGATCGTGACTGGAAGATTGTGATTGTATGATTGTAATTGTATGATTGTGATGGTATGATTGTGATTGTATGATTGCGGTAGTATGATTGTAATTGTATGATTGTGATTCAATGATTGTGAGTGTTTGATTGTGATTGTATGATTGTATTTGGGAGATTGTAATTGTATGATTGGGATTGTATGATTGTGATTGTATGATTATGATTGTATGATTGTGATTGTATGCTTGCGATTGTATGATTGTGATTGTATGATTGTGATTGTATGATTGTGATTGTATGATTGTGATTGTGTGATTGTGATTGTATGATTATGATTGTATGATTGTGATTGTATGATTATGATTGTATGGTTGTGATTGTATGATTGTGATGGTATGATTGTGATTGTATGATTGCGATAGTATGATTGTGATTGTATGATTGTGATTGTATGATCGTGACTGGAAGATTGTGATTGTATGATTGTGATTGTGTGATTGTGATTGTATGATTGCGATTGTATGTTTGCGATTGTATGATTGTGATTGTATGATTGTGATTGTATGATTGTGATTGTATGATTGTGATTGTATGATTGTGATTGTCTGATTGTGGTTTTATGATTGTGAATGTATGATTGTGATTGTATGATTGTGATTGTATGATTGTAATTGTATGATTGTGATTGTATGATTGTGATTGTCCGATTGTGGTTCTATGATTGTGATTGTATGATTGTGATTGTATGATTGTGATTGTATGATTGTGATTGTATGATTGTCATTGTCTGATTATGATTGTATGATTGTGATTGCATGATTGTGATTGTATGCTTGCGATTGTATGATTGTGATTGTATGATTCTGATTGTATGATTGTGATAGTATGATTGTGATTGTATGATTGTGATTGTATGATTGTGATTGTATGATTCTGATTGTATGATTGTGATTGTCTGATTGTGGTTCTATGATTGTGATTGTATGATTGTGATTGTATGATTGTGATTGTATGATTGTGATTGTGTGATTTGGATTGTATGATTGTGATTGTATGATTCTGATTGTATGATTGTATTTGGGATATTGTATTTTGGAGATAGTAATTGTATGATTGCGATTGTATGATTGTGATCTTATGATTGTGATTGTATGATTGTGATTGTATGATTGTAATTGTATGATTGTGATGGTAAGATTGTGATTGTATGACTGTGATTGTACGATTGTGATTGTATGATTGTGATTGTATGATTGTAATTGTATGATTGTGATGGTATGATTGTGATTGTATGATTGCGGTAGTATGATTGTGATTGTATGATTGTGATTCAATGATTGTGAGTGTTTGATTGTGATTGTATGATTGTATTTGGGAGATTGTAATTGTATGATTGGGATTGTATGATTGTGATTGTATGATTATGATTGTATGATTGTGATTGTATGATTGTGATTGTATGATTGTGATTGTATGATTGTGATTGTGTGATTGTGATTATATGATTGTGATCTTATGATTCTGATTGTATGATTGTGATTGTATGATTGTAATTGTATGATTGTGATGGTATGATTGTGATTGTATGATTGCGATAGTGTGATTGTGATTGTATGATTGTGATTATATGATTATGATTGTATGATTGTGATTGTATGATTGTGATTGTATGATTGCGATTGTATGATTGCGATTGTATGATTGTGATTGTATGATTATGATTGTATGATTGTGATTGTATGATTATGATTGTATGGTTGTGATTGTATGATTGTGATGGTATGATTGTGATTGTATGATTGCGATAGTATGATTGTGATTATATGATTGTGATTGTATGATCGTGACTGGAAGATTGTGATTGTATGGTTGTGATTGTGTGATTGTGATTATATGATTGTGATCTTATGATTCTGATTGTATGATTGTGATTGTATGATTGTAATTGTATGATTGTGATGGTATGATTGTGATTGTATGATTGCGATAGTGTGATTGTGATTGTATGATTGTGATTATATGATTATGATTGTATGATTGTGATTGTATGATTGTGATTGTATGCTTGCGATTGTATGATTGTGATTGTATGATTCTGATTGTATGATTGTGATAGTATGATTGTGATTGTATGATTGTGATTGTATGATTGTGATTGAATGATTCTGATTGTATGATTGTATTTGGGATATTGTATTTTGGAGATAGTAATTGTATGATTGCGATTGTATGATTGTGATTGTATGATTGCGATTGTATGATTGTGATTGTATGATTGTGATTGTGTGATTGTAATTGTATGATTATGATTGTATGATTGTGATTGTATGATGGTCATGGTATGATTGTGATTGTCTGATTGTGGTTTTATGATTGTGAATGTATGATTGTGATTGTATGATTGTGATTGTATGATTGTCATTGTATGATTATGATTGTATGATTGTGATAGTATGATTGTGATTGTATGATTGTGATTGTATGATTGTGATTGTATGATTCTGATTGTATGATTGTATTTGGGATATTGTATTTTGGAGATTGTAATTGTATGATTGCGATTGTATGATTGTGATTGTATGATTGTGATTGTATGATTGTGGTTGTATGATTGTGATTGTATGATTGTGATTGTATGATTGTGATTGTGTGATTGTAATTGTATGATTATGATTGTATGATTGTGAGTGTATGATGGTGATGGTATGATTGCGATTGTCTGATTGTGGTTTTATGATTGTGAATGTATGATTGTGATTGTATGATTGTGATTGTATGATTGTCATTGTATGATTGTCATTGTATGATTATGATTGTATGATTGTGATTGTATGATTGTGATTGTATGATTGTGATTGTATGATTGTGATTGTGTGATTGTGATAGTACGATTGTGATTGTAAGATTGTGATTGTATGACTGTGATTGTACGATTGTGATTGTATGACTGTGATTGTATGATTATGATTGTATGATTGTGATAGTATGATTGTGATTGTATGATTGTGATTGTATGATTCTGATTGTATGATTGTATTTGGGAGATTGTATTTTGGAGATTGTAATTGTATGATTGCGATTGTATGATTGTGATTGTATGATTGTGATTGTATGATTGTGATTGTATGATTGTGATTGTATGATTGTAATTGTATGATTATGATTGTATGATTGTGATTGTATGATGGTGATGGTATGATTGTGATTGTATGATTGCGATAGTACGATTGTGATTGTATGATTGTGATTGTAATATTGTGATTGTATGATTGCGATTGTATGATTGTGATTGTATGATTATGATTGTATGGTTGTGATTGTATGATTCTGATTGTATGGTTGTGATTGTATGATTGTGATGGTATGATTGTGATCGTATGATTGCGATAGTATGATTGTGACTGTATGATTGTGATTGTATGATTGTGACTGTATGGTTGCGATTGTATGATTGTGATTGTGTGATTGTGATTGTATGATTGCGATTGTATGATTGTGATTGTATGATTGTGATTGTATGATTGTGATAGTATGATTGCGATTGTATGACTGTGATCGTATGACTGTGATTGTATGATCGTGATTGTACGATTGTGATTGTATGATTGTGATTGTCTGATTGTGGTTCTATGATTGTGATTGTATGATTGTGATTGTATGATTGTGATTGTATGATTGCGATTGTATGATTGTGATTGTATGATTGTGATTGTATGATTGTCATTGTCTGATTATGATTGTATGATTGTGATTGCATAATCGTGATTGTATGATTGTGATAGTATGATTGGGATTGTATGCTTGCGATTGTATGATTGTGATTGTATGATTGTGATAGTATGATTGCGATTGTATGATTTTGATTGTATGATTGTGATTGTATGATTGTGATTGTATGATTGTGATTGTATGATTGCGATTGTATGATTGTGATTGTAAGATTGTTTTTGTATGATTGTGATTGTATGATTGTGATTGTATGATTGTGGTTGTATGATTGTGAATGTATGATTGTGATTGTATGATTGTGATTGTATGATTGTGATTGTACGATTGTGATTGTCTGATTGTGGTTTTATGATTGTGAATGTATGATTGTGATTGTATGATTGTGATTGTATGATTGTGATTGTATGATTGTGATTGTATGATTGTGATTGTCTGATTGTGGTTTTATGATTGTGAATGTATGATTGTATTTGGGATATTGTATTTTGGAGATTGTAATTGTATGATTGCGATTGTATGATTGTGATTGTATGATTGTGATTGTATGATTGTGATTGTATGATTGTGATTGTATGATTGTGATTGTGTGATTGTGGTTTTATGATTGTGAATGTATGATTGTGATTGTATGATTGTGATTGTATGATTGTCATTGTATGATTATGATTGTATGATTGTGATAGTATGATTGTATGATTGTGATAGTATGATTGTGATTGTATGATTGTGATTGTATGATTGTGATTGTATGATTCTGATTGTATGATTGTATTTGGGATATTGTATTTTGGAGATTGTAATTGTATGATTGCGATTGTATGATTGTGATTGTATGATTGTGATTGTATGATTGTGATTGTATGATTGTGATTGTATGATTGTGATTGTATGATTGTGATTGTATGATTGTGATTGTATGATTGTGATTGTGTGATTGTAATTGTATGATTATGATTGTATGGTTGTGATTGTATGATTGTGATGGTATGATTGTGATTGTAAGATGGTATTTGTATGATTGTGATTGTATAGTAGTAATTGTATGATTTTGATGGTATGATTGTGATTGTATGATTGTGATTGAATGATTGTGAGTGTATGATTGTGATTGTATGATTGTATTTTGGAGATTGTAATTGTATGATTGCGATTGTATGATTGTGATTGTATGATTGTGATTGTATGATTGTGATTGTATGATTGTGATTGTATGATTGTGATTGTATGACTGTGATTGTGTGATTGTAATTGTATGATTATGATTGTATGGTTGTGATTGTATGATTGTGATGGTATGATTGTGGTTGTATGATTGCGATAGTATGATTGTGATTGTATGATTGTGATTGTATGATCGTGACTGGAAGATTGTGATTGTATGATTGTGATTGTGTGATTGTGATTGTATGATTGCGATTGTATGATTGCGATTGTATGATTGCGATTGTATGATTGTGATTGTATGATTGTGATAGTATGATAGTGATTGTATGACTGTGATTGTATGATTGTGATTGTATGATTGTGATTGTATGATTGTGATTGTATGATTGTGATTGTCTGATTGTGGTTCTATGATTGTGATTGTATGATTGTGATTGTATGATTGTGATTGTATGATTGTAATTGTATGATTGTGATGGTATGATTGTGATTGTATGATTGCGGTAGTATGATTGTGATTGTTTGATTGCGATTGTATGATTGTGATTGTATGATTGTGATTGTATGATTGTGATTGTATGATTGCGATTGTATGATTGCGATTGTATGATTGTGATTGCACGATTGTGATTGTATGATTGTGATTGTATGATTTTGATTGTATGATTGTCATTGTATGATTGTGATTGTATGATTGTGATTGTATGATTGTGATTGTAAGATGGTATTTGTATGATTGTGATTGTATAGTAGTAATTGTATGATTTTGATGGTATGATTGTGATTGTATGATTGTGATTGAATGATTGTGAGTGTATGATTGTGATTGTATGATTGTATTTGGGAGATTGTAATTGTATGATTGGGATTGTATGATTGTGATTGTATGATTATGATTGTATGATTGTGATTGTATGCGTGCGATTGTATGATTGTGATTGTATGAATGCGATAGTATGATTGTGATTGTATGATTGTGATTGTGTGATTGCGATTGAATGATTGCGATTGTATGATTGTGATTGTATGATTATGATTGTATGAATGTGATTGTGTGATTATGATTGTATGGTTGTGATTGTATGATTGTGATGGTATGATTGTGATTGTATGATTGCGATAGTATGATTGTGATTGTATGATTGTGATTGTATGATTGTGACTGGAAGATTGTGATTGTATGATTGTGATTGTACGATTCTGATTGTATGATTGTGATTGTATGATTGTGATTGTGTGATTGTGATAGTATGATTGTGATTGTAAGATTGTGATTGTATGACTGTGATTGTATGATTGTGATTGTATGATTGTGATTGTATGATTATGATTGTGTGATTTTTGATTGTACGATTGTGATTGTATGATTGTGATTGTATGATTATGACTGTATGATTGTGATAGTATGATTGTGATTGTATGATTGTGATTGTATGATTGTGATTGTATGATTGTGATTGTATTATTGTGATTGTATGATTGTAATTGTATGATTATGATTGTATGATTGTGATTGTATGATGGTGATGGTATGATTGTGATTGTATGATTGCGATAGTACAATTGTGATTGTATGATTGTGATTGTAATATTGTGATTGTATGATTGCGATTGTATGACTGTGATTGTATGATTATGATTGTATGATTGTGATAGTATGATTGTGATAGTATGATTGTGATTGTATGACTGTGATTGTATGACTGTGATTGTATGACAGTGATTGTATGATTGTGATTGTATGATTGTGATTGTCTGATTGTGGTTGTATGATCGTGATTGTATGATTGTGATTCTATGATTGTGATTGTATGATTGTGATTGTATGATTGTGATTGTATGATTGTGATTGTATGATTGTGATTGTATGATTGTGATTGTATGATTGTGATTGTATGATTGTGATTGTATGATTGTGATTGTATGATTGTGATTGTATGATTCTGACTGTATGATTGCGATGGTATGATTGTGATAGTATCATTCTGATTTTATGATTGTGACTGTATGATTGTGATTGTATGATTGTGATTGTATGATTGTGATTGTATGATTGTGATTGTATGATTGTGATTGTATAATTGTGATTGTATGATTGTATTTGGTTGATTGTAATTGTATGATTGCGATTGTATGATTGTGATTGTATGAGTGCGATTGTATGAATGCGATTGTATGATATTGATTGTATGATTGTGATTGTATGATTGTGATTGTATGATTGTGATTGTATGATTGTGATTGTCTGATTGTGGTTGTATGATTGTGAATGTATGATTGTGATTGTATGATTGTGATTGTATGATTGTGATTGTACGATTGTGATTGTCTGATTGTGGTTTTATGATTGTGAATGTATGATTGTGATTGTATGATTGTGATTGTATGATTGTGATTGTATGATTGTGATTGTATGATTGTGATTGTCTGATTGTGGTTTTATGATTGTGAATGTATGATTGTGATTGTATGATTGTGATTGTATGATTGTGATTGTATGATTGTCATTGTATGATTATGATTGTATGATTCTGATTGCATGATTGTGATTGTATGATTGTGATTGTATGATTGTGATTGTATGATTGTGATTGTATGATTGTGATTGTATGATTGTGATAGTATGATTGTGATTGTAAGATTGTGATTGTATGACTGTGATTGTACGATTGTGATTGTATGATTGTCATTGTATGATTATGATTGTATGATTGTGATAGTATGATTGTGATTGTATGATTGTGATTGTATGATTGTGATTGTATGATTCTGATTGTATGATTGTATTTGGGATATTGTATTTTGGAGATTGTAATTGTATGATTGCGATTGTATGATTGTGATTGTATGATTGTGATTGTATGATTGTGATTGTATGATTGTGATTGTATGATTGTGATTGTGTGATTGTAATTGTATGATTATGATTGTATGATTGTGATTGTCTGATTGTGGTTGTATGATTGTGAATGTATGATTGTGATTGTATGATTGTGATTGTATGATTGTGATTGTCTGATTGTGGTTTTATGATTGTGAATGTATGATTGTGATTGTATGATTGTGATTGTATGATTGTGATTGTATGATTGTGATTGTATGATTGTGATTGTATGATTGTGATTGTCTGATTGTGGTTTTATGATTGTGAATGTATGATTGTGATTGTATGATTGTGATTGTATGATTGTGATTGTATGATTGTCATTGTATGATTATGATTGTATGATTCTGATTGCATGATTGTGATTGTATGATTGTGATTGTATGATTGTGATTGTATGATTGTGATTGTGTGATTGTGATAGTATGATTGTGATTGTAAGATTGTGATTGTATGACTGTGATTGTACGATTGTGATTGTATGATTGTGATTGTATGATTGTAATTGTATAATTGTGATGGTATGATTGTGATTGTATGATTGCGGTAGTATGATTGTGATTGTATGATTGTGATTCAATGATTGTGAGTGTTTGATTGTGATTGTATGATTGTATTTGGGAGATTGTAATTGTATGATTGGGATTGTATGATTGTGATTGTATGATTATGATTGTATGATTGTGATTGTATGATCGTGATTGTATGATTGTGATTCTATGATTGTGATTGTATGATTGTGATTGTATGATTGTGATTGTATGATTGTGATTGTATGATTGTGATTGTATGATTGTGATTGTATGATTGTGATTGTATGATTGTGATTGTATGATTGTGATTGTATGATTCTGACTGTATGATTGCGATGGTATGATTGTGATAGTATCATTGTGATTTTATGATTGTGACTGTATGATTGTGATTGTATGATTGTGATTGTATGATTGTGATTGTATGATTGTGATTGTATAATTGTGATTGTATGATTGTATTTGGTTGATTGTAATTGTATGATTGCGATTGTATGATTGTGATTGTATGAGTGCGATTGTATGAATGCGATTGTATGATATTGATTGTATGATTGTGATTGTATGATTGTGAATGTATGATTGTGATTGTATGATTGTGATTGTATGATTGTGATTGTACGATTGTGATTGTCTGATTGTGGTTTTATGATTGTGAATGTATGATTGTGATTGTATGATTGTGATTGTATGATTGTGATTGTATGATTGTGATTGTATGATTGTGATTGTCTGATTGTGGTTTTATGATTGTGAATGTATGATTGTGATTGTATGATTGTGATTGTATGATTGTGATTGTATGATTGTGATTGTATGATTGTCATTGTATGATTATGATTGTATGATTCTGATTGCATGATTGTGATTGTATGATTGTGATTGTATGATTGTGATTGTATGATTGTGATTGTATGATTGTGATTGTATGATTGTGATAGTATGATTGTGATTGTAAGATTGTGATTGTATGACTGTGATTGTACGATTGTGATTGTATGATTGTCATTGTATGATTATGATTGTATGATTGTGATAGTATGATTGTGATTGTATGATTGTGATTGTATGATTGTGATTGTATGATTCTGATTGTATGATTGTATTTGGGATATTGTATTTTGGAGATTGTAATTGTATGATTGCGATTGTATGATTGTGATTGTATGATTGTGATTGTATGATTGTGATTGTATGATTGTGATTGTATGATTGTGATTGTATGATTGTGATTGTGTGATTGTAATTGTATGATTATGATTGTATGATTGTGATTGTCTGATTGTGGTTGTATGATTGTGAATGTATGATTGTGATTGTATGATTGTGATTGTATGATTGTGATTGTATGATTGTGATTGTATGATTGTGATTGTCTGATTGTGGTTTTATGATTGTGAATGTATGATTGTGATTGTATGATTGTGATTGTATGATTGTGATTGTATGATTGTGATTGTATGATTGTGATTGTATGTTTGTGATTGTATGATTGTGATTGTCTGATTGTGGTTTTATGATTGTGAATGTATGATTGTGATTGTATGATTGTGATTGTATGATTGTGATTGTATGATTGTCATTGTATGATTATGATTGTATGATTCTGATTGCATGATTGTGATTGTATGATTGTGATTGTATGATTGTGATTGTATGATTGTGATTGTGTGATTGTGATAGTATGATTGTGATTGTAAGATTGTGATTGTATGACTGTGATTGTACGATTGTGATTGTATGATTGTGATTGTATGATTGTAATTGTATGATTGTGATGGTATGATTGTGATTGTATGATTGCGGTAGTATGATTGTGATTGTATGATTGTGATTCAATGATTGTGAGTGTTTGATTGTGATTGTATGATTGTATTTGGGAGATTGTAATTGTATGATTGGGATTGTATGATTGTGATTGTATGATTATGATTGTATGATTGTGATTGTATGCTTGCGATTGTATGATTGTGATTGCATGATTGTGATTGTATGATTGTGATTGTATGATTGTGATTGTGTGATTGTGATTGTATGATTGTGATCTTATGATTGTGATTGTATGATTGTGATTGTATGATTGTAATTGTATGATTGTGATGGTATGATTGTGATTGTATGATTGCGATAGTATGATTGTGATTGTATGATTGTTGTTATATGATTATGATTGTATGATTGTGATTGTATGATTGTGATTGTATGATTGCGATTGTATGATTGCGATTGTATGATTGTGATTGTATGATTATGATTGTATGATTGTGATTGTATGATTATGATTGTATGGTTGTGATTGCATGATTGTGATGGTATGATTGTGATTGTATGATTGCGATAGTATGATTGTGATTGTATGATTGTGATTGTATGATCGTGACTGGAAGATTGTGATTGTATGATTGTGATTGTGTGATTGTGATTGTATGATTGCGATTGTATGATTGCGATTGTATGATTGTGATTGTATGATTGTGATAGTATGATAGTGATTGTATGACTGTGATTGTATGACTGTGATTGTATGATTGTGATTGTATGATTGTGATTGTATGATTGTGATTGTATGATTCTGATTGTATGATTGTATTTGGGATATTGTATTTTGGAGATTGTAATTGTATGATTGCGATTGTATGATTGTGATTGTATGATTGTGATTGTATGATTGTGATTGTATGATTGTGATTGTATGATTGTGATTGTATGATTGTGATTGTGTGATTGTAATTGTATGATTATGATTGTATGATTGTGATTGTCTGATAGTGGTTGTATGATTGTGAATGTATGATTGTGATTGTATGATTGTGATTGTATGATTGTGATTGTCTGATTGTGGTTTTATGATTGTGAATGTATGATTGTGATTGTATGATTGTGATTGTATGATTGTGATTGTATGATTGTGATTGTATGATTGTGATTGTATGATTGTGATTGTCTGATTGTGGTTTTATGATTGTGAATGTATGATTGTGATTGTATGATTGTGATTGTATGATTGTGATTGTATGATTGTCATTGTATGATTATGATTGTATGATTCTGATTGCATGATTGTGATTGTATGATTGTGATTGTATGATTGTGATTGTATGATTGTGATTGTGTGATTGTGATAGTATGATTGTGATTGTAAGATTGTGATTGTATGACTGTGATTGTACGATTGTGATTGTATGATTGTGATTGTATGATTGTAATTGTATAATTGTGATGGTATGATTGTGATTGTATGATTGCGGTAGTATGATTGTGATTGTATGATTGTGATTCAATGATTGTGAGTGTTTGATTGTGATTGTATGATTGTATTTGGGAGATTGTAATTGTATGATTGGGATTGTATGATTGTGATTGTATGATTATGATTGTATGATTGTGATTGTATGATCGTGATTGTATGATTGTGATTCTATGATTGTGATTGTATGATTGTGATTGTATGATTGTGATTGTATGATTGTGATTGTATGATTGTGATTGTATGATTGTGATTGTATGATTGTGATTGTATGATTGTGATTGTATGATTCTGACTGTATGATTGCGATGGTATGATTGTGATAGTATCATTGTGATTTTATGATTGTGACTGTATGATTGTGATTGTATGATTGTGATTGTATGATTGTGATTGTATGATTGTGATTGTATAATTGTGATTGTATGATTGTATTTGGTTGATTGTAATTGTATGATTGCGATTGTATGATTGTGATTGTATGAGTGCGATTGTATGAATGCGATTGTATGATATTGATTGTATGATTGTGATTGTATGATTGTGAATGTATGATTGTGATTGTATGATTGTGATTGTATGATTGTGATTGTACGATTGTGATTGTCTGATTGTGGTTTTATGATTGTGAATGTATGATTGTGATTGTATGATTGTGATTGTATGATTGTGATTGTATGATTGTGATTGTATGATTGTGATTGTCTGATTGTGGTTTTATGATTGTGAATGTATGATTGTGATTGTATGATTGTGATTGTATGATTGTGATTGTATGATTGTGATTGTATGATTGTCATTGTATGATTATGATTGTATGATTCTGATTGCATGATTGTGATTGTATGATTGTGATTGTATGATTGTGATTGTATGATTGTGATTGTATGATTGTGATAGTATGATTGTGATTGTAAGATTGTGATTGTATGACTGTGATTGTACGATTGTGATTGTATGATTGTCATTGTATGATTATGATTGTATGATTGTGATAGTATGATTGTGATTGTATGATTGTGATTGTATGATTGTGATTGTATGATTCTGATTGTATGATTGTATTTGGGATATTGTATTTTGGAGATTGTAATTGTATGATTGCGATTGTATGATTGTGATTGTATGATTGTGATTGTATGATTGTGATTGTATGGTTGTGATTGTATGATTGTGATTGTGTGATTGTAATTGTATGATTATGATTGTATGATTGTGATTGTCTGATTGTGGTTGTATGATTGTGAATGTATGATTGTGATTGTATGATTGTGATTGTATGATTGTGATTGTATGATTGTGATTGTCTGATTGTGGTTTTATGATTGTGAATGTATGATTGTGATTGTATGATTGTGATTGTATGATTGTGATTGTATGATTGTGATTGTATGATTGTGATTGTCTGATTGTGGTTTTATGATTGTGAATGTATGATTGTGATTGTATGATTGTGATTGTATGATTGTGATTGTATGATTGTCATTGTATGATTATGATTGTATGATTCTGATTGCATGATTGTGATTGTATGATTGTGATTGTATGATTGTGATTGTATGATTGTGATTGTGTGATTGTGATAGTATGATTGTGATTGTAAGATTGTGATTGTATGACTGTGATTGTACGATTGTGACTGTATGATTGTGATTGTATGATTGTAATTGTATGATTGTGATGGTATGATTGTGATTGTATGATTGCGGTAGTATGATTGTGATTGTATGATTGTGATTCAATGATTGTGAGTGTTTGATTGTGATTGTATGATTGTATTTGGGAGATTGTAATTGTATGATTGGGATTGTATGATTGTGATTGTATGATTATGATTGTATGATTGTGATTGTATGCTTGCGATTGTATGATTGTGATTGCATGATTGTGATTGTATGATTGTGATTGTATGATTGTGATTGTGTGATTGTGATTGTATGATTGTGATCTTATGATTGTGATTGTATGATTGTGATTGTATGATTGTAATTGTGTGATTGTGATGGTATGATTGTGATTGTATGATTGCGATAGTATGATTGTGATTGTATGATTGTTGTTATATGATTATGATTGTATGATTGTGATTGTATGATTGTGATTGTATGATTGCGATTGTATGATTGCGATTGTATGATTGTGATTGTATGATTATGATTGTATGATTGTGATTGTATGATTATGATTGTATGGTTGTGATTGCATGATTGTGATGGTATGATTGTGATTGTATGATTGCGATAGTATGATTGTGATTGTATGATTGTGATTGTATGATCGTGACTGGAAGATTGTGATTGTATGATTGTGATTGTGTGATTGTGATTGTATGATTGCGATTGTATGATTGCGATTGTATGATTGTGATTGTATGATTGTGATAGTATGATAGTGATTGTATGACTGTGATTGTATGACTGTGATTGTATGATTGTGATTGTATGATTGTGATTGTATGATTGTGATTGTCTGATTGTGGTTCTATGATTGTGATTGTATGATTGTGATTGTATGATTGTCATTGTATGATTATGATTGTATGATTGTGATAGTATGATTGTGATTGTATGATTGTGATTGTATGATTGTGATTGTATGATTCTGATTGTATGATTGTATTTGGGATATTGTATTTTGGAGATTGTAATTGTATGATTGCGATTGTATGATTGTGATTGTATGATTGTGATTGTATGATTGTGATTGTATGATTGTGATTGTGTGATTGTAATTGTATGATTATGATTGTATGATTGTGATTGTCTGATTGTGGTTGTATGATTGTGAATGTATGATTGTGATTGTATGATTGTGATTGTATGATTGTGATTGTATGATTGTGATTGTCTGATTGTGGTTTTATGATTGTGAATGTATGATTGTGATTGTATGATTGTGATTGTATGATTGTGATTGTATGATTGTGATTGTCTGATTGTGGTTTTATGATTGTGAATGTATGATTGTGATTGTATGATTGTGATTGTATGATTGTGATTGTATGATTGTCATTGTATGATTATGATTGTATGATTCTGATTGCATGATTGTGATTGTATGATTGTGATTGTATGATTGTGACTGTATGATTGCGATTGTATGATTGTGATTGTGTGATTGTGATTGTATGATTGCGATTGTATGATTGTGATTGTATGATTGCGATTGTATGATTGCGATTGTATGATTGTGATTGTATGATTATGATTGTATGATTGTGATTGTAGGATTATGATTGTATGGTTGTGATTGTATGATTGTGATGGTATGATTGTGATTGTATGATTGCGATAGTATGATTGTGATTGTATGATTGTGATTGTATGATCGTGACTGGAAGATTGTGATTGTATGATTGTGATTGTGTGATTGTGATTGTATGATTGCGATTGTATGATTGCGATTGTATGATTGTGATTGTATGATTGTGATAGTATGATAGTGATTGTATGACTGTGATTGTATGACTGTGATTGTATGATTGTGATTGCATGATTGTGATTGTATGATTGTGATTGTCTGATTGTGGTTCTATGATTGTGATTGTATGATTGTGATTGTATGATTGTGATTGTATGATTGTCATTGTCTGATTATGATTGTATGATTGTGATTGCATGATTGTGATTGTATGATTGTGATAGTATGATTGTGATTGTATGATTGTGATTGTATGATTGTGGTTGTATGATTGTATTTGGGAGATTGTAATTGTATGATTGCGATTGTATGATTGTGATTGTATGATTGTGATTGTATGCTTGCAATTGTATGATTGTGATTGTATGATTCTGATTGTATGATTGTGATAGTATGATTGTGATTGTATGATTGTGATTGTATGATTGTGATTGTATGATTCTGATTGTATGATTGTATTTGGGATATTGTATTTTGGAGATAGTAATTGTATGATTGCGATTGTATGATTGTGATTGTATGATTGTGATTGTATGATTGTGATTGTATGATTGTGATTGTATGATTGTGATTGTGTGATTGTAATTGTATGATTATGATTGTATGATTGTGATTGTATGATGGTGATGGTATGATTGTGATTGTCTGATTGTGGTTTTATGATTGTGATTGTATGATTGTGATTGTATGATTGTGATTGTGTGATTGTAATTGTATGATTATGATTGTATGATTGTGATTGTCTGATTGTGGTTGTATGATTGTGAATGTATGATTGTGATTGTATGATTGTGATTGTATGATTGTGATTGTATGATTGTGATTGTCTGATTGTGGTTTTATGATTGTGAATGTATGATTGTGATTGTATGATTGTGATTGTATGATTGTGATTGTATGATTGTGATTGTGTGATTGTAATTGTATGATTATGATTGTATGATTGTGATTGTCTGATTGTGGTTGTATGATTGCGATTGTATGATTGTGATTGTATGATTGTGATTGTATGATTGTCATTGTCTGATTATGATTGTATGATTGTGATTGCATAATCGTGATTGTATGATTGTGATAGTATGATTGGGATTGTATGCTTGCGATTGTATGATTGTGATTGTATGATTGTGATAGTATGATTGCGATTGTATGATTTTGATTGTATGATTGTGATTGTATGATTGTGATTGTATGATTGTGATTGTATGATTGCGATTGTATGATTGTGATTGTAAGATTGTTTTTGTATGATTGTGATTGTATGATTGTGATTGTATGATTGTGGTTGTATGATTGTGAATGTATGATTGTGATTGTATGATTGTGATTGTATGATTGTGATTGTACGATTGTGATTGTCTGATTGTGGTTTTATGATTGTGAATGTATGATTGTGATTGTATGATTGTGATTGTATGATTGTGATTGTATGATTGTGATTGTATGATTGTGATTGTCTGATTGTGGTTTTATGATTGTGAATGTATGATTGTATTTGGGATATTGTATTTTGGAGATTGTAATTGTATGATTGCGATTGTATGATTGTGATTGTATGATTGTGATTGTATGATTGTGATTGTATGATTGTGATTGTATGATTGTGATTGTGTGATTGTGGTTTTATGATTGTGAATGTATGATTGTGATTGTATGATTGTGATTGTATGATTGTCATTGTATGATTATGATTGTATGATTGTGATAGTATGATTGTATGATTGTGATAGTATGATTGTGATTGTATGATTGTGATTGTATGATTGTGATTGTATGATTCTGATTGTATGATTGTATTTGGGATATTGTATTTTGGAGATTGTAATTGTATGATTGCGATTGTATGATTGTGATTGTATGATTGTGATTGTATGATTGTGATTGTATGATTGTGATTGTATGATTGTGATTGTATGATTGTGATTGTGTGATTGTAATTGTATGATTATGATTGTATGGTTGTGATTGTATGATTGTGATGGTATGATTGTGATTGTAAGATGGTATTTGTATGATTGTGATTGTATAGTAGTAATTGTATGATTTTGATGGTATGATTGTGATTGTATGATTGTGATTGAATGATTGTGAGTGTATGATTGTGATTGTATGATTGTATTTTGGAGATTGTAATTGTATGATTGCGATTGTATGATTGTGATTGTATGATTGTGATTGTATGATTGTGATTGTATGATTGTGATTGTATGATTGTGATTGTATGATTGTGATTGTGTGATTGTAATTGTATGATTATGATTGTATGGTTGTGATTGTATGATTGTGATGGTATGATTGTGGTTGTATGATTGCGATAGTATGATTGTGATTGTATGATTGTGATTGTATGATCGTGACTGGAAGATTGTGATTGTATGATTGTGATTGTGTGATTGTGATTGTATGATTGCGATTGTATGATTGCGATTGTATGATTGCGATTGTATGATTGTGATTGTATGATTGTGATAGTATGATAGTGATTGTATGACTGTGATTGTATGATTGTGATTGTATGATTGTGATTGTATGATTGTGATTGTATGATTGTGATTGTCTGATTGTGGTTCTATGATTGTGATTGTATGATTGTGATTGTATGATTGTGATTGTATGATTGTAATTGTATGATTGTGATGGTATGATTGTGATTGTATGATTGCGGTAGTATGATTGTGATTGTTTGATTGCGATTGTATGATTGTGATTGTATGATTGTGATTGTATGATTGTGATTGTATGATTGCGATTGTATGATTGCGATTGTATGATTGTGATTGTACGATTGTGATTGTATGATTGTGATTGTATGATTTTGATTGTATGATTGTCATTGTATGATTGTGATTGTATGATTGTGATTGTATGATTGTGATTGTAAGATGGTATTTGTATGATTGTGATTGTATAGTAGTAATTGTATGATTTTGATGGTATGATTGTGATTGTATGATTGTGATTGAATGATTGTGAGTGTATGATTGTGATTGTATGATTGTATTTGGGAGATTGTAATTGTATGATTGGGATTGTATGATTGTGATTGTATGATTATGATTGTATGATTGTGATTGTATGCGTGCGATTGTATGATTGTGATTGTATGAATGCGATAGTATGATTGTGATTGTATGATTGTGATTGTGTGATTGCGATTGTATGATTGCGATTGTATGATTGTGATTGTATGATTATGATTGTATGATTGTGATTGTGTGATTATGATTGTATGGTTGTGATTGTATGATTGTGATGGTATGATTGTGATTGTATGATTGCGATAGTATGATTGTGATTGTATGATTGTGATTGTATGATTGTGACTGGAAGATTGTGATTGTATGATTGTGATTGTACGATTCTGATTGTATGATTGTGATTGTATGATTGTGATTGTGTGATTGTGATAGTATGATTGTGATTGTAAGATTGTGATTGTATGACTGTGATTGTATGATTGTGATTGTATGATTGTGATTGTATGATTATGATTGTGTGATTTTTGATTGTACGATTGTGATTGTATGATTGTGATTGTATGATTATGACTGTATGATTGTGATAGTATGATTGTGATTGTATGATTGTGATTGTATGATTGTGATTGTATGATTGTGATTGTATTATTGTGATTGTATGATTGTAATTGTATGATTATGATTGTATGATTGTGATTGTATGATGGTGATGGTATGATTGTGATTGTATGATTGCGATAGTACAATTGTGATTGTATGATTGTGATTGTAATATTGTGATTGTATGATTGCGATTGTATGACTGTGATTGTATGATTATGATTGTATGATTGTGATAGTATGATTGTGATAGTATGATTGTGATTGTATGACTGTGATTGTATGACTGTGATTGTATGACAGTGATTGTATGATTGTGATTGTATGATTGTGATTGTCTGATTGTGGTTGTATGATCGTGATTGTATGATTGTGATTCTATGATTGTGATTGTATGATTGTGATTGTATGATTGTGATTGTATGATTGTGATTGTATGATTGTGATTGTATGATTGTGATTGTATGATTGTGATTGTATGATTGTGATTGTATGATTCTGACTGTATGATTGCGATGGTATGATTGTGATAGTATCATTCTGATTTTATGATTGTGACTGTATGATTGTGATTGTATGATTGTGATTGTATGATTGTGATTGTATGATTGTGATTGTATAATTGTGATTGTATGATTGTATTTGGTTGATTGTAATTGTATGATTGCGATTGTATGATTGTGATTGTATGAGTGCGATTGTATGAATGCGATTGTATGATATTGATTGTATGATTGTGATTGTATGATTGTGATTGTATGATTGTGATTGTATGATTGTGATTGTCTGATTGTGGTTGTATGATTGTGAATGTATGATTGTGATTGTATGATTGTGATTGTATGATTGTGATTGTACGATTGTGATTGTCTGATTGTGGTTTTATGATTGTGAATGTATGATTGTGATTGTATGATTGTGATTGTATGATTGTGATTGTATGATTGTGATTGTATGATTGTGATTGTCTGATTGTGGTTTTATGATTGTGAATGTATGATTGTGATTGTATGATTGTGATTGTATGATTGTGATTGTATGATTGTCATTGTATGATTATGATTGTATGATTCTGATTGCATGATTGTGATTGTATGATTGTGATTGTATGATTGTGATTGTATGATTGTGATTGTATGATTGTGATTGTATGATTGTGATAGTATGATTGTGATTGTAAGATTGTGATTGTATGACTGTGATTGTACGATTGTGATTGTATGATTGTCATTGTATGATTATGATTGTATGATTGTGATAGTATGATTGTGATTGTATGATTGTGATTGTATGATTGTGATTGTATGATTCTGATTGTATGATTGTATTTGGGATATTGTATTTTGGAGATTGTAATTGTATGATTGCGATTGTATGATTGTGATTGTATGATTGTGATTGTATGATTGTGATTGTATGATTGTGATTGTATGATTGTGATTGTGTGATTGTAATTGTATGATTATGATTGTATGATTGTGATTGTCTGATTGTGGTTGTATGATTGTGAATGTATGATTGTGATTGTATGATTGTGATTGTATGATTGTGATTGTCTGATTGTGGTTTTATGATTGTGAATGTATGATTGTGATTGTATGATTGTGATTGTATGATTGTGATTGTATGATTGTGATTGTATGATTGTGATTGTATGATTGTGATTGTCTGATTGTGGTTTTATGATTGTGAATGTATGATTGTGATTGTATGATTGTGATTGTATGATTGTGATTGTATGATTGTCATTGTATGACTATGATTGTATGATTCTGATTGCATGATTGTGATTGTATGATTGTGATTGTATGATTGTGATTGTATGATTGTGATTGTGTGATTGTGATAGTATGATTGTGATTGTAAGATTGTGATTGTATGACTGTGATTGTACGATTGTGATTGTATGATTGTGATTGTATGATTGTAATTGTATAATTGTGATGGTATGATTGTGATTGTATGATTGCGGTAGTATGATTGTGATTGTATGATTGTGATTCAATGATTGTGAGTGTTTGATTGTGATTGTATGATTGTATTTGGGAGATTGTAATTGTATGATTGGGATTGTATGATTGTGATTGTATGATTATGATTGTATGATTGTGATTGTATGATCGTGATTGTATGATTGTGATTCTATGATTGTGATTGTATGATTGTGATTGTATGATTGTGATTGTATGATTGTGATTGTATGATTGTGATTGTATGATTGTGATTGTATGATTGTGATTGTATGATTGTGATTGTATGATTCTGACTGTATGATTGCGATGGTATGATTGTGATAGTATCATTGTGATTTTATGATTGTGACTGTATGATTGTGATTGTATGATTGTGATTGTATGATTGTGATTGTATGATTGTGATTGTATAATTGTGATTGTATGATTGTATTTGGTTGATTGTAATTGTATGATTGCGATTGTATGATTGTGATTGTATGAGTGCGATTGTATGAATGCGATTGTATGATATTGATTGTATGATTGTGATTGTATGATTGTGAATGTATGATTGTGATTGTATGATTGTGATTGTATGATTGTGATTGTACGATTGTGATTGTCTGATTGTGGTTTTATGATTGTGAATGTATGATTGTGATTGTATGATTGTGATTGTACGATTGTGATTGTATGATTGTGATTGTATGATTGTGATTGTCTGATTGTGGTTTTATGATTGTGAATGTATGATTGTGATTGTATGATTGTGATTGTATGATTGTGATTGTATGATTGTGATTGTATGATTGTCATTGTATGATTATGATTGTATGATTCTGATTGCATGATTGTGATTGTATGATTGTGATTGTATGATTGTGATTGTATGATTGTGATTGTATGATTGTGATTGTATGATTGTGATAGTATGATTGTGATTGTAAGATTGTGATTGTATGACTGTGATTGTACGATTGTGATTGTATGATTGTCATTGTATGATTATGATTGTATGATTGTGATAGTATGATTGTGATTGTATGATTGTGATTGTATGATTGTGATTGTATGATTCTGATTGTATGATTGTATTTGGGATATTGTATTTTGGAGATTGTAATTGTATGATTGCGATTGTATGATTGTGATTGTATGATTGTGATTGTATGATTGTGATTGTATGATTGTGATTGTATGATTGTGATTGTGTGATTGTAATTGTATGATTATGATTGTATGATTGTGATTGTCTGATTGTGGTTGTATGATTGTGAATGTATGATTGTGATTGTATGATTGTGATTGTATGATTGTGATTGTATGATTGTGATTGTCTGATTGTGGTTTTATGATTGTGAATGTATGATTGTGATTGTATGATTGTGATTGTATGATTGTGATTGTATGATTGTGATTGTATGATTGTGATTGTATGATTGTGATTGTCTGATTGTGGTTTTATGATTGTGAATGTACGATTGTGATTGTATGATTGTGATTGTATGATTGTGATTGTATGATTGTCATTGTATGATTATGATTGTATGATTCTGATTGCATGATTGTGATTGTATGATTGTGATTGTATGATTGTGATTGTATGATTGTGATTGTGTGATTGTGATAGTATGATTGTGATTGTAAGATTGTGATTGTATGACTGTGATTGTACGATTGTGACTGTATGATTGTGATTGTATGATTGTAATTGTATGATTGTGATGGTATGATTGTGATTGTATGATTGCGGTAGTATGATTGTGATTGTATGATTGTGATTCAATGATTGTGAGTGTTTGATTGTGATTGTATGATTGTATTTGGGAGATTGTAATTGTATGATTGGGATTGTATGATTGTGATTGTATGATTATGATTGTATGATTGTGATTGTATGCTTGCGATTGTATGATTGTGATTGCATGATTGTGATTGTATGATTGTGATTGTATGATTGTGATTGTGTGATTGTGATTGTATGATTGTGATCTTATGATTGTGATTGTATGATTGCGATTGTATGATTGTAATTGTATGATTGTGATGGTATGATTGTGATTGTATGATTGCGATAGTATGATTGTGATTGTATGATTGTTGTTATATGATTATGATTGTATGATTGTGATTGTATGATTGTGATTGTATGATTGCGATTGTATGATTGCGATTGTATGATTGTGATTGTATGATTATGATTGTATGATTGTGATTGTATGATTATGATTGTATGGTTGTGATTGCATGATTGTGATGGTATGATTGTGATTGTATGATTGCGATAGTATGATTGTGATTGTATGATTGTGATTGTATGATCGTGACTGGAAGATTGTGATTGTATGATTGTGATTGTGTGATTGTGATTGTATGATTGCGATTGTATGATTGCGATTGTATGATTGTGATTGTATGACTGTGATAGTATGATAGTGATTGTATGACTGTGATTGTATGACTGTGATTGTATGATTGTGATTGTATGATTGTGATTGTATGATTGTGATTGTCTGATTGTGGTTCTATGATTGTGATTGTATGATTGTGATTGTATGATTGTCATTGTATGATTATGATTGTATGATTGTGATAGTATGATTGTGATTGTATGATTGTGATTGTATGATTGTGATTGTATGATTCTGATTGTATGATTGTATTTGGGATATTGTATTTTGGAGATTGTAATTGTATGATTGCGATTGTATGATTGTGATTGTATGATTGTGATTGTATGATTGTGATTGTATGATTGTGATTGTGTGATTGTAATTGTATGATTATGATTGTATGATTGTGATTGTCTGATTGTGGTTGTATGATTGTGAATGTATGATTGTGATTGTATGATTGTGATTGTATGATTGTGATTGTATGATTGTGATTGTCTGATTGTGGTTTTATGATTGTGAATGTATGATTGTGATTGTATGATTGTGATTGTATGATTGTGATTGTATGATTGTGATTGTCTGATTGTGGTTTTATGATTGTGAATGTATGATTGTGATTGTATGATTGTGATTGTATGATTGTGATTGTATGATTGTCATTGTATGATTATGATTGTATGATTCTGATTGCATGATTGTGATTGTATGATTGTGATTGTATGATTGTGACTGTATGATTATGATTGTATGATTGTGATTGTATGATTATGATTGTATGGTTGTGATTGTATGATTGTGATGGTATGATTGTGATTGTATGATTGCGATAGTATGATTGTGATTGTATGATTGTGATTGTATGATTGTGATTGTGTGATTGTGATAGTATGATTGTGATTGTAAGATTGTGATTGTATGACTGTGATTGTACGATTGTGACTGTATGATTGTGATTGTATGATTGTAATTGTATGATTGTGATGGTATGATTGTGATTGTATGATTGCGGTAGTATGATTGTGATTGTATGATTGTGATTCAATGATTGTGAGTGTTTGATTGTGATTGTATGATTGTATTTGGGAGATTGTAATTGTATGATTGGGATTGTATGATTGTGATTGTATGATTATGATTGTATGATTGTGATTGTATGCTTGCGATTGTATGATTGTGATTGCATGATTGTGATTGTATGATTGTGATTGTATGATTGTGATTGTGTGATTGTGATTGTATGATTGTGATCTTATGATTGTGATTGTATGATTGTGATTGCATGATTGTGATTGTATGATTGTGATTGTATGATTGTGACTGTATGATTGCGATTGTATGATTGTGATTGTGTGATTGTGATTGTATGATTGCGATTGTATGATTGTGATTGTATGATTGCGATTGTATGATTGCGATTGTATGATTGTGATTGTATGATTGTGATTGTATGCTTGCGATTGTATGATTGTGATTGTATGATTCTGATTGTATGATTGTGATAGTATGATTGTGATTGTATGATTGTGATTGTATGATTGTGATTGTATGATTCTGATTGTATGATTGTATTTGGGATATTGTATTTTGGAGATAGTAATTGTATGATTGCGATTGTATGATTGTGATTGTATGATTGTGATTGTATGATTGTGATTGTATGATTGTGATTGTATGATTGTGATTGTATGATTGTGATTGTGTGATTGTAATTGTATGATTATGATTGTATGATTGTGATTGTATGATGGTGATGGTATGATTGTGATTGTCTGATTGTGGTTTTATGATTGTGAATGTATGATTGTGATTGTACGATTGTGATTGTATGATTGTCATTGTATGATTATGATTGTATGATTGTGATAGTATGATTGTGATTGTATGATTGTGATTGTATGATTGTGATTGTATGATTCTGATTGTATGATTGTATTTGGGATATTGTATTCTGGAGATTGTAATTGTATGATTGCGATTGTATGATTGTGATTGTATGATTGTGATTGTATGATTGTGATTGTATGATTGTGATTGTATGATTGTGATTGTGTGATTGTAATTGTATGATTATGATTGTATGATTGTGATTGTCTGATTGTGGTTGTATGATTGTGAATGTATGATTGTGATTGTATGATTGTGATTGTATGATTGTGATTGTATGATTGTGATTGTCTGATTGTGGTTTTATGATTGTGAATGTATGATTGTGATTGTATGATTGTGATTGTATGATTGTGATTGTATGATTGTGATTGTCTGATTGTGGTTTTATGATTGTGAATGTATGATTGTGATTGTATGATTGTGATTGTATGATTGTGATTGTATGATTGTGATTGTATGATTGTGATTGTATGATTGTCATTGTATGATTATGATTGTATGATTCTGATTGCATGATTGTGATTGTATGATTGTGATTGTATGATTGTGATTGTATGATTGTGATTGTATGATTGTGATTGCGTGATTGTGATAGTATGATTGTGATTGTAAGATTGTGATTGTATGACTGTGATTGTACGATTGTGATTGTATGATTGTGATTGTATGATTGTGATTGTATGATTGTAATTGTATGATTGTGATGGTATGATTGTGATTGTATGATTGCGGTAGTATGATTGTGATTGTATGATTGTGATTCAATGATTGTGAGTGTTTGATTGTGATTGTATGATTGTATTTGGGAGATTGTAATTGTATGATTGGGATTGTATGATTGTGATTGTATGATTATGATTGTATGATTGTGATTGTATGATTGTGATTGTATGATTGTGATTGTATGATTGTGATTGTGTGATTGTGATTATATGATTGTGATCTTATGATTGTGATTGTATGATTGTGATTGTATGATTGTAATTGTATGATTGTGATGGTATGATTGTGATTGTATGATTGCGATAGTATGATTGTGATTGTATGATTGTGATTATATGATTATGATTGTATGATTGTGATTGTATGATTGTGATTGTATGATTGCGATTGTATGATTGCGATTGTATGATTGTGATTGTATGATTATGATTGTATGATTGTGATTGTATGATTATGATTGTATGGTTGTGACTGTATGATTGTGGTGGTATGATTGTGATTGTATGATTGCGATAGTATGATTGTGATTGTATGATTGTGATTGTATGATCGTGACTGGAAGATTGTGATTGTATGATTGTGATTGTGTGATTGTGATTGTATGATTGCGATTGTATGATTGCGATTGTATGATTGTGATTGTATGATTGTGATAGTATGATAGTGATTGTATGACTGTGATTGTATGACTGTGATTGTATGATTGTGATTGTATGATTGTGATTGTATGATTGTGATTGTATGATTGTGATTGTATGATTGTGATGGTATGATTGTGATTGTATGATTGCGGTAGTATGATTGTGATTGTATGATTGTGATTCAATGATTGTGAGTGTTTGATTGTGATTGTATGATTGTATTTGGGAGATTGTAATTGTATGATTGGGATTGTATGATTGTGATTGTATGATTATGATTGTATGATTGTGATTGTATGATCGTGATTGTATGATTGTGATTCTATGATTGTGATTGTATGATTGTGATTGTATGATTGTGATTGTATGATTGTGATTGTATGATTGTGATTGTATGATTGTGATTGTATGATTGTGATTGTATGATTGTGATTGTATGATTGTGATTGTATGATTCTGACTGTATGATTGCGATGGTATGATTGTGATAGTATCATTGTGATTTTATGATTGTGACTGTATGATTGTGATTGTATGATTGTGATTGTATGATTGTGTTTGTATGATTGTGATTGTATAATTGTGATTGTATGATTGTATTTGGTTGATTGTAATTGTATGATTGCGATTGTATGATTGTGATTGTATGAGTGCGATTGTATGAATGCGATTGTATGATATTGATTGTATGATTGTGATTGTATGATTGTGATTGTATGATTGTGATTGTATGATTGTGATTGTCTGATTGTGGTTGTATGATTGTGAATGTATGATTGTGATTGTATGATTGTGATTGTATGATTGTGATTGTACGATTGTGATTGTCTGATTGTGGTTTTATGATTGTGAATGTATGATTGTGATTGTATGATTGTGATTGTATGATTGTGATTGTATGATTGTGATTGTATGATTGTGATTGTCTGATTGTGGTTTTATGATTGTGAATGTATGATTGTGATTGTATGATTGTGATTGTATGATTGTGATTGTATGATTGTGATTGTATGATTGTCATTGTATGATTATGATTGTATGATTCTGATTGCATGATTGTGATTGTATGATTGTGATTGTATGATTGTGATTGTATGATTGTGATTGTATGATTGTGATTGTATGATTGTGATAGTATGATTGTGATTGTAAGATTGTGATTGTATGACTGTGATTGTACGATTGTGATTGTATGATTGTCATTGTATGATTATGATTGTATGATTGTGATAGTATGATTGTGATTGTATGATTGTGATTGTATGATTGTGATTGTATGATTCTGATTGTATGATTGTATTTGGGATATTGTATTTTGGAGATTGTAATTGTATGATTGCGATTGTATGATTGTGATTGTATGATTGTGATTGTATGATTGTGATTGTATGATTGTGATTGTATGATTGTGATTGTGTGATTGTAATTGTATGATTATGATTGTATGATTGTAATTGTCTGATTGTGGTTGTATGATTGTGAATGTATGATTGTGATTGTATGATTGTGATTGTATGATTGTGATTGTATGATTGTGATTGTCTGATTGTGGTTTTATGATTGTGAATGTATGATTGTGATTGTATGATTGTGATTGTATGATTGTGACTGTATGATTGTGATTGTATGATTGTGATTGTATGATTGTGATTGTCTGATTGTGGTTTTATGATTGTGAATGTATGATTGTGATTGTATGATTGTGATTGTATGATTGTGATTGTATGATTGTCATTGTATGATTATGATTGTATGATTCTGATTGCATGATTGTGATTGTATGATTGTGATTGTATGATTGTGATTGTGTGATTGTGATAGTATGATTGTGATTGTAAGATTGTGATTGTATGACTGTGATTGTACGATTGTGACTGTATGATTGTGATTGTATGATTGTAATTGTATGATTGTGATGGTATGATTGTGATTGTATGATTGCGGTAGTATGATTGTGATTGTATGATTGTGATTCAATGATTGTGAGTGTTTGATTGTGATTGTATGATTGTATTTGGGAGATTGTAATTGTATGATTGGGATTGTATGATTGTGATTGTATGATTATGATTGTATGATTGTGATTGTATGCTTGCGATTGTATGATTGTGATTGCATGATTGTGATTGTATGATTGTGATTGTATGATTGTGATTGTGTGATTGTGATTGTATGATTGTGATCTTATGATTGTGATTGTATGATTGTGATTGTATGATTGTAATTGTATGATTGTGATGGTATGATTGTGATTGTATGATTGCGATAGTATGATTGTGATTGTATGATTGTTGTTATATGATTATGATTGTATGATTGTGATTGTATGATTGTGATTGTATGATTGCGATTGTCTGATTGTGGTTTTATGATTGTGAATGTATGATTGTGATTGTATGATTGTGATTGTATGATTGTGATTGTATGATTGTGATTGTCTGATTGTGGTTTTATGATTGTGAATGTATGATTGTGATTGTATGATTGTGATTGTATGATTGTGATTGTATGATTGTGATTGTATGATTGTGATTGTATGATTGTGATTGTCTGATTGTGGTTTTATGATTGTGAATGTATGATTGTGATTGTATGATTGTGATTGTATGATTGTGATTGTATGATTGTCATTGTATGATTATGATTGCATGATTCTGATTGCATGATTGTGATTGTATGATTGTGATTGTATGATTGTGATTGTATGATTGTGATTGTGTGATTGTGATAGTATGATTGTGATTGTAAGATTGTGATTGTATGACTGTGATTGTACGATTGTGACTGTATGATTGTGATTGTATGATTGTAATTGTATGATTGTGATGGTATGATTGTGATTGTATGATTGCGGTAGTATGATTGTGATTGTATGATTGTGATTCAATGATTGTGAGTGTTTGATTGTGATTGTATGATTGTATTTGGGAGATTGTAATTGTATGATTGGGATTGTATGATTGTGATTGTATGATTATGATTGTATGATTGTGATTGTATGCTTGCGATTGTATGATTGTGATTGCATGATTGTGATTGTATGATTGTGATTGTATGATTGTGATTGTGTGATTGTGATTGTATGATTGTGATCTTATGATTGTGATTGTATGATTGTGATTGTATGATTGTAATTGTATGATTGTGATGGTATGATTGTGATTGTATGATTGCGATAGTATGATTGTGATTGTATGATTGTTGTTATATGATTATGATTGTATGATTGTGATTGTATGATTGTGATTGTATGATTGCGATTGTATGATTGCGATTGTATGATTGTGATTGTATGATTATGATTGTATGATTGTGATTGTATGATTATGATTGTATGGTTGTGATTGCATGATTGTGATGGTATGATTGTGATTGTATGATTGCGATAGTATGATTGTGATTGTATGATTGTGATTGTATGATCGTGACTGGAAGATTGTGATTGTATGATTGTGATTGTGTGATTGTGATTGTATGATTGCGATTGTATGATTGCGATTGTATGATTGTGATTGTATGATTGTGATAGTATGATAGTGATTGTATGACTGTGATTGTATGACTGTGATTGTATGATTGTGATTGTATGATTGTGATTGTATGATTGTGATTGTCTGATTGTGGTTCTATGATTGTGATTGTATGATTGTGATTGTATGATTGTCATTGTATGATTATGATTGTATGATTGTGATAGTATGATTGTGATTGTATGATTGTGATTGTATGATTGTGATTGTATGATTCTGATTGTATGATTGTATTTGGGATATTGTATTTTGGAGATTGTAATTGTATGATTGCGATTGTATGATTGTGATTGTATGATTGTGATTGTATGATTGTGATAGTATGATTGTGATTGTGTGATTGTAATTGTATGATTATGATTGTATGATTGTGATTGTCTGATTGTGGTTGTATGATTGTGAATGTATGATTGTGATTGTATGATTGTGATTGTATGATTGTGATTGTATGATTGTGATTGTCTGATTGTGGTTTTATGATTGTGAATGTATGATTGTGATTGTATGATTGTGATTGTATGATTGTGATTGTATGATTGTGATTGTCTGATTGTGGTTTTATGATTGTGAATGTATGATTGTGATTGTATGATTGTGATTGTATGATTGTGATTGTATGATTGTCATTGTATGATTATGATTGTATGATTCTGATTGCATGATTGTGATTGTATGATTGTGATTGTATGATTGTGACTGTATGATTGCGATTGTATGATTGTGATTGTGTGATTGTGATTGTATGATTGCGATTGTATGATTGTGATTGTATGATTGCGATTGTATGATTGCGATTGTATGATTGTGATTGTATGATTATGATTGTATGATTGTGATTGTATGATTATGATTGTATGGTTGTGATTGTATGATTGTGATGGTATGATTGTGATTGTATGATTGCGATAGTATGATTGTGATTGTATGATTGTGATTGTATGATCGTGACTGGAAGATTGTGATTGTATGATTGTGATTGTGTGATTGTGATTGTATGATTGCGATTGTATGATTGCGATTGTATGATTGTGATTGTATGATTGTGATAGTATGATAGTGATTGTATGACTGTGATTGTATGACTGTGATTGTATGATTGTGATTGCATGATTGTGATTGTATGATTGTGATTGTCTGATTGTGGTTCTATGATTGTGATTGTATGATTGTGATTGTATGATTGTGATTGTATGATTGTCATTGTCTGATTGTGATTGTATGATTGTGATTGTCTGATTGTGGTTTTATGATTGTGAATGTATGATTGTGATTGTATGATTGTGATTGTATGATTGTGATTGTATGATTGTGATTGTATGATTGTCATTGTATGATTATGATTGTATGATTCTGATTGCATGATTGTGATTGTATGATTGTGATTGTATGATTGTGATTGTATGATTGTGATTGTATGATTGTGATTGTATGATTGTGATAGTATGATTGTGATTGTAAGATTGTGATTGTATGACTGTGATTGTACGATTGTGATTGTATGATTGTCATTGTATGATTATGATTGTATGATTGTGATAGTATGATTGTGATTGTATGATTGTGATTGTATGATTGTGATTGTATGATTCTGATTGTATGATTGTATTTGGGATATTGTATTTTGGAGATTGTAATTGTATGATTGCGATTGTATGATTGTGATTGTATGATTGTGATTGTATGATTGTGATTGTATGATTGTGATTGTATGATTGTGATTGTGTGATTGTAATTGTATGATTATGATTGTATGATTGTGATTGTCTGATTGTGGTTGTATGATTGTGAATGTATGATTGTGATTGTATGATTGTGATTGTATGATTGTGATTGTATGATTGTGATTGTCTGATTGTGGTTTTATGATTGTGAATGTATGATTGTGATTGTATGATTGTGATTGTATGATTGTGATTGTATGATTGTGATTGTATGATTGTGATTGTATGATTGTGATTGTCTGATTGTGGTTTTATGATTGTGAATGTATGATTGTGATTGTATGATTGTGATTGTATGATTGTGATTGTATGATTGTCATTGTATGATTATGATTGTATGATTCTGATTGCATGATTGTGATTGTATGATTGTGATTGTATGATTGTGATTGTATGATTGTGATTGTGTGATTGTGATAGTATGATTGTGATTGTAAGATTGTGATTGTATGACTGTGATTGTACGATTGTGACTGTATGATTGTGATTGTATGATTGTAATTGTATGATTGTGATGGTATGATTGTGATTGTATGATTGCGGTAGTATGATTGTGATTGTATGATTGTGATTCAATGATTGTGAGTGTTTGATTGTGATTGTATGATTGTATTTGGGAGATTGTAATTGTATGATTGGGATTGTATGATTGTGATTGTATGATTATGATTGTATGATTGTGATTGTATGCTTGCGATTGTATGATTGTGATTGCATGATTGTGATTGTATGATTGTGATTGTATGATTGTGATTGTGTGATTGTGATTGTATGATTGTGATCTTATGATTGTGATTGTATGATTGTGATTGTATGATTGTAATTGTATGATTGTGATGGTATGATTGTGATTGTATGATTGCGATAGTATGATTGTGATTGTATGATTGTTGTTATATGATTATGATTGTATGATTGTGATTGTATGATTGTGATTGTATGATTGCGATTGTCTGATTGTGGTTTTATGATTGTGAATGTATGATTGTGATTGTATGATTGTGATTGTATGATTGTGATTGTATGATTGTGATTGTCTGATTGTGGTTTTATGATTGTGAATGTATGATTGTGATTGTATGATTGTGATTGTATGATTGTGATTGTATGATTGTGATTGTATGATTGTGATTGTATGATTGTGATTGTCTGATTGTGGTTTTATGATTGTGAATGTATGATTGTGATTGTATGATTGTGATTGTATGATTGTGATTGTATGATTGTCATTGTATGATTATGATTGTATGATTCTGATTGCATGATTGTGATTGTATGATTGTGATTGTATGATTGTGATTGTATGATTGTGATTGTGTGATTGTGATAGTATGATTGTGATTGTAAGATTGTGATTGTATGACTGTGATTGTACGATTGTGACTGTATGATTGTGATTGTATGATTGTAATTGTATGATTGTGATGGTATGATTGTGATTGTATGATTGCGGTAGTATGATTGTGATTGTATGATTGTGATTCAATGATTGTGAGTGTTTGATTGTGATTGTATGATTGTATTTGGGAGATTGTAATTGTATGATTGGGATTGTATGATTGTGATTGTATGATTATGATTGTATGATTGTGATTGTATGCTTGCGATTGTATGATTGTGATTGCATGATTGTGATTGTATGATTGTGATTGTATGATTGTGATTGTGTGATTGTGATTGTATGATTGTGATCTTATGATTGTGATTGTATGATTGTGATTGTATGATTGTAATTGTATGATTGTGATGGTATGATTGTGATTGTATGATTGCGATAGTATGATTGTGATTGTATGATTGTTGTTATATGATTATGATTGTATGATTGTGATTGTATGATTGTGATTGTATGATTGCGATTGTATGATTGCGATTGTATGATTGTGATTGTATGATTATGATTGTATGATTGTGATTGTATGATTATGATTGTATGGTTGTGATTGCATGATTGTGATGGTATGATTGTGATTGTATGATTGCGATAGTATGATTGTGATTGTATGATTGTGATTGTATGATCGTGACTGGAAGATTGTGATTGTATGATTGTGATTGTGTGATTGTGATTGTATGATTGCGATTGTATGATTGCGATTGTATGATTGCGATTGTATGATTGTGATAGTATGATAGTGATTGTATGACTGTGATTGTATGACTGTGATTGTATGATTGTGATTGTATGATTGTGATTGTATGATTGTGATTGTCTGATTGTGGTTCTATGATTGTGATTGTATGATTGTGATTGTATGATTGTCATTGTATGATTATGATTGTATGATTGTGATAGTATGATTGTGATTGTATGATTGTGATTGTATGATTGTGATTGTATGATTCTGATTGTATGATTGTATTTGGGATATTGTATTTTGGAGATTGTAATTGTATGATTGCGATTGTATGATTGTGATTGTATGATTGTGATTGTATGATTGTGATAGTATGATTGTGATTGTGTGATTGTAATTGTATGATTATGATTGTATGATTGTGATTGTCTGATTGTGGTTGTATGATTGTGAATGTATGATTGTGATTGTATGATTGTGATTGTATGATTGTGATTGTATGATTGTGATTGTCTGATTGTGGTTTTATGATTGTGAATGTATGATTGTGATTGTATGATTGTGATTGTATGATTGTGATTGTATGATTGTGATTGTCTGATTGTGGTTTTATGATTGTGAATGTATGATTGTGATTGTATGATTGTGATTGTATGATTGTGATTGTATGATTGTCATTGTATGATTATGATTGTATGATTCTGATTGCATGATTGTGATTGTATGATTGTGATTGTATGATTGTGACTGTATGATTGCGATTGTATGATTGTGATTGTGTGATTGTGATTGTATGATTGCGATTGTATGATTGTGATTGTATGATTGCGATTGTATGATTGCGATTGTATGATTGTGATTGTATGATTATGATTGTATGATTGTGATTGTATGATTATGATTGTATGGTTGTGATTGTATGATTGTGATGGTATGATTGTGATTGTATGATTGCGATAGTATGATTGTGATTGTATGATTGTGATTGTATGATCGTGACTGGAAGATTGTGATTGTATGATTGTGATTGTGTGATTGTGATTGTATGATTGCGATTGTATGATTGCGATTGTATGATTGTGATTGTATGATTGTGATAGTATGATAGTGATTGTATGACTGTGATTGTATGACTGTGATTGTATGATTGTGATTGCATGATTGTGATTGTATGATTGTGATTGTCTGATTGTGGTTCTATGATTGTGATTGTATGATTGTGATTGTATGATTGTGATTGTATGATTGTGATTGTATGATTGTCATTGTCTGATTGTGATTGTATGATTGTGATTGTCTGATTGTGGTTTTATGATTGTGAATGTATGATTGTGATTGTATGATTGTGATTGTATGATTGTGATTGTATGATTGTGATTGTATGATTGTCATTGTATGATTATGATTGTATGATTCTGATTGCATGATTGTGATTGTATGATTGTGATTGTATGATTGTGATTGTATGATTGTGATTGTATGATTGTGATTGTATGATTGTGATAGTATGATTGTGATTGTAAGATTGTGATTGTATGACTGTGATTGTACGATTGTGATTGTATGATTGTCATTGTATGATTATGATTGTATGATTGTGATAGTATGATTGTGATTGTATGATTGTGATTGTATGATTGTGATTGTATGATTCTGATTGTATGATTGTATTTGGGATATTGTATTTTGGAGATTGTAATTGTATGATTGCGATTGTATGATTGTGATTGTATGATTGTGATTGTATGATTGTGATTGTATGATTGTGATTGTATGATTGTGATTCAATGATTGTGAGTGTTTGATTGTGATTGTATGATTGTATTTGGGAGATTGTAATTGTATGATTGGGATTGTATGATTGTGATTGTATGATTATGATTGTATGATTGTGATTGTATGCTTGCGATTGTATGATTGTGATTGCATGATTGTGATTGTATGATTGTGATTGTATGATTGTGATTGTGTGATTGTGATTGTATGATTGTGATCTTATGATTGTGATTGTATGATTGTGATTGTATGATTGTAATTGTATGATTGTGATGGTATGATTGTGATTGTATGATTGCGATAGTATGATTGTGATTGTATGATTGTTGTTATATGATTATGATTGTATGATTGTGATTGTATGATTGTGATTGTATGATTGCGATTGTATGATTGCGATTGTATGATTGTGATTGTATGATTATGATTGTATGATTGTGATTGTATGATTATGATTGTATGGTTGTGATTGCATGATTGTGATGGTATGATTGTGATTGTATGATTGCGATAGTATGATTGTGATTGTATGATTGTGATTGTATGATCGTGACTGGAAGATTGTGATTGTATGATTGTGATTGTGTGATTGTGATTGTATGATTGCGATTGTATGATTGCGATTGTATGATTGCGATTGTATGATTGTGATAGTATGATAGTGATTGTATGACTGTGATTGTATGACTGTGATTGTATGATTGTGATTGTATGATTGTGATTGTATGATTGTGATTGTCTGATTGTGGTTCTATGATTGTGATTGTATGATTGTGATTGTATGATTGTCATTGTATGATTATGATTGTATGATTGTGATAGTATGATTGTGATTGTATGATTGTGATTGTATGATTGTGATTGTATGATTCTGATTGTATGATTGTATTTGGGATATTGTATTTTGGAGATTGTAATTGTATGATTGCGATTGTATGATTGTGATTGTATGATTGTGATTGTATGATTGTGATAGTATGATTGTGATTGTGTGATTGTAATTGTATGATTATGATTGTATGATTGTGATTGTCTGATTGTGGTTGTATGATTGTGAATGTATGATTGTGATTGTATGATTGTGATTGTATGATTGTGATTGTATGATTGTGATTGTCTGATTGTGGTTTTATGATTGTGAATGTATGATTGTGATTGTATGATTGTGATTGTATGATTGTGATTGTATGATTGTGATTGTCTGATTGTGGTTTTATGATTGTGAATGTATGATTGTGATTGTATGATTGTGATTGTATGATTGTGATTGTATGATTGTCATTGTATGATTATGATTGTATGATTCTGATTGCATGATTGTGATTGTATGATTGTGATTGTATGATTGTGACTGTATGATTGCGATTGTATGATTGTGATTGTGTGATTGTGATTGTATGATTGCGATTGTATGATTGTGATTGTATGATTGCGATTGTATGATTGCGATTGTATGATTGTGATTGTATGATTATGATTGTATGATTGTGATTGTATGATTATGATTGTATGGTTGTGATTGTATGATTGTGATGGTATGATTGTGATTGTATGATTGCGATAGTATGATTGTGATTGTATGATTGTGATTGTATGATCGTGACTGGAAGATTGTGATTGTATGATTGTGATTGTGTGATTGTGATTGTATGATTGCGATTGTATGATTGCGATTGTATGATTGTGATTGTATGATTGTGATAGTATGATAGTGATTGTATGACTGTGATTGTATGACTGTGATTGTATGATTGTGATTGCATGATTGTGATTGTATGATTGTGATTGTCTGATTGTGGTTCTATGATTGTGATTGTATGATTGTGATTGTATGATTGTGATTGTATGATTGTCATTGTCTGATTATGATTGTATGATTGTGATTGCATGATTGTGATTGTATGATTGTGATAGTATGATTGTGATTGTATGATTGTGATTGTATGATTGTGGTTGTATGATTGTATTTGGGAGATTGTAATTGTATGATTGCGATTGTATGATTGTGATTGTATGATTGTGATTGTATGCTTGCGATTGTATGATTGTGATTGCATGATTCTGATTGTATGATTGTGATAGTATGATTGTGATTGTATGATTGTGATTGTATGATTGTGATTGTATGATTCTGATTGTATGATTGTATTTGGGATATTGTATTTTGGAGATAGTAATTGTATGATTGCGATTGTATGATTGTGATTGTATGATTGTGATTGTATGATTGTGATTGTATGATTGTGATTGTATGATTGTGATTGTATGATTGTGATTGTGTGATTGTAATTGTATGATTATGATTGTATGATTGTGATTGTATGATGGTGATGGTATGATTGTGATTGTCTGATTGTGGTTTTATGATTGTGAATGTATGATTGTGATTGTACGATTGTGATTGTATGATTGTCATTGTATGATTATGATTGTATGATTGTGATAGTATGATTGTGATTGTATGATTGTGATTGTATGATTGTGATTGTATGATTCTGATTGTATGATTGTATTTGGGATATTGTATTTTGGAGATTGTAATTGTATGATTGCGATTGTATGATTGTGATTGTATGATTGTGATTGTATGATTGTGATTGTATGATTGTGATTGTATGATTGTGATTGTGTGATTGTAATTGTATGATTATGATTGTATGATTGTGATTGTCTGATTGTGGTTGTATGATTGTGAATGTATGATTGTGATTGTATGATTGTGATTGTATGATTGTGATTGTATGATTGTGATTGTCTGATTGTGGTTTTATGATTGTGAATGTATGATTGTGATTGTATGATTGTGATTGTATGATTGTGATTGTATGATTGTGATTGTCTGATTGTGGTTTTATGATTGTGAATGTATGATTGTGATTGTATGATTGTGATTGTATGATTGTGATTGTATGATTGTGATTGTATGATTGTGATTGTATGATTGTCATTGTATGATTGTGATTGTATGATTGTGATGGTATGATTGTGATTGTATGATTGCGGTAGTATGATTGTGATTGTATGATTGTGATTCAATGATTGTGAGTGTTTGATTGTGATTGTATGATTGTATTTGGGAGATTGTAATTGTATGATTGGGATTGTATGATTGTGATTGTATGATTATGATTGTATGATTGTGATTGTATGATCGTGATTGTATGATTGTGATTCTATGATTGTGATTGTATGATTGTGATTGTATGATTGTGATTGTATGATTGTGATTGTATGATTGTGATTGTATGATTGTGATTGTATGATTGTGATTGTATGATTGTGATTGTATGATTCTGACTGTATGATTGCGATGGTATGATTGTGATAGTATCATTGTGATTTTATGATTGTGACTGTATGATTGTGATTGTATGATTGTGATTGTATGATTGTGTTTGTATGATTGTGATTGTATAATTGTGATTGTATGATTGTATTTGGTTGATTGTAATTGTATGATTGCGATTGTATGATTGTGATTGTATGAGTGCGATTGTATGAATGCGATTGTATGATATTGATTGTATGATTGTGATTGTATGATTGTGATTGTATGATTGTGATTGTATGATTGTGATTGTCTGATTGTGGTTGTATGATTGTGAATGTATGATTGTGATTGTATGATTGTGATTGTATGATTGTGATTGTACGATTGTGATTGTCTGATTGTGGTTTTATGATTGTGAACGTATGATTGTGATTGTATGATTGTGATTGTATGATTGTGATTGTATGATTGTGATTGTATGATTGTGATTGTATGATTGTGATTGTCTGATTGTGGTTTTATGATTGTGAATGTATGATTGTGATTGTATGATTGTGATTGTATGATTGTGATTGTATGATTGTGATTGTATGATTGTCATTGTATGATTATGATTGTATGATTCTGATTGCATGATTGTGATTGTATGATTGTGATTGTATGATTGTGATTGTATGATTGTGATTGTATGATTGTGATTGTATGATTGTGATAGTATGATTGTGATTGTAAGATTGTGATTGTATGACTGTGATTGTACGATTGTGATTGTATGATTGTCATTGTATGATTATGATTGTATGATTGTGATAGTATGATTGTGATTGTATGATTGTGATTGTATGTTTGTGATTGTATGATTCTGATTGTATGATTGTATTTGGGATATTGTATTTTGGAGATTGTAATTGTATGATTGCGATTGTATGATTGTGATTGTATGATTGTGATTGTATGATTGTGATTGTATGATTGTGATTGTATGATTGTGATTGTGTGATTGTAATTGTATGATTATGATTGTATGATTGTGATTGTCTGATTGTGGTTGTATGATTGTGAATGTATGATTGTGATTGTATGATTGTGATTGTATGATTGTGATTGTATGATTGTGATTGTCTGATTGTGGTTTTATGATTGTGAATGTATGATTGTGATTGTATGATTGTGATTGTATGATTGTGATTGTATGATTGTGATTGTATGATGGTGATTGTATGATTGTGATTGTCTGATTGTGGTTTTATGATTGTGAATGTATGATTGTGATTGTATGATTGTGATTGTATGATTGTGATTGTATGATTGTCATTGTATGATTATGATTGTATGATTCTGATTGCATGATTGTGATTGTATGATTGTGATTGTATGATTGTGATTGTATGATTGTGATTGTGTGATTGTGATAGTATGATTGTGATTGTAAGATTGTGATTGTATGACTGTGATTGTACGATTGTGACTGTATGATTGTGATTGTATGATTGTAATTGTATGATTGTGATGGTATGATTGTGATTGTATGATTGCGGTAGTATGATTGTGATTGTATGATTGTGATTCAATGATTGTGAGTGTTTGATTGTGATTGTATGATTGTATTTGGGAGATTGTAATTGTATGATTGGGATTGTATGATTGTGATTGTATGATTATGATTGTATGATTGTGATTGTATGCTTGCGATTGTATGATTGTGATTGCATGATTGTGATTGTATGATTGTGATTGTATGATTGTGATTGTGTGATTGTGATTGTATGATTGTGATCTTATGATTGTGATTGTATGATTGTGATTGTATGATTGTAATTGTATGATTGTGATGGTATGATTGTGATTGTATGATTGCGATAGTATGATTGTGATTGTATGATTGTTGTTATATGATTATGATTGTATGATTGTGATTGTATGATTGTGATTGTATGATTGCGATTGTATGATTGCGATTGTATGATTGTGATTGTATGATTATGATTGTATGATTGTGATTGTATGATTATGATTGTATGGTTGTGATTGCATGATTGTGATGGTATGATTGTGATTGTATGATTGCGATAGTATGATTGTGATTGTATGATTGTGATTGTATGATCGTGACTGGAAGATCGTGATTGTATGATTGTGATTGTGTGATTGTGATTGTATGATTGCGATTGTATGATTGCGATTGTATGATTGTGATTGTATGATTGTGATAGTATGATAGTGATTGTATGACTGTGATTGTATGACTGTGATTGTATGATTGTGATTGTATGATTGTGATTGTATGATTGTGATTGTCTGATTGTGGTTCTATGATTGTGATTGTATGATTGTGATTGTATGATTGTCATTGTATGATTATGATTGTATGATTGTGATAGTATGATTGTGATTGTATGATTGTGATTGTATGATTGTGATTGTATGATTCTGATTGTATGATTGTATTTGGGATATTGTATTTTGGAGATTGTAATTGTATGATTGCGATTGTATGATTGTGATTGTATGATTGTGATTGTATGATTGTGATAGTATGATTGTGATTGTGTGATTGTAATTGTATGATTATGATTGTATGATTGTGATTGTCTGATTGTGGTTGTATGATTGTGAATGTATGATTGTGATTGTATGATTGTGATTGTATGATTGTGATTGTATGATTGTGATTGTCTGATTGTGGTTTTATGATTGTGAATGTATGATTGTGATTGTATGATTGTGATTGTATGATTGTGATTGTATGATTGTGATTGTCTGATTGTGGTTTTATGATTGTGAATGTATGATTGTGATTGTATGATTGTGATTGTATGATTGTGATTGTATGATTGTCATTGTATGATTATGATTGTATGATTCTGATTGCATGATTGTGATTGTATGATTGTGATTGTATGATTGTGACTGTATGATTGCGATTGTATGATTGTGATTGTGTGATTGTGATTGTATGATTGCGATTGTATGATTGTGATTGTATGATTGCGATTGTATGATTGCGATTGTATGATTGTGATTGTATGATTATGATTGTATGATTGTGATTGTATGATTATGATTGTATGGTTGTGATTGTATGATTGTGATGGTATGATTGTGATTGTATGATTGCGATAGTATGATTGTGATTGTATGATTGTGATTGTATGATCGTGACTGGAAGATTGTGATTGTATGATTGTGATTGTGTGATTGTGATTGTATGATTGCGATTGTATGATTGCGATTGTATGATTGTGATTGTATGATTGTGATAGTATGATAGTGATTGTATGACTGTGATTGTATGACTGTGATTGTATGATTGTGATTGCATGATTGTGATTGTATGATTGTGATTGTCTGATTGTGGTTCTATGATTGTGATTGTATGATTGTGATTGTATGATTGTGATTGTATGATTGTCATTGTCTGATTATGATTGTATGATTGTGATTGCATGATTGTGATTGTATGATTGTGATAGTATGATTGTGATTGTATGATTGTGATTGTATGATTGTGGTTGTATGATTGTATTTGGGAGATTGTAATTGTATGATTGCGATTGTATGATTGTGATTGTATGATTGTGATTGTATGCTTGCGATTGTATGATTGTGATTGTATGATTCTGATTGTATGATTGTGATAGTATGATTGTGATTGTATGATTGTGATTGTATGATTGTGATTGTATGATTCTGATTGTATGATTGTATTTGGGATATTGTATTTTGGAGATAGTAATTGTATGATTGCGATTGTATGATTGTGATTGTATGATTGTGATTGTATGATTGTGATTGTATGATTGTGATTGTATGATTGTGATTGTATGATTGTGATTGTGTGATTGTAATTGTATGATTATGATTGTATGATTGTGATTGTATGATGGTGATGGTATGATTGTGATTGTCTGATTGTGGTTTTATGATTGTGAATGTATGATTGTGATTGTACGATTGTGATTGTATGATTGTCATTGTATGATTATGATTGTATGATTGTGATAGTATGATTGTGATTGTATGATTGTGATTGTATGATTGTGATTGTATGATTCTGATTGTATGATTGTATTTGGGATATTGTATTTTGGAGATTGTAATTGTATGATTGCGATTGTATGATTGTGATTGTATGATTGTGATTGTATGATTGTGATTGTATGATTGTGATTGTATGATTGTGATTGTGTGATTGTAATTGTATGATTATGATTGTATGATTGTGATTGTCTGATTGTGGTTGTATGATTGTGAATGTATGATTGTGATTGTATGATTGTGATTGTATGATTGTGATTGTATGATTGTGATTGTCTGATTGTGGTTTTATGATTGTGAATGTATGATTGTGATTGTATGATTGTGATTGTATGATTGTGATTGTATGATTGTGATTGTCTGATTGTGGTTTTATGATTGTGAATGTATGATTGTGATTGTATGATTGTGATTGTATGATTGTGATTGTATGATTGTGATTGTATGATTGTGATTGTATGATTGTCATTGTATGATTATGATTGTATGATTCTGATTGCATGATTGTGATTGTATGATTGTGATTGTATGATTGTGATTGTATGATTGTGATTGTATGATTGTGATTGCGTGATTGTGATAGTATGATTGTGATTGTAAGATTGTGATTGTATGACTGTGATTGTACGATTGTGATTGTATGATTGTGATTGTATGATTGTAATTGTATGATTGTGATGGTATGATTGTGATTGTATGATTGCGGTAGTATGATTGTGATTGTATGATTGTGATTGTATGATTGTGACTGTATGATTGCGATTGTATGATTGTGATTGTGTGATTGTGATTGTATGATTGCGATTGTATGATTGTGATTGTATGATTGCGATTGTATGATTGCGATTGTATGATTGTGATTGTATGATTATGATTGTATGATTGTGATTGTATGATTATGATTGTATGGTTGTGATTGTATGATTGTGATGGTATGATTGTGATTGTATGATTGCGATAGTATGATTGTGATTGTATGATCGTGACTGGAAGATTGTGATTGTATGATTGTGATTGTGTGATTGTGATTGTATGATTGCGATTGTATGATTGCGATTGTATGATTGTGATTGTATGATTGTGATAGTATGATAGTGATTGTATGACTGTGATTGTATGACTGTGATTGTATGATTGTGATTGTATGATTGTGATTGTATGATTGTGATTGTCTGATTGTGGTTCTATGATTGTGATTGTATGATTGTGATTGTATGATTGTCATTGTCTGATTATGATTGTATGATTGTGATTGCATGATTGTGATTGTATGATTGTGATAGTATGATTGTGATTGTATGATTGTGATTGTATGATTGTGGTTGTATGATTGTATTTGGGAGATTGTAATTGTATGATTGCGATTGTATGATTGTGATTGTATGATTGTGATTGTATGCTTGCGATTGTATGATTGTGATTGTATGATTCTGATTGTATGATTGTGATAGTATGATTGTGATTGTATGATTGTGATTGTATGATTGTGATTGTATGATTCTGATTGTATGATTGTATTTGGGATATTGTATTTTGGAGATAGTAATTGTATGATTGCGATTGTATGATTGTGATTGTATGATTGTGATTGTATGATTGTGATTGTATGATTGTGATTGTATGATTGTGATTGTATGATTGTGATTGTGTGATTGTAATTGTATGGTTATGATTGTATGATTGTGATTGTATGATGGTGATGGTATGATTGTGATTGTCTGATTGTGGTTTTATGATTGTGAATGTATGATTGTGATTGTACGATTGTGATTGTATGATTGTCATTGTATGATTATGATTGTATGATTGTGATAGTATGATTGTGATTGTATGATTGTGATTGTATGATTGTGATTGTATGATTCTGATTGTATGATTGTATTTGGGATATTGTATTCTGGAGATTGTAATTGTATGATTGCGATTGTATGATTGTGATTGTATGATTGTGATTGTATGATTGTGATTGTATGATTGTGATTGTGTGATTGTAATTGTATGATTATGATTGTATGATTGTGATTGTCTGATTGTGGTTGTATGATTGTGAATGTATGATTGTGATTGTATGATTGTGATTGTATGATTGTGATTGTATGATTGTGATTGTCTGATTGTGGTTTTATGATTGTGAATGTATGATTGTGATTGTATGATTGTGATTTTATGATTGTGATTGTATGATTGTGATTGTCTGATTGTGGTTTTATGATTGTGAATGTATGATTGTGATTGTATGATTGTGATTGTATGATTGTGATTGTATGATTGTGATTGTATGATTGTGATTGTATGATTGTCATTGTATGATTATGATTGTATGATTCTGATTGCATGATTGTGATTGTATGATTGTGATTGTATGATTGTGATTGTATGATTGTGATTGTATGATTGTGATTGCGTGATTGTGATAGTATGATTGTGATTGTAAGATTGTGATTGTATGACTGTGATTGTACGATTGTGATTGTATGATTGTGATTGTATGATTGTAATTGTATGATTGTGATGGTATGATTGTGATTGTATGATTGCGGTAGTATGATTGTGATTGTATGATTGTGATTCAATGATTGTGAGTGTTTGATTGTGATTGTATGATTGTATTTGGGAGATTGTAATTGTATGATTGGGATTGTATGATTGTGATTGTATGATTATGATTGTATGATTGTGATTGTATGATTGTGATTGTATGATTGTGATTGTATGATTGTGATTGTGTGATTGTGATTATATGATTGTGATCTTATGATTGTGATTGTATGATTGTGATTGTATGATTGTAATTGTATGATTGTGATGGTATGATTGTGATTGTATGATTGCGATAGTATGATTGTGATTGTATGATTGTGATTATATGATTATGATTGTATGATTGTGATTGTATGATTGTGATTGTATGATTGCGATTGTATGATTGCGATTGTATGATTGTGATTGTATGATTATGATTGTATGATTGTGATTGTATGATTATGATTGTATGGTTGTGATTGTATGATTGTGGTGGTATGATTGTGATTGTATGATTGCGATAGTATGATTGTGATTGTATGATTGTGATTGTATGATCGTGACTGGAAGATTGTGATTGTATGATTGTGATTGTGTGATTGTGATTGTATGATTGCGATTGTACGATTGCGATTGTATGATTGTGATTGTATGATTGTGATAGTATGATAGTGATTGTATGACTGTGATTGTATGACTGTGATTGTATGATTGTGATTGTATGATTGTGATTGTATGATTGTGATTGTATGATTGTGATTGTATGATTGTGATGGTATGATTGTGATTGTATGATTGCGGTAGTATGATTGTGATTGTATGATTGTGATTCAATGATTGTGAGTGTTTGATTGTGATTGTATGATTGTATTTGGGAGATTGTAATTGTATGATTGGGATTGTATGATTGTGATTGTATGATTATGATTGTATGATTGTGATTGTATGATCGTGATTGTATGATTGTGATTCTATGATTGTGATTGTATGATTGTGATTGTATGATTGTGATTGTATGATTGTGATTGTATGATTGTGATTGTATGATTGTGATTGTATGATTGTGATTGTATGATTGTGATTGTATGATTCTGACTGTATGATTGCGATGGTATGATTGTGATAGTATCATTGTGATTTTATGATTGTGACTGTATGATTGTGATTGTATGATTGTGATTGTATGATTGTGTTTGTATGATTGTGATTGTATAATTGTGATTGTATGATTGTATTTGGTTGATTGTAATTGTATGATTGCGATTGTATGATTGTGATTGTATGAGTGCGATTGTATGAATGCGATTGTATGATATTGATTGTATGATTGTGATTGTATGATTGTGATTGTATGATTGTGATTGTATGATTGTGATTGTCTGATTGTGGTTGTATGATTGTGAATGTATGATTGTGATTGTATGATTGTGATTGTATGATTGTGATTGTACGATTGTGATTGTCTGATTGTGGTTTTATGATTGTGAATGTATGATTGTGATTGTATGATTGTGATTGTATGATTGTGATTGTATGATTGTGATTGTATGATTGTGATTGTCTGATTGTGGTTTTATGATTGTGAATGTATGATTGTGATTGTATGATTGTGATTGTATGATTGTGATTGTATGATTGTGATTGTATGATTGTCATTGTATGATTATGATTGTATGATTCTGATTGCATGATTGTGATTGTATGATTGTGATTGTATGATTGTGATTGTATGATTGTGATTGTATGATTGTGATTGTATGATTGTGATAGTATGATTGTGATTGTAAGATTGTGATTGTATGACTGTGATTGTACGATTGTGATTGTATGATTGTCATTGTATGATTATGATTGTATGATTGTGATAGTATGATTGTGATTGTATGATTGTGATTGTATGATTGTGATTGTATGATTCTGATTGTATGATTGTATTTGGGATATTGTATTTTGGAGATTGTAATTGTATGATTGCGATTGTATGATTGTGATTGTATGATTGTGATTGTATGATTGTGATTGTATGATTGTGATTGTATGATTGTGATTGTGTGATTGTAATTGTATGATTATGATTGTATGATTGTGATTGTCTGATTGTGGTTGTATGATTGTGAATGTATGATTGTGATTGTATGATTGTGATTGTATGATTGTGATTGTATGATTGTGATTGTCTGATTGTGGTTTTATGATTGTGAATGTATGATTGTGATTGTATGATTGTGATTGTATGATTGTGATTGTATGATTGTGATTGTATGATTGTGATTGTATGATTGTGATTGTCTGATTGTGGTTTTATGATTGTGAATGTATGATTGTGATTGTATGATTGTGATTGTATGATTGTGATTGTATGATTGTGATTGTATGATTATGATTGTATGATTCTGATTGCATGATTGTGATTGTATGATTGTGATTGTATGATTGTGATTGTATGATTGTGATTGTGTGATTGTGATAGTATGATTGTGATTGTAAGATTGTGATTGTATGACTGTGATTGTACGATTGTGATTGTATGATTGTGATTGTATGATTGTAATTGTATGATTGTGATGGTATGATTGTGATTGTATGATTGCGGTAGTATGATTGTGATTGTATGATTGTGATTCAATGATTGTGAGTGTTTGATTGTGATTGTATGATTGTATTTGGGAGATTGTAATTGTATGATTGGGATTGTATGATTGTGATTGTATGATTATGATTGTATGATTGTGATTGTATGCTTGCGATTGTATGATTGTGATTGCATGATTGTGATTGTATGATTGTGATTGTATGATTGTGATTGTGTGATTGTGATTGTATGATTGTGATCTTATGATTGTGATTGTATGATTGTGATTGTATGATTGTAATTGTATGATTGTGATGGTATGATTGTGATTGTATGATTGCGATAGTATGATTGTGATTGTATGATTGTTGTTATATGATTATGATTGTATGATTGTGATTGTATGATTGTGATTGTATGATTGCGATTGTATGATTGCGATTGTATGATTGAGATTGTATGATTATGATTGTATGATTGTGATTGTATGATTATGATTGTATGGTTGTGATTGCATGATTGTGATGGTATGATTGTGATTGTATGATTGCGATAGTATGATTGTGATTGTATGATTGTGATTGTATGATCGTGACTGGAAGATTGTGATTGTATGATTGTGATTGTGTGATTGTGATTGTATGATTGCGATTGTATGATTGCGATTGTATGATTGTGATTGTATGATTGTGATAGTATGATAGTGATTGTATGACTGTGATTGTATGACTGTGATTGTATGATTGTGATTGTATGATTGTGATTGTATGATTGTGATTGTCTGATTGTGGTTCTATGATTGTGATTGTATGATTGTGATTGTATGATTGTCATTGTATGATTATGATTGTATGATTGTGATAGTATGATTGTGATTGTATGATTGTGATTGTATGATTGTGATTGTATGATTCTGATTGTATGATTGTATTTGGGATATTGTATTTTGGAGATTGCAATTGTATGATTGCGATTGTATGATTGTGATTGTATGATTGTGATTGTATGATTGTGATTGTATGATTGTGATCGTATGATTGTGATTGTGTGATTGTAATTGTATGATTATGATTGTATGATTGTGATTGTCTGATTGTGGTTGTATGATTGTGAATGTATGATTGTGATTGTATGATTGTGATTGTATGATTGTGATTGTATGATTGTGATTGTCTGATTGTGGTTTTATGATTGTGAATGTATGATTGTGATTGTATGATTGTGATTGTATGATTGTGATTGTATGATTGTGATTGTCTGATTGTGGTTTTATGATTGTGAATGTATGATTGTGATTGTATGATTGTGATTGTATGATTGTGATTGTATGATTGTCATTGTATGATTATGATTGTATGATTCTGATTGCATGATTGTGATTGTATGATTGTGATTGTATGATTGTGACTGTATGATTGCGATTGTATGATTGTGATTGTGTGATTGTGATTGTATGATTGCGATTGTATGATTGTGATTGTATGATTGCGATTGTATGATTGCGATTGTATGATTGTGATTGTATGATTATGATTGTATGATTGTGATTGTATGATTATGATTGTATGGTTGTGATTGTATGATTGTGATGGTATGATTGTGATTGTATGATTGCGATAGTATGATTGTGATTGTATGATTGTGATTGTATGATCGTGACTGGAAGATTGTGATTGTATGATTGTGATTGTGTGATTGTGATTGTATGATTGCGATTGTATGATTGCGATTGTATGATTGTGATTGTATGATTGTGATAGTATGATAGTGATTGTATGACTGTGATTGTATGACTGTGATTGTATGATTGTGATTGTATGATTGTGATTGTATGATTGTGATTGTCTGATTGTGGTTCTATGATTGTGATTGTATGATTGTGATTGTATGATTGTGATTGTATGATTGTCATTGTCTGATTATGATTGTATGATTGTGATTGCATGATTGTGATTGTATGATTGTGATAGTATGATTGTGATTGTATGATTGTGATTGTATGATTGTGGTTGTATGATTGTATTTGGGAGATTGTAATTGTATGATTGCGATTGTATGATTGTGATTGTATGATTGTGATTGTATGCTTGCGATTGTATGATTGTGATTGTATGATTCTGATTGTATGATTGTGATAGTATGATTGTGATTGTATGATTGTGATTGTATGATTGTGATTGTATGATTCTGATTGTATGATTGTATTTGGGATATTGTATTTTGGAGATAGTAATTGTATGATTGCGATTGTATGATTGTGATTGTATGGTTGTGATTGTATGATTGTGATTGTATGATTGTGATTGTATGATTGTGATTGTGTGATTGTAATTGTATGATTATGATTGTATGATTGTGATTGTATGATGGTGATGGTATGATTGTGATTGTCTGATTGTGGTTTTATGATTGTGAATGTATGATTGTGATTGTACGATTGTGATTGTATGATTGTCATTGTATGATTATGATTGTATGATTGTGATAGTATGATTGTGATTGTATGATTGTGATTGTATGATTGTGATTGTATGATTCTGATTGTATGATTGTATTTGGGATATTGTATTTTGGAGATTGTAATTGTATGATTGCGATTGTATGATTGTGATTGTATGATTGTGATTGTATGATTGTGATTGTATGATTGTGATTGTATGATTGTGATTGTGTGATTGTAATTGTATGATTATGATTGTATGATTGTGATTGTCTGATTGTGGTTGTATGATTGTGAATGTATGATTGTGATTGTATGATTGTGATTGTATGATTGTGATTGTATGATTGTGATTGTCTGATTGTGGTTTTATGATTGTGAATGTATGATTGTGATTGTATGATTGTGATTGTATGATTGTGATTGTATGATTGTGATTGTCTGATTGTGGTTTTATGATTGTGAATGTATGATTGTGATTGTATGATTGTGATTGTATGATTGTGATTGTATGATTGTGATTGTATGATTGTGATTGTATGATTGTCATTGTATGATTATGATTGTATGATTCTGATTGCATGATTGTGATTGTATGATTGTGATTGTATGATTGTGATTGTATGATTGTGATTGTATGATTGTGATTGCGTGATTGTGATAGTATGATTGTGATTGTAAGATTGTGATTGTATGACTGTGATTGTACGATTGTGATTGTATGATTGTGATTGTATGATTGTAATTGTATGATTGTGATGGTATGATTGTGATTGTATGATTGCGGTAGTATGATTGTGATTGTATGATTGTGATTGTATGATTGTGACTGTATGATTGCGATTGTATGATTGTGATTGTGTGATTGTGATTGTATGATTGCGATTGTATGATTGTGATTGTATGATTGCGATTGTATGATTGCGATTGTATGATTGTGATTGTATGATTATGATTGTATGATTGTGATTGTATGATTATGATTGTATGGTTGTGATTGTATGATTGTGATGGTATGATTGTGATTGTATGATTGCGATAGTATGATTGTGATTGTATGATTGTGATTGTATGATCGTGACTGGAAGATTGTGATTGTATGATTGTGATTGTGTGATTGTGATTGTATGATTGCGATTGTATGATTGCGATTGTATGATTGTGATTGTATGATTGTGATAGTATGATAGTGATTGTATGACTGTGATTGTATGACTGTGATTGTATGATTGTGATTGTATGATTGTGATTGTATGATTGTGATTGTCTGATTGTGGTTCTATGATTGTGATTGTATGATTGTGATTGTATGATTGTGATTGTATGATTGTCATTGTCTGATTATGATTGTATGATTGTGATTGCATGATTGTGATTGTATGATTGTGATAGTATGATTGTGATTGTATGATTGTGATTGTATGATTGTGGTTGTATGATTGTACTTGGGAGATTGTAATTGTATGATTGCGATTGTATGATTGTGATTGTATGATTGTGATTGTATGCTTGCGATTGTATGATTGTGATTGTATGATTCTGATTGTATGATTGTGATAGCATGATTGTGATTGTATGATTGTGATTGTATGATTGTGATTGTATGATTCTGATTGTATGATTGTATTTGGGATATTGTATTTTGGAGATAGTAATTGTATGATTGCGATTGTATGATTGTGATTGTATGATTGTGATTGTATGATTGTGATTGTATGATTGTGATTGTATGATTGTGATTGTATGATTGTGATTGTGTGATTGTAATTGTATGATTATGATTGTATGATTGTGATTGTATGATGGTGATGGTATGATTGTGATTGTCTGATTGTGGTTTTATGATTGTGAATGTATGATTGTGATTGTACGATTGTGATTGTACGATTGTGATTGCGTGATTGTGATAGTATGATTGTGATTGTAAGATTGTGATTGTATGACTGTGATTGTACGATTGTGATTGTATGATTCTGATTGTATGATTGTATTTGGGATATTGTATTCTGGAGATTGTAATTGTATGATTGCGATTGTATGATTGTGATTGTATGATTGTGATTGTATGATTGTGATTGTATGATTGTGATTGTATGATTGTGATTGTATGATTGTGATTGTGTGATTGTAATTGTATGATTATGATTGTATGATTGTGATTGTCTGATTGTGGTTGTATGATTGTGAATGTATGATTGTGATTGTATGATTGTGATTGTATGATTGTGATTGTATGATTGTGATTGTCTGATTGTGGTTTTATGATTGTGAATGTATGATTGTGATTGTATGATTGTGATTGTATGATTGTGATTGTATGATTGTGATTGTATGATTGTGATTGTCTGATTGTGGTTTTATGATTGTGAATGTATGATTGTGATTGTATGATTGTGATTGTATGATTGTGATTGTATGATTGTGATTGTATGATTGTGATTGTATGATTGTCATTGTATGATTATGATTGTATGATTCTGATTGCATGATTGTGATTGTATGATTGTGATTGTATGATTGTGATTGTATGATTGTGATTGTATGATTGTGATTGCGTGATTGTGATAGTATGATTGTGATTGTAAGATTGTGATTGTATGACTGTGATTGTACGATTGTGATTGTATGATTGTGATTGTATGATTGTAATTGTATGATTGTGATGGTATGATTGTGATTGTATGATTGCGGTAGTATGATTGTGATTGTATGATTGTGATTCAATGATTGTGAGTGTTTGATTGTGATTGTATGATTGTATTTGGGAGATTGTAATTGTATGATTGGGATTGTATGATTGTGATTGTATGATTATGATTGTATGATTGTGATTGTATGATTGTGATTGTATGATTGTGATTGTATGATTGTGATTGTGTGATTGTTATTATATGATTGTGATCTTATGATTGTGATTGTATGATTGTGATTGTATGATTGTAATTGTATGATTGTGATGGTATGATTGTGATTGTATGATTGCGATAGTATGATTGTGATTGTATGATTGTGATTATATGATTATGATTGTATGATTGTGATTGTATGATTGTGATTGTATGATTGCGATTGTATGATTGCGATTGTATGATTGTGATTGTATGATTATGATTGTATGATTGTGATTGTATGATTATGATTGTATGGTTGTGATTGTATGATTGTGGTGGTATGATTGTGATTGTATGATTGCGATAGTATGATTGTGATTGTATGATTGTGATTGTATGATCGTGACTGGAAGATTGTGATTGTATGATTGTGATTGTGTGATTGTGATTGTATGATTGCGATTGTATGATTGCGATTGTATGATTGTGATTGTATGATTGTGATAGTATGATAGTGATTGTATGACTGTGATTGTATGACTGTGATTGTATGATTGTGATTGTATGATTGTGATTGTATGATTGTGATTGTCTGATTGTGGTTCTATGATTGTGATTGTATGATTGTGATTGTATGATTGTGATTGTATGATTGTCATTGTCTGATTATGATTGTATGATTGTGATTGCATGATTGTGATTGTATGATTGTGATAGTATGATTGTGATTGTATGATTGTGATTGTATGATTGTGGTTGTATGATTGTATTTGGGAGATTGTAATTGTATGATTGCGATTGTATGATTGTGATTGTATGATTGTGATTGTATGCTTGCGATTGTATGATTGTGATTGTATGATTCTGATTGTATGATTGTGATAGTATGATTGTGGTTGTATGATTGTGATTGTATGATTGTGATTGTATGATTCTGATTGTATGATTGTATTTGGGATATTGTATTTTGGAGATAGTAATTGTATGATTGCGATTGTATGATTGTGATTGTATGATTGTGATTGTATGATTGTGATTGTATGATTGTGATTGTGTGATTGTAATTGTATGATTATGATTGTATGATTGTGATTGTATGATGGTGATGGTATGATTGTGATTGTCTGATTGTGGTTTTATGACTGTGAATGTATGATTGTGATTGTATGATTGTGATTGTATGATTGTCATTGTATGATTGTGATTGTATGATTGTGATTGTATGATTCTGATTGTATGATTGTATTTGGGAGATTGTATTTTGGAGATTGTAATTGTATGATTGCGATTGTATGATTGTGATTGTATGATTGTGATTGTATGATTGTGATTGTATGATTGTGATTGTATGATTGTAATTGTATGATTATGATTGTATGATTGTGATTGTATGATGGTGATGGTATGATTGTGATTGTCTGATTGTGGTTTTATGATTGTGAATGTATGATTGTGATTGTATGATTGTGATTGTATGATTGTGATTGTATGATTGTCATTGTATGATTATGATTGTATGATTGTGATTGTATGATTGTGATTGTATGATTGTGATTGTATGATTGTGATTGTGTGATTATGATAGTACGATTGTGATTGTAAGATTGTGATTGTATGACTGTGATTGTACGATTGTGATTGTATGACTGTGATTGTATGATTATGATTGTATGATTGTGATAGTATGATTGTGATTGTATGATTGTGATTGTATGATTGTGATTGTATGATTCTGATTGTATGATTGTATTTGGGAGATTGTATTTTGGAGATTGTAATTGTATGATTGCGATTGTATGATTGTGATTGTATGATTGTGATTGTATGATTGTGATTGTATGATTGCGATAGTACGATTGTGATTGTATGATTGTGATTGTAATATTGTGATTGTATGATTGCGATTGTATGATTGTGATTGTATGATTATGATTGTATGGTTGTGATTGTATGATTCTGATTGTATGGTTGTGATTGTATGATTGTGATGGTATGATTGTGATCGTATGATTGCGATAGTATGATTGTGACTGTATGATTGTGATTGTATGATTGTGACTGTATAATTGCGATTGTATGATTGTGATTGTGTGATTGTGATTGTATGATTGCGATTGTATGATTGTGATTGTATGATTGTGATTGTATGATTGTGATAGTATGATTGTGATTGTATGACTGTGATCGTATGACTGTGATTGTATGATTGTGATTGTACGATTGTGATTGTATGATTGTGATTGTCTGATTGTGGTTCTATGATTGTGATTGTATGATTGTGATTGTATGATTGTGATTGTATGATTGTGATTGTATGATTGTGATTGTATGATTGTCATTGTCTGATTATGATTGTATGATTGTGATTGCATAATTGTGATTGTATGATTGTGATAGTATGATTGGGATTGTATGCTTGCGATTGTATGATTGTGATTGTATGATTGTGATAGTATGATTGCGATTGTATGATTTTGATTGTATGATTGTGATTGTATGATTGTGATTGTATGATTGTGATTGTATGATTGCGATTGTATGATTGTGATTGTAAGATTGTTTTTGTATGATTGTGATTGTATGATTGTGATTGTATGATTGCGATTGTATGATTGTGATTGTAAGATTGTTTTTGTATGATTGTGATTGTATAGTAGTAATTGTATGATTGTGATCGTATGATTGTGATTGTATGATTGTGATTGTACGATTGTGATTGTCTGATTGTGGTTTTATGATTGTGAATGTATGATTGTGATTGTATGATTGTGATTGTATGATTGTGATTGTATGATTGTCATTGTATGATTGTGATTGTATGATTGTGATTGTATGATTGTCATTGTATGATTATGATTGTATGATTCTGATTGCATGATTGTGATTGTATGGTTGTGATTGTATGATTGTGATGGTATGATTGTGATTGTATGATTGCGATAGTATGATTGTGATTGTATGATTGTGATTGTATGATCGTGACTGGAAGATTGTGATTGTATGATTGTGATTGTGTGATTGTGATTGTATGATTGCGATTGTATGATTGCGATTGTATGATTGTGATTGTATGATTGTGATAGTATGATAGTGATTGTATGACTGTGATTGTATGACTGTGATTGTATGATTGTGATTGTATGATTGTGATTGTATGATTGTGATTGTATGATTCTGATTGTATGATTGTATTTGGGATATTGTATTTTGGAGATTGTAATTGTATGATTGCGATTGTATGATTGTGATTGTATGATTGTGATTGTATGATTGTGATTGTATGATTGTGATTGTATGATTGTGATTGTGTGATTGTAATTGTATGATTATGATTGTATGATTGTGATTGTCTGATTGTGGTTGTATGATTGTGAATGTATGATTGTGATTGTATGATTGTGATTGTATGATTGTGATTGTATGATTGTGATTGTCTGATTGTGGTTTTATGATTGTGAATGTATGATTGTGATTGTATGATTGTGATTGTATGATTGTGATTGTATGATTGTGATTGTATGATTGTGATTGTATGATTGTGATTGTATGATTGTGATTGTCTGATTGTGGTTTTATGATTGTGAATGTATGATTGTGATTGTATGATTGTGATTGTATGATTGTGATTGTATGATTGTCATTGTATGATTATGATTGTATGATTCTGATTGCATGATTGTGATTGTATGATTGTGATTGTATGATTGTGATTGTATGATTGTGATTGTGTGATTGTGATAGTATGATTGTGATTGTAAGATTGTGATTGTATGACTGTGATTGTACGATTGTGATTGTATGATTGTGATTGTATGATTGTAATTGTATGATTGTGATGGTATGATTGTGATTGTATGATTGCGGTAGTATGATTGTGATTGTATGATTGTGATTCAATGATTGTGAGTGTTTGATTGTGATTGTATGATTGTATTTGGGAGATTGTAATTGTATGATTGGGATTGTATGATTGTGATTGTATGATTATGATTGTATGATTGTGATTGTATGCTTGCGATTGTATGATTGTGATTGCATGATTGTGATTGTATGATTGTGATTGTATGATTGTGATTGTGTGATTGTGATTGTATGATTGTGATCTTATGATTGTGATTGTATGATTGTGATTGTATGATTGTAATTGTATGATTGTGATGGTATGATTGTGATTGTATGATTGCGATAGTATGATTGTGATTGTATGATTGTTGTTATATGATTATGATTGTATGATTGTGATTGTATGATTGTGATTGTATGATTGCGATTGTATGATTGCGATTGTATGATTGTGATTGTATGATTATGATTGTATGATTGTGATTGTATGATTATGATTGTATGGTTGTGATTGCATGATTGTGATGGTATGATTGTGATTGTATGATTGCGATAGTATGATTGTGATTGTATGATTGTGATTGTATGATCGTGACTGGAAGATTGTGATTGTATGATTGTGATTGTGTGATTGTGATTGTATGATTGCGATTGTATGATTGCGATTGTATGATTGTGATTGTATGATTGTGATAGTATGATAGTGATTGTATGACTGTGATTGTATGACTGTGATTGTATGATTGTGATTGTATGATTGTGATTGTATGATTGTGATTGTCTGATTGTGGTTCTATGATTGTGATTGTATGATTGTGATTGTATGATTGTCATTGTATGATTATGATTGTATGATTGTGATAGTATGATTGTGATTGTATGATTGTGATTGTATGATTGTGATTGTATGATTCTGATTGTATGATTGTATTTGGGATATTGTATTTTGGAGATTGTAATTGTATGATTGCGATTGTATGATTGTGATTGTATGATTGTGATTGTATGATTGTGATTGTATGATTGTGATTGTGTGATTGTAATTGTATGATTATGATTGTATGATTGTGATTGTCTGATTGTGGTTGTATGATTGTGAATGTATGATTGTGATTGTATGATTGTGATTGTATGATTGTGATTGTATGATTGTGATTGTCTGATTGTGGTTTTATGATTGTGAATGTATGATTGTGATTGTATGATTGTGATTGTATGATTGTGATTGTATGATTGTGATTGTCTGATTGTGGTTTTATGATTGTGAATGTATGATTGTGATTGTATGATTGTGATTGTATGATTGTGATTGTATGATTGTCATTGTATGATTATGATTGTATGATTCTGATTGCATGATTGTGATTGTATGATTGTGATTGTATGATTGTGACTGTATGATTGCGATTGTATGATTGTGATTGTGTGATTGTGATTGTATGATTGCGATTGTATGATTGTGATTGTATGATTGCGATTGTATGATTGCGATTGTATGATTGTGATTGTATGATTATGATTGTATGATTGTGATTGTATGATTATGATTGTATGGTTGTGATTGTATGATTGTGATGGTATGATTGTGATTGTATGATTGCGATAGTATGATTGTGATTGTATGATTGTGATTGTATGATCGTGACTGGAAGATTGTGATTGTATGATTGTGATTGTGTGATTGTGATTGTATGATTGCGATTGTATGATTGCGATTGTATGATTGTGATTGTATGATTGTGATAGTATGATAGTGATTGTATGACTGTGATTGTATGACTGTGATTGTATGATTGTGATTGTATGATTGTGATTGTATGATTGTGATTGTCTGATTGTGGTTCTATGATTGTGATTGTATGATTGTGATTGTATGATTGTGATTGTATGATTGTCATTGTCTGATTATGATTGTATGATTGTGATTGCATGATTGTGATTGTATGATTGTGATAGTATGATTGTGATTGTATGATTGTGATTGTATGATTGTGGTTGTATGATTGTATTTGGGAGATTGTAATTGTATGATTGCGATTGTATGATTGTGATTGTATGATTGTGATTGTATGCTTGAGATTGTATGATTGTGATTGTATGATTCTGATTGTATGATTGTGATAGTATGATTGTGATTGTATGATTGTGATTGTATGATTGTGATTGTATGATTCTGATTGTATGATTGTATTTGGGATATTGTATTTTGGAGATAGTAATTGTATGATTGCGATTGTATGATTGTGATTGTATGGTTGTGATTGTATGATTGTGATTGTATGATTGTGATTGTATGATTGTGATTGTGTGATTGTAATTGTATGATTATGATTGTATGATTGTGATTGTATGATGGTGATGGTATGATTGTGATTGTCTGATTGTGGTTTTATGATTGTGAATGTATGATTGTGATTGTACGATTGTGATTGTATGATTGTCATTGTATGATTATGATTGTATGATTGTGATAGTATGATTGTGATTGTATGATTGTGATTGTATGATTGTGATTGTATGATTCTGATTGTATGATTGTATTTGGGATATTGTATTTTGGAGATTGTAATTGTATGATTGCGATTGTATGATTGTGATTGTATGATTGTGATTGTATGATTGTGATTGTATGATTGTGATTGTATGATTGTGATTGTGTGATTGTAATTGTATGATTATGATTGTATGATTGTGATTGTCTGATTGTGGTTGTATGATTGTGAATGTATGATTGTGATTGTATGATTGTGATTGTATGATTGTGATTGTATGATTGTGATTGTCTGATTATGGTTTTATGATTGTGAATGTATGATTGTGATTGTATGATTGTGATTGTATGATTGTGATTGTATGATTGTGATTGTCTGATTGTGGTTTTATGATTGTGAATGTATGATTGTGATTGTATGATTGTGATTGTATGATTGTGATTGTATGATTGTGATTGTATGATTGTGATTGTATGATTGTCATTGTATGATTATGATTGTATGATTCTGATTGCATGATTGTGATTGTATGATTGTGATTGTATGATTGTGATTGTATGATTGTGATTGTATGATTGTGATTGCGTGATTGTGATAGTATGATTGTGATTGTAAGATTGTGATTGTATGACTGTGATTGTACGATTGTGATTGTATGATTGTGATTGTATGATTGTAATTGTATGATTGTGATGGTATGATTGTGATTGTATGATTGCGGTAGTATGATTGTGATTGTATGATTGTGATTGTATGATTGTGACTGTATGATTGCGATTGTATGATTGTGATTGTGTGATTGTGATTGTATGATTGCGATTGTATGATTGTGATTGTATGATTGCGATTGTATGATTGCGATTGTATGATTGTGATTGTATGATTATGATTGTATGATTGTGATTGTATGATTATGATTGTATGGTTGTGATTGTATGATTGTGATGGTATGATTGTGATTGTATGATTGCGATAGTATGATTGTGATTGTATGATTGTGATTGTATGATCGTGACTGGAAGATTGTGATTGTATGATTGTGATTGTGTGATTGTGATTGTATGATTGCGATTGTATGATTGCGATTGTATGATTGTGATTGTATGATTGTGATAGTATGATAGTGATTGTATGACTGTGATTGTATGACTGTGATTGTATGATTGTGATTGTATGATTGTGATTGTATGATTGTGATTGTCTGATTGTGGTTCTATGATTGTGATTGTATGATTGTGATTGTATGATTGTGATTGTATGATTGTCATTGTCTGATTATGATTGTATGATTGTGATTGCATGATTGTGATTGTATGATTGTGATAGTATGATTGTGATTGTATGATTGTGATTGTATGATTGTGGTTGTATGATTGTACTTGGGAGATTGTAATTGTATGATTGCGATTGTATGATTGTGATTGTATGATTGTGATTGTATGCTTGCGATTGTATGATTGTGATTGTATGATTCTGATTGTATGATTGTGATAGTATGATTGTGATTGTATGATTGTGATTGTATGATTGTGATTGTATGATTCTGATTGTATGATTGTATTTGGGATATTGTATTTTGGAGATAGTAATTGTATGATTGCGATTGTATGATTGTGATTGTATGATTGTGATTGTATGATTGTGATTGTATGATTGTGATTGTATGATTGTGATTGTATGATTGTGATTGTGTGATTGTAATTGTATGATTATGATTGTATGATTGTGATTGTATGATGGTGATGGTATGATTGTGATTGTCTGATTGTGGTTTTATGATTGTGAATGTATGATTGTGATTGTACGATTGTGATTGTATGATTGTCATTGTATGATTATGATTGTATGATTGTGATAGTATGATTGTGATTGTATGATTGTGATTGTATGATTGTGATTGTATGATTGTGATTGTATGATTCTGATTGTATGATTGTATTTGGGATATTGTATTCTGGAGATTGTAATTGTATGATTGCGATTGTATGATTGTGATTGTATGATTGTGATTGTATGATTGTGATTGTATGATTGTGATTGTATGATTGTGATTGTGTGATTGTAATTGTATGATTATGATTGTATGATTGTGATTGTCTGATTGTGGTTGTATGATTGTGAATGTATGATTGTGATTGTATGATTGTGATTGTATGATTGTGATTGTATGATTGTGATTGTATGATTGTGATTGTCTGATTGTGGTTTTATGATTGTGAATGTATGATTGTGATTGTATGATTGTGATTGTATGATTGTGATTGTATGATTGTGATTGTCTGATTGTGGTTTTATGATTGTGAATGTATGATTGTGATTGTATGATTGTGATTGTATGATTGTGATTGTATGATTGTGATTGTATGATTGTGATTGTATGATTGTCATTGTATGATTATGATTGTATGATTCTGATTGCATGATTGTGATTGTATGATTGTGATTGTATGATTGTGATTGTATGATTGTGATTGTATGATTGTGATTGCGTGATTGTGATAGTATGATTGTGATTGTAAGATTGTGATTGTATGACTGTGATTGTACGATTGTGATTGTATGATTGTGATTGTATGATTGTAATTGTATGATTGTGATGGTATGATTGTGATTGTATGATTGCGGTAGTATGATTGTGATTGTATGATTGTGATTCAATGATTGTGAGTGTTTGATTGTGATTGTATGATTGTATTTGGGAGATTGTAATTGTATGATTGGGATTGTATGATTGTGATTGTATGATTATGATTGTATGATTGTGATTGTATGATTGTGATTGTATGATTGTGATTGTATGATTGTGATTGTGTGATTGTGATTATATGATTGTGATCTTATGATTGTGATTGTATGATTGTGATTGTATGATTGTAATTGTATGATTGTGATGGTATGATTGTGATTGTATGATTGCGATAGTATGATTGTGATTGTATGATTGTGATTATATGATTATGATTGTATGATTGTGATTGTATGATTGTGATTGTATGATTGCGATTGTATGATTGCGATTGTATGATTGTGATTGTATGATTATGATTGTATGGTTGTGATTGTATGATTCTGATTGTATGGTTGTGATTGTATGATTGTGATGGTATGATTGTGATCGTATGATTGCGATAGTATGATTGTGACTGTATGATTGTGATTGTATGATTGTGACTGTATGATTGCGATTGTATGATTGTGATTGTATGATTGTGATTGTATGATTGCGATAGTACGATTGTGATTGTATGATTGTGATTGTAATATTGTGATTGTATGATTGCGATTGTATGATTGTGATTGTATGATTATGATTGTATGGTTGTGATTGTATGATTCTGATTGTATGGTTGTGATTGTATGATTGTGATGGTATGATTGTGATCGTATGATTGCGATAGTATGATTGTGACTGTATGATTGTGATTGTATGATTGTGACTGTATGATTGCGATTGTATGATTGTGATTGTGTGATTGTGATTGTATGATTGCGATTGTATGATTGTGATTGTATGATTGTGATTGTATGATTGTGATAGTATGATTGTGATTGTATGACTGTGATCGTATGACTGTGATTGTATGATTGTGATTGTACGATTGTGATTGTATGATTGTGATTGTCTGATTGTGGTTCTATGATTGTGATTGTATGATTGTGATTGTATGATTGTGATTGTATGATTGTGATTGTATGATTGTGATTGTATGATTGTCATTGTCTGATTATGATTGTATGATTGTGATTGCATAATTGTGATTGTATGATTGTGATAGTATGATTGGGATTGTATGCTTGCGATTGTATGATTGTGATTGCATGATTGTGATAGTATGATTGCGATTGTATGATTTTGATTGTATGATTGTGATTGTATGATTGTGATTGTATGATTGTGATTGTATGATTGCGATTGTATGATTGTGATTGTAAGATTGTTTTTGTATGATTGTGATTGTATGATTGTGATTGTATGATTGCGATTGTATGATTGTGATTGTAAGATTGTTTTTGTATGATTGTGATTGTATAGTAGTAATTGTATGATTGTGATCGTATGATTGTGATTGTATGATTGTGATTGTACGATTGTGATTGTCTGATTGTGGTTTTATGATTGTGAATGTATGATTGTGATTGTATGATTGTGATTGTATGATTGTGATTGTATGATTGTCATTGTATGATTGTGATTGTATGATTGTGATTGTATGATTGTCATTGTATGATTATGATTGTATGATTCTGATTGCATGATTGTGATTGTATGGTTGTGATTGTATGATTGTGATGGTATGATTGTGATTGTATGATTGCGATAGTATGATTGTGATTGTATGATTGTGATTCAATGATTGTGAGTGTTTGATTGTGATTGTATGATTGTATTTGGGAGATTGTAATTGTATGATTGGGATTGTATGATTGTGATTGTATGATTATGATTGTATGATTGTGATTGTATGATTGTGATTGTATGATTGTGATTGTATGATTGTGATTGTATGATTGTGATTGTGTGATTGTGATTATATGATTGTGATCTTATGATTGTGATTGTATGATTGTGATTGTATGATTGTAATTGTATGATTGTGATGGTATGATTGTGATTGTATGATTGCGATAGTATGATTGTGATTGTATGATTGTGATTATATGATTATGATTGTATGATTGTGATTGTATGATTGTGATTGTATGATTGCGATTGTATGATTGCGATTGTATGATTGTGATTGTATGATTATGATTGTATGATTGTGATTGTATGATTATGATTGTATGGTTGTGATTGTATGATTGTGATGGTATGATTGTGATTGTATGATTGCGATAGTATGATTGTGATTGTGTGATTGTAATTGTATGATTATGATTGTATGATTGTGATTGTCTGATTGTGGTTGTATGATTGTGAATGTATGATTGTGATTGTATGATTGTGATTGTATGATTGTGATTGTATGATTGTGATTGTATGATTGTGATTGTCTGATTGTGGTTTTATGATTGTGAATGTATGATTGTGATTGTATGATTGTGATTGTATGATTGTGATTGTATGATTGTGATTGTCTGATTGTGGTTTTATGATTGTGAATGTATGATTGTGATTGTATGATTGTGATTGTATGATTGTGATTGTATGATTGTGATTGTATGATTGTGATTGTATGATTGTCATTGTATGATTATGATTGTATGATTCTGATTGCATGATTGTGATTGTATGATTGTGATTGTATGATTGTGATTGTATGATTGTGATTGTATGATTGTGATTGCGTGATTGTGATAGTATGATTGTGATTGTAAGATTGTGATTGTATGACTGTGATTGTACGATTGTGATTGTATGATTGTGATTGTATGATTGTAATTGTATGATTGTGATGGTATGATTGTGATTGTATGATTGCGGTAGTATGATTGTGATTGTATGATTGTGATTCAATGATTGTGAGTGTTTGATTGTGATTGTATGATTGTATTTGGGAGATTGTAATTGTATGATTGGGATTGTATGATTGTGATTGTATGATTATGATTGTATGATTGTGATTGTATGATTGTGATTGTATGATTGTGATTGTATGATTGTGATTGTGTGATTGTGATTATATGATTGTGATCTTATGATTGTGATTGTATGATTGTGATTGTATGATTGTAATTGTATGATTGTGATGGTATGATTGTGATTGTATGATTGCGATAGTATGATTGTGATTGTATGATTGTGATTATATGATTATGATTGTATGATTGTGATTGTATGATTGTGATTGTATGATTGCGATTGTATGATTGCGATTGTATGATTGTGATTGTATGATTATGATTGTATGGTTGTGATTGTATGATTCTGATTGTATGGTTGTGATTGTATGATTGTGATGGTATGATTGTGATCGTATGATTGCGATAGTATGATTGTGACTGTATGATTGTGATTGTATGATTGTGACTGTATGATTGCGATTGTATGATTGTGATTGTATGATTGTGATTGTATGATTGCGATAGTACGATTGTGATTGTATGATTGTGATTGTAATATTGTGATTGTATGATTGCGATTGTATGATTGTGATTGTATGATTATGATTGTATGGTTGTGATTGTATGATTCTGATTGTATGGTTGTGATTGTATGATTGTGATGGTATGATTGTGATCGTATGATTGCGATAGTATGATTGTGACTGTATGATTGTGATTGTATGATTGTGACTGTATGATTGCGATTGTATGATTGTGATTGTGTGATTGTGATTGTATGATTGCGATTGTATGATTGTGATTGTATGATTGTGATTGTATGATTGTGATAGTATGATTGTGATTGTATGACTGTGATCGTATGACTGTGATTGTATGATTGTGATTGTACGATTGTGATTGTATGATTGTGATTGTCTGATTGTGGTTCTATGATTGTGATTGTATGATTGTGATTGTATGATTGTGATTGTATGATTGTGATTGTATGATTGTGATTGTATGATTGTCATTGTCTGATTATGATTGTATGATTGTGATTGCATAATTGTGATTGTATGATTGTGATAGTATGATTGGGATTGTATGCTTGCGATTGTATGATTGTGATTGCATGATTGTGATAGTATGATTGCGATTGTATGATTTTGATTGTATGATTGTGATTGTATGATTGTGATTGTATGATTGTGATTGTATGATTGCGATTGTATGATTGTGATTGTAAGATTGTTTTTGTATGATTGTGATTGTATGATTGTGATTGTATGATTGCGATTGTATGATTGTGATTGTAAGATTGTTTTTGTATGATTGTGATTGTATAGTAGTAATTGTATGATTGTGATCGTATGATTGTGATTGTATGATTGTGATTGTACGATTGTGATTGTCTGATTGTGGTTTTATGATTGTGAATGTATGATTGTGATTGTATGATTGTGATTGTATGATTGTGATTGTATGATTGTCATTGTATGATTGTGATTGTATGATTGTGATTGTATGATTGTCATTGTATGATTATGATTGTATGATTCTGATTGCATGATTGTGATTGTATGGTTGTGATTGTATGATTGTGATGGTATGATTGTGATTGTATGATTGCGATAGTATGATTGTGATTGTATGATTGTGATTCAATGATTGTGAGTGTTTGATTGTGATTGTATGATTGTATTTGGGAGATTGTAATTGTATGATTGGGATTGTATGATTGTGATTGTATGATTATGATTGTATGATTGTGATTGTATGATTGTGATTGTATGATTGTGATTGTATGATTGTGATTGTATGATTGTGATTGTGTGATTGTGATTATATGATTGTGATCTTATGATTGTGATTGTATGATTGTGATTGTATGATTGTAATTGTATGATTGTGATGGTATGATTGTGATTGTATGATTGCGATAGTATGATTGTGATTGTATGATTGTGATTATATGATTATGATTGTATGATTGTGATTGTATGATTGTGATTGTATGATTGCGATTGTATGATTGCGATTGTATGATTGTGATTGTATGATTATGATTGTATGATTGTGATTGTATGATTATGATTGTATGGTTGTGATTGTATGATTGTGATGGTATGATTGTGATTGTATGATTGCGATAGTATGATTGTGATTGTATGATTGTGATTGTATGATCGTGACTGGAAGATTGTGATTGTATGATTGTGATTGTGTGATTGTGATTGTATGATTGCGATTGTATGATTGCGATTGTATGATTGTGATTGTATGATTGTGATAGTATGATAGTGATTGTATGACTGTGATTGTATGACTGTGATTGTATGATTGTGATTGTATGATTGTGATTGTATGATTGTGATTGTCTGATTGTGGTTCTATGATTGTGATTGTATGATTGTGATTGTATGATTGTGATTGTATGATTGTGATTGTATGATTGTCATTGTCTGATTATGATTGTATGATTGTGATTGCATGATTGTGATTGTATGATTGTGATAGTATGATTGTGATTGTATGATTGTGATTGTATGATTGTGGTTGTATGATTGTATTTGGGAGATTGTAATTGTATGATTGCGATTGTATGATTGTGATTGTATGATTGTGATTGTATGCTTGCGATTGTATGATTGTGATTGTATGATTCTGATTGTATGATTGTGATAGTATGATTGTGATTGTATGATTGTGATTGTATGATTGTGATTGTATGATTCTGATTGTATGATTGTATTTGGGATATTGTATTTTGGAGATAGTAATTGTATGATTGCGATTGTATGATTGTGATTGTATGATTGTGATTGTATGATTGTGATTGTATGATTGTGATTGTATGATTGTGATTGTGTGATTGTAATTGTATGATTATGATTGTATGATTCTGATTGTATGATGGTGATGGTATGATTGTGATTGTCTGATTGTGGTTTTATGATTGTGATTGTATGATTCTGATTGTATGATTGTATTTGGGATATTGTATTTTGGAGATAGTAATTGTATGATTGCGATTGTATGATTGTGAATGTATGATTGCGATTGTATGATTGTGATTGTATGATTGTGATTGTATGATTGTGATTGTATGATTGTGATTGTATGATTGTGATTGTGTGATTGTAATTGTATGATTATGATTGTATGATTGTGATTGTCTGATTGTGGTTGTATGATTGTGAATGTATGATTGTGATTGTATGATTGTGATTGTATGATTGTGATTGTATGATTGTGATTGTCTGATTGTGGTTTTATGATTGTGAATGTATGATTGTGATTGTATGATTGTGATTGTATGATTGCGATTGTATGATTGTGATTGTCTGATTGTGGTTTTATGATTGTGAATGTATGATTGTGATTGTATGATTGTGATTGTATGATTGTGATTGTATGATTGTGATTGTATGATTGTCATTGTATGATTATGATTGTATGATTCTGATTGCATGATTGTGATTGTATGATTGTGATTGTATGATTGTGATTGTATGATTGTGATTGTATGATTGTGATTGTGTGATTGCGATAGTATGATTGTGATTGTAAGATTGTGATTGTATGACTGTGATTGTACGATTGTGATTGTATGATTGTGATTGTATGATTGTAATTGTATGATTGTGATGGTATGATTGTGATTGTATGATTGCGGTAGTATGATTGTGATTGTATGATTGTGATTCAATGATTGTGAGTGTTTGATTGTGATTGTATGATTGTATTTGGGAGATTGTAATTGTATGATTGGGATTGTATGATTGTGATTGTATGATTATGATTGTATGATTGTGATTGTATGATTGTGATTGTATGATTGTGATTGTATGATTGTGATTGTGTGATTGTGATTATATGATTGTGATTGTATGATTGTGATTGTATGATTGTAATTGTATGATTGTGATGGTATGATTGTGATTGTATGATTGCGATAGTATGATTGTGATTGTATGATTGTGACTATATGATTATGATTGTATGATTGTGATTGTATGATTGTGATTGTATGATTGCGATTGTATGATTGCGATTGTATGATTGCGATTGTATGATTGTGATTGTATGATTATGATTGTATGATTGTGATTGTATGATTATGATTGTATGGTTGTGATTGTATGATTGTGATGGTATGATTGTGATTGTATGATTGCGATAGTATGATTGTGATTGTATGATTGTGATTGTATGATCGTGACTGGAAGATTGTGATTGTATGATTGTGATTGTGTGATTGTGATTGTATGATTGCGATTGTATGATTGCGATTGTATGATTGTGATTGTATGATTGTGATAGTATGATAGTGATTGCATGACTGTGATTGTATGACTGTGATTGTATGACTGTGATTGTATGATTGTGATTGTATGATTGTGATTGTATGATTGTGATTGTCTGATTGTGGTTCTATGATTGTGATTGTATGATTGTGATTGTATGATTGTGATTGTATGATTGTCATTGTCTGATTATGATTGTATGATTGTGATTGCATGATTGTGATTGTATGATTGTGATAGTATGATTGTGATTGTATGATTGTGATTGTATGATTGTGGTTGTATGATTGTATTTGGGAGATTGTAATTGTATGATTGCGATTGTATGATTGTGATTGTATGATTGTGATTGTATGCTTGCGATTGTATGATTGTGATTGTATGATTCTGATTGTATGATTGTGATAGTATGATTGTGGTTGTATGATTGTGATTGTATGATTGTGTTTGTATGATTCTGATTGTATGATTGTATTTGGGATATTGTATTTTGGAGATAGTAATTGTGTGATTGCGATTGTATGATTGTGATTGTATTATTGTGATTGTATGATTGTGATTTTATGATTGTGATTGTGTGATTGTAATTGTATGATTATGATTGTATGATTGTGATTGTATGATGGTGATGGTATGATTGTGATTGTCTGATTGTGGTTTTATGATTGTGAATGTATGATTGTGATTGTATGATTGTGATTGTATGATTGTCATTGTATGATTATGATTGTATGATTGTGATAGTATGATTGTGATTGTATGATTGTGATTGTATGATTCTGATTGTATGATTCTGATTGTATGATTGTATTTGGGATATTGTATTTTGGAGATTGTAATTGTATGATTGCGATTGTATGATTGTGATTGTATGATTGTGATTGTATGATTGTGATTGTATGATTGTGATTGTATGATTGTGATTGTATGATTGTGATTGTATGATTGTGATTGTATGATTGTGATTGTATGATTGTGATTGTGTGATTGTAATTGTATGATTATGATGGTATGATTGTGATTGTATGATGGTGATGGTATGATTGCGATTGTCTGATTGTGGTTTTATGATTGTGAATGTATGATTGTGATTGTATGATTGTGATTGTATGATTGTGATTGTATGATTGTCATTGTATGATTATGATTGTATGATTGTGATTGTATGATTGTGATTGTATGATTGTGATTGTGTGATTGTGATAGTACGATTGTGATTGTAAGATTGTGATTGTATGACTGTGATTGTACGATTGTGATTGTATGACTGTGATTGTATGATTATGATTGTATGATTGTGATAGTATGATTGTGATTGTATGATTGTGATTGTATGATTGTGATTGTATGATTCTGATTGTATGATTGTATTTGGGAGATTGTATTTTGGAGATTGTAATTGTATGATTGCGATTGTATGATTGTGATTGTATGATTGTGATTGTATGATTGTGATTGTATGATTGTGATTGTATGATTGTAATTGTATGATTATGATTGTATGATTGTGATTGTATGATGGTGATGGTATGATTGTGATTGTATGATTGCGATAGTACGATTGTGATTGTATGATTGTGATTGTAATATTGTGATTGTATGATTGCGATTGTATGATTGTGATTGTATGATTATGATTGTATGGTTGTGATTGTATGATTCTGATTGTATGGTTGTGATTGTATGATTGTGATGGTATGATTGTGATCGTATGATTGCGATAGTATGATTGTGACTGTATGATTGTGATTGTATGATTGTGACTGTATGATTGCGATTGTATGATTGTGATTGTGTGATTGTGATTGTATGATTGCGATTGTATGATTGCGATTGTATGATTGTGATTGTATGATTGTGATTGTATGATTGTGATTGTATGATTGTGGTTGTATGATTGTATTTGGGAGATTGTAATTGTATGATTGCGATTGTATGATTGTGATTGTATGATTGTGATTGTATGCTTGCGATTGTATGATTGTGATTGTATGATTCTGATTGTATGATTGTGATAGTATGATTGTGGTTGTATGATTGTGATTTTATGATTGTGATTGTCTGATTGTGGTTTTATGATTGTGAATGTATGATTGTGATTGTATGATTGTGATTGTATGATTGTGATTGTATGATTGTCATTGTATGATTATGATTGTATGATTGTGATTGTATGATTGTGATTGTACGATTGTGATTGTATGATTGTGATTGTCTGATTGTGGTTCTATGATTGTGATTGTATGATTGTGATTGTATGATTGTGATTGTATGATTGTGATTGTATGATTGTGATTGTATGATTGTCATTGTCTGATTATGATTGTATGATTGTGATTGCATAATTGTGATTGTATGATTGTGATAGTATGATTGGGATTGTATGCTTGCGATTGTATGATTGTGATTGTATGATTGTGATAGTATGATTGCGATTGTATGATTTTGATTGTATGATTGTGATTGTATGATGGTGATGGTATGATTGTGATTGTATGATTGCGATAGTACGATTGTGATTGTATGATTGTGATTGTAATATTGTGATTGTATGATTGCGATTGTATGATTGTGATTGTATGATTGTGATTGTATGATTGTGATTGTATGATTGTGATTGTGTGATTGTAATTGTATGATTATGATTGTATGATTGTGATTGTATGATGGTGATGGTATGATTGTGATTGTCTGATTGTGGTTTTATGATTGTGATTGTATGATTCTGATTGTATGATTGTATTTGGGATATTGTATTTTGGAGATAGTAATTGTATGATTGCGATTGTATGATTGTGAATGTATGATTGCGATTGTATGATTGTGATTGTATGATTGTGATTGTATGATTGTGATTGTATGATTGTGATTGTATGATTGTGATTGTGTGATTGTAATTGTATGATTATGATTGTATGATTGTGATTGTCTGATTGTGGTTGTATGATTGTGAATGTATGATTGTGATTGTATGATTGTGATTGTATGATTGTGATTGTATGATTGTGATTGTCTGATTGTGGTTTTATGATTGTGAATGTATGATTGTGATTGTATGATTGTGATTGTATGATTGCGATTGTATGATTGTGATTGTCTGATTGTGGTTTTATGATTGTGAATGTATGATTGTGATTGTATGATTGTGATTGTATGATTGTGATTGTATGATTGTGATTGTATGATTGTCATTGTATGATTATGATTGTATGATTCTGATTGCATGATTGTGATTGTATGATTGTGATTGTATGATTGTGATTGTATGATTGTGATTGTATGATTGTGATTGTGTGATTGCGATAGTATGATTGTGATTGTAAGATTGTGATTGTATGACTGTGATTGTACGATTGTGATTGTATGATTGTGATTGTATGATTGTAATTGTATGATTGTGATGGTATGATTGTGATTGTATGATTGCGGTAGTATGATTGTGATTGTATGATTGTGATTCAATGATTGTGAGTGTTTGATTGTGATTGTATGATTGTATTTGGGAGATTGTAATTGTATGATTGGGATTGTATGATTGTGATTGTATGATTATGATTGTATGATTGTGATTGTATGATTGTGATTGTATGATTGTGATTGTATGATTGTGATTGTGTGATTGTGATTATATGATTGTGATTGTATGATTGTGATTGTATGATTGTAATTGTATGATTGTGATGGTATGATTGTGATTGTATGATTGCGATAGTATGATTGTGATTGTATGATTGTGATTATATGATTATGATTGTATGATTGGGATTGTATGATTGTGATTGTATGATTGCGATTGTATGATTGCGATTGTATGATTGCGATTGTATGATTGTGATTGTATGATTATGATTGTATGATTGTGATTGTATGATTATGATTGTATGGTTGTGATTGTATGATTGTGATGGTATGATTGTGATTGTATGATTGCGATAGTATGATTGTGATTGTATGATTGTGATTGTATGATCGTGACTGGAAGATTGTGATTGTATGATTGTGATTGTGTGATTGTGATTGTATGATTGCGATTGTATGATTGCGATTGTATGATTGTGATTGTATGATTGTGATAGTATGATAGTGATTGCATGACTGTGATTGTATGACTGTGATTGTATGATTGTGATTGTATGATTGTGATTGTATGATTGTGATTGTCTGATTGTGGTTCTATGATTGTGATTGTATGATTGTGATTGTATGATTGTGATTGTATGATTGTCATTGTCTGATTATGATTGTATGATTGTGATTGCATGATTGTGATTGTATGATTGTGATAGTATGATTGTGATTGTATGATTGTGATTGTATGATTGTGGTTGTATGATTGTATTTGGGAGATTGTAATTGTATGATTGCGATTGTATGATTGTGATTGTATGATTGTGATTGTATGCTTGCGATTGTATGATTGTGATTGTATGATTCTGATTGTATGATTGTGATAGTATGATTGTGGTTGTATGATTGTGATTGTATGATTGTGTTTGTATGATTCTGATTGTATGATTGTATTTGGGATATTGTATTTTGGAGATAGTAATTGTATGATTGCGATTGTATGATTGTGATTGTATTATTGTGATTGTATGATTGTGATTTTATGATTGTGATTGTGTGATTGTAATTGTATGATTATGATTGTATGATTGTGATTGTATGATGGTGATGGTATGATTGTGATTGTCTGATTGTGGTTTTATGATTGTGAATGTATGATTGTGATTGTATGATTGTGATTGTATGATTGTCATTGTATGATTATGATTGTATGATTGTGATAGTATGATTGTGATTGTATGATTGTGATTGTATGATTCTGATTGTATGATTCTGATTGTATGATTGTATTTGGGATATTGTATTTTGGAGATTGTAATTGTATGATTGCGATTGTATGATTGTGATTGTATGATTGTGATTGTATGATTGTGATTGTATGATTGTGATTGTATGATTGTGATTGTATGATTGTGATTGTATGATTGTGATTGTATGATTGTGATTGTATGATTGTGATTGTGTGATTGTAATTGTATGATTATGATTGTATGATTGTGATTGTATGATGGTGATGGTATGATTGCGATTGTCTGATTGTGGTTTTATGATTGTGAATGTATGATTGTGATGGTATGATTGTGATTGTATGATTGCGATAGTATGATTGTGATTGTATGATTGTGATTATATGATTATGATTGTATGATTGTGATTGTATGATTGTGATTGTATGATTGCGATTGTATGATTGCGATTGTATGATTGCGATTGTATGATTGTGATTGTATGATTATGATTGTATGATTGTGATTGTATGATTATGATTGTATGGTTGTGATTGTATGATTGTGATGGTATGATTGTGATTGTATGATTGCGATAGTATGATTGTGATTGTATGATTGTGATTGTATGATCGTGACTGGAAGATTGTGATTGTATGATTGTGATTGTGTGATTGTGATTGTATGATTGCGATTGTATGATTGCGATTGTATGATTGTGATTGTATGATTGTGATAGTATGATAGTGATTGCATGACTGTGATTGTATGACTGTGATTGTATGATTGTGATTGTATGATTGTGATTGTATGATTGTGATTGTCTGATTGTGGTTCTATGATTGTGATTGTATGATTGTGATTGTATGATTGTGATTGTATGATTGTCATTGTCTGATTATGATTGTATGATTGTGATTGCATGATTGTGATTGTATGATTGTGATAGTATGATTGTGATTGTATGATTGTGATTGTATGATTGTGGTTGTATGATTGTATTTGGGAGATTGTAATTGTATGATTGCGATTGTATGATTGTGATTGTATGATTGTGATTGTATGCTTGCGATTGTATGATTGTGATTGTATGATTCTGATTGTATGATTGTGATAGTATGATTGTGGTTGTATGATTGTGATTGTATGATTGTGTTTGTATGATTCTGATTGTATGATTGTATTTGGGATATTGTATTTTGGAGATAGTAATTGTATGATTGCGATTGTATGATTGTGATTGTATTATTGTGATTGTATGATTGTGATTTTATGATTGTGATTGTGTGATTGTAATTGTATGATTATGATTGTATGATTGTGATTGTATGATGGTGATGGTATGATTGTGATTGTCTGATTGTGGTTTTATGATTGTGAATGTATGATTGTGATTGTATGATTGTGATTGTATGATTGTCATTGTATGATTATGATTGTATGATTGTGATAGTATGATTGTGATTGTATGATTGTGATTGTATGATTCTGATTGTATGATTCTGATTGTATGATTGTATTTGGGATATTGTATTTTGGAGATTGTAATTGTATGATTGCGATTGTATGATTGTGATTGTATGATTGTGATTGTATGATTGTGATTGTATGATTGTGATTGTATGATTGTGATTGTATGATTGTGATTGTATGATTGTGATTGTATGATTGTGATTGTATGATTGTGATTGTGTGATTGTAATTGTATGATTATGATTGTATGATTGTGATTGTATGATGGTGATGGTATGATTGCGATTGTCTGATTGTGGTTTTATGATTGTGAATGTATGATTGTGATTGTATGATTGTGATTGTATGATTGTGATTGTATGATTGTCATTGTATGATTATGATTGTATGATTGTGATTGTATGATTGTGATTGTATGATTGTGATTGTGTGATTGTGATAGTACGATTGTGATTGTAAGATTGTGATTGTATGACTGTGATTGTACGATTGTGATTGTATGACTGTGATTGTATGATTATGATTGTATGATTGTGATAGTATGATTGTGATTGTATGATTGTGATTGTATGATTGTGATTGTATGATTCTGATTGTATGATTGTATTTGGGAGATTGTATTTTGGAGATTGTAATTGTATGATTGCGATTGTATGATTGTGATTGTATGATTGTGATTGTATGATTGTGATTGTATGATTGTGATTGTATGATTGTAATTGTATGATTATGATTGTATGATTGTGATTGTATGATGGTGATGGTATGATTGTGATTGTATGATTGCGATAGTACGATTGTGATTGTATGATTGTGATTGTAATATTGTGATTGTATGATTGCGATTGTATGATTGTGATTGTATGATTATGATTGTATGGTTGTGATTGTATGATTCTGATTGTATGGTTGTGATTGTATGATTGTGATGGTATGATTGTGATCGTATGATTGCGATAGTATGATTGTGACTGTATGATTGTGATTGTATGATTGTGACTGTATGATTGCGATTGTATGATTGTGATTGTGTGATTGTGATTGTATGATTGCGATTGTATGATTGTGATTGTATGATTGTGATTGTATGATTGTGATAGTATGATTGTGATTGTATGACTGTGATCGTATGACTGTGATTGTATGATTGTGATTGTACGATTGTGATTGTATGATTGTGATTGTCTGATTGTGGTTCTATGATTGTGATTGTATGATTGTGATTGTATGATTGTGATTGTATGATTGTGATTGTATGATTGTGATTGTATGATTGTGATTGTATGATTGTCATTGTCTGATTATGATTGTATGATTGTGATTGCATAATTGTGATTGTATGATTGTGATAGTATGATTGGGATTGTATGCTTGCGATTGTATGATTGTGATTGTATGATTGTGATAGTATGATTGCGATTGTATGATTTTGATTGTATGATTGTGATTGTATGATTGTGATTGTATGATTGTGATTGTATGATTGTGATTGTATGATTGTGATTGTATGATTGCGATTGTATGATTGTGATTGTAAGATTGTTTTTGTATGATTGTAATTGTATGATTGCGATTGTATGATTGTGATTGTATGATTGTGATTGTATGATTGTGATTGTATGATTGTGATTGTATGATTGTGATTGTATGATTGTGATTGTGTGATTGTAATTGTATGATTATGATTGTATGATTGTGATTGTCTGATTGTGGTTGTATGATTGTGAATGTATGATTGTGATTGTATGATTGTGATTGTATGATTGTGATTGTATGATTGTGATTGTCTGATTGTGGTTTTATGATTGTGAATGTATGATTGTGATTGTATGATTGTGATTGTATGATTGTGATTGTATGATTGTGATTGTCTGATTGTGGTTTTATGATTGTGAATGTATGATTGTGATTGTATGATTGTGATTTTATGATTGTGATTGTATGATTGTCATTGTATGATTATGATTGTATGATTCTGATTGCATGATTGTGATTGTATGATTGTGATTGTATGATTGTGATTGTATGATTGTGATTGTATGATTGTGATTGTGTGATTGTGATAGTATGATTGTGATTGTAAGATTGTGATTGTATGACTGTGATTGTACGATTGTGATTGTATGATTGTGATTGTATGATTGTAATTGTATGATTGTGATGGTATGATTGTGATTGTATGATTGCGGTAGTATGATTGTGATTGTATGATTGTGATTCAATGATTGTGAGTGTTTGATTGTGATTGTATGATTGTATTTGGGAGATTGTAATTGTATGATTGGGATTGTATGATTGTGATTGTATGATTATGATTGTATGATTGTGATTGTATGATTGTGATTGTATGATTGTGATTGTATGATTGTGATTGTGTGATTGTGATTATATGATTGTGATCTTATGATTGTGATTGTATGATTGTGATTGTATGATTGTAATTGTATGATTGTGATGGTATGATTGTGATTGTATGATTGCGATAGTATGATTGTGATTGTATGATTGTGATTATATGATTATGATTGTATGATTGTGATTGTATGATTGTGATTGTATGATTGCGATTGTATGATTGCGATTGTATGATTGTGATTGTATGATTATGATTGTATGATTGTGATTGTATGATTATGATTGTATGGTTGTGATTGTATGATTGTGATGGTATGATTGTGATTGTATGATTGCGATAGTATGATTGTGATTGTATGATTGTGATTGTATGATCGTGACTGGAAGATTGTGATTGTATGATTGTGATTGTGTGATTGTGATTGTATGATTGCGATTGTATGATTGCGATTGTATGATTATGATTGTATGATTGTGATAGTATGATAGTGATTGTATGACTGTGATTGTATGACTGTGATTGTATGATTGTGATTGTATGATTGTGATAGTATGATTGTGATTGTATGATTGTGATTGTATGATTGTGGTTGTATGATTGTATTTGGGAGATTGTAATTGTATGATTGCGATTGTATGATTGTGATTGTATGATTGTGATTGTATGCTTGCGATTGTATGATTGTGATTGTATGATTCTGATTGTATGATTGTGATAGTATGATTGTGATTGTATGATTGTGATTGTATGATTGTGATTGTATGATTCTGATTGTATGATTGTATTTGGGATATTGTATTTTGGAGATAGTAATTGTATGATTGCGATTGTATGATTGTGATTGTATGATTGTGATTGTATGATTGTGATTGTATGATTGTGATTGTGTGATTGTAATTGTATGATTATGATTGTATGATTGTGATTGTATGATGGTGATGGTATGATTGTGATTGTCTGATTGTGGTTTTATGATTGTGAATGTATGATTGTGATTGTATGATTGTGATTGTATGATTGTCATTGTATGATTATGATTGTATGATTGTGATAGTATGATTGTGATTGTATGATTGTGATTGTATGATTCTGATTGTATGATTCTGATTGTATGATTGTATTTGGGATATTGTATTTTGGAGATTGTAATTGTATGATTGCGATTGTATGATTGTGATTGTATGATTGTGATTGTATGATTGTGATTGTATGATTGTGATTGTATGATTGTGATTGTGTGATTGTAATTGTATGATTATGATTGTATGATTGTGATTGTATGATGGTGATAGTATGATTGCGATTGTCTGATTGTGGTTTTATGATTGTGAATGTATGATTGTGATTGTATGATTGTGATTGTATGATTGTGATTGTATGATTGTCATTGTATGATTATGATTGTATGATTGTGATTGTATGATTGTGATTGTATGATTGTGATTGCGTGATTGCGATAGTACGATTGTGATTGTATGATTGTGATTGTAATATTGTGATTTTATGATTGCGATTGTATGATTGTGATTGTATGATTATGATTGTATGGTTGTGATTGTATGATTCTGATTGTATGGTTGTGATTGTATGATTGTGATGGTATGATTGTGATCGTATGATTGCGATAGTATGTTTGTGACTGTATGATTGTGATTGTATGATTGTGACTGTATGATTGCGATTGTATGATTGTGATTGTGTGATTGTGATTGTATGATTGCGATTGTATGATTGTGATTGTATGATTGTGATTGTATGATTGTGATAGTATGATTGTGATTGTATGACTGTGATCGTATGACTGTGATTGTATGATTGTGATTGTACGATTGTGATTGTATGATTGTGATTGTCTGATTGTGGTTCTATGATTGTGATTGTATGATTGTGATTGTATGATTGTGATTGTATGATTGTGATTGTATGATTGTGATTGTATGATTGTGATTGTATGATTGTCATTGTCTGATTATGATTGTATGATTGTGATTGTATGATTGTGATTGTATGATTGTGATTGTGTGATTGTAATTGTATGATTATGATTGTATGATTGTGATTGTCTGATTGTGGTTGTATGATTGTGAATGTATGATTGTGATTGTATGATTGTGATTGTATGATTGTGATTGTATGATTGTGATTGTCTGATTGTGGTTTTATGATTGTGAATGTATGATTGTGATTGTATGATTGTGATTGTATGATTGTGATTGTATGATTGTGATTGTCTGATTGTGGTTTTATGATTGTGAATGTATGATTGTGATTGTATGATTGTGATTTTATGATTGTGATTGTATGATTGTCATTGTATGATTATGATTGTATGATTCTGATTGCATGATTGTGATTGTATGATTGTGATTGTATGATTGTGATTGTATGATTGTGATTGTATGATTGTGATTGTGTGATTGTGATAGTATGATTGTGATTGTAAGATTGTGATTGTATGACTGTGATTGTACGATTGTGATTGTATGATTGTGATTGTATGATTGTAATTGTATGATTGTGATGGTATGATTGTGATTGTATGATTGCGGTAGTATGATTGTGATTGTATGATTGTGATTCAATGATTGTGAGTGTTTGATTGTGATTGTATGATTGTATTTGGGAGATTGTAATTGTATGATTGGGATTGTATGATTGTGATTGTATGATTGTGATTGTATGATTATGATTGTATGATTGTGATTGTATGATTGTGATTGTATGATTGTGATTGTATGATTGTGATTGTGTGATTGTGATTATATGATTGTGATCTTATGATTGTGATTGTATGATTGTGATTGTATGATTGTAATTGTATGATTGTGATGGTATGATTGTGATTGTATGATTGCGATAGTATGATTGTGATTGTATGATTGTGATTATATGATTATGATTGTATGATTGTGATTGTATGATTGTGATTGTATGATTGCGATTGTATGATTGCGATTGTATGATTGTGATTGTATGATTATGATTGTATGATTGTGATTGTATGATTATGATTGTATGGTTGTGATTGTATGATTGTGATGGTATGATTGTGATTGTATGATTGCGATAGTATGATTGTGATTGTATGATTGTGATTGTATGATCGTGACTGGAAGATTGTGATTGTATGATTGTGATTGTGTGATTGTGATTGTATGATTGCGATTGTATGATTGCGATTGTATGATTATGATTGTATGATTGTGATAGTATGATAGTGATTGTATGACTGTGATTGTATGACTGTGATTGTATGATTGTGATTGTATGATTGTGATAGTATGATTGTGATTGTATGATTGTGATTGTATGATTGTGGTTGTATGATTGTATTTGGGAGATTGTAATTGTATGATTGCGATTGTATGATTGTGATTGTATGATTGTGATTGTATGCTTGCGATTGTATGATTGTGATTGTATGATTCTGATTGTATGATTGTGATAGTATGATTGTGATTGTATGATTGTGATTGTATGATTGTGATTGTATGATTCTGATTGTATGATTGTATTTGGGATATTGTATTTTGGAGATAGTAATTGTATGATTGCGATTGTATGATTGTGATTGTATGATTGTGATTGTATGATTGTGATTGTATGATTGTGATTGTGTGATTGTAATTGTATGATTATGATTGTATGATTGTGATTGTATGATGGTGATGGTATGATTGTGATTGTCTGATTGTGGTTTTATGATTGTGAATGTATGATTGTGATTGTATGATTGTGATTGTATGATTGTCATTGTATGATTATGATTGTATGATTGTGATAGTATGATTGTGATTGTATGATTGTGATTGTATGATTCTGATTGTATGATTCTGATTGTATGATTGTATTTGGGATATTGTATTTTGGAGATTGTAATTGTATGATTGCGATTGTATGATTGTGATTGTATGATTGTGATTGTATGATTGTGATTGTATGATTGTGATTGTATGATTGTGATTGTGTGATTGTAATTGTATGATTATGATTGTATGATTGTGATTGTATGATGGTGATGGTATGATTGCGATTGTCTGATTGTGGTTTTATGATTGTGAATGTATGATTGTGATTGTATGATTGTGATTGTATGATTGTGATTGTATGATTGTCATTGTATGATTATGATTGTATGATTGTGATTGTATGATTGTGATTGTATGATTGTGATTGCGTGATTGTGATAGTACGATTGTGATTGTAAGATTGTGATTGTATGACTGTGATTGTACGATTGTGATTGTATGACTGTGATTGTATGATTATGATTGTATGATTGTGATAGTATGATTGTGATTGTATGATTGTGATTGTATGATTGTGATTGTATGATTCTGATTGTATGATTGTATTTGGGAGATTGTATTTTGGAGATTGTAATTGTATGATTGCGATTGTATGATTGTGATTGTATGATTGTGATTGTATGATTGTGATTGTATGATTGTGATAGTATGATAGTGATTGTATGACTGTGATTGTATGACTGTGATTGTATGATTGTGATTGTATGATTCTGATTGTATGATTGTATTTGGGATATTGTATTTTGGAGATTGTAATTGTATGATTGCGATTGTATGATTGTGATTGTATGATTGTGACTGTATGATTGTGATTGTATGATTGTGATTGTGTGATTGTAATTGTATGATTATGATTGTATGATTGTGATTGTCTGATTGTGGTTGTATGATTGTGAATGTATGATTGTGATTGTATGATTGTGATTGTATGATTGTGATTGTATGATTGTGATTGTCTGATTGTGGTTTTATGATTGTGAATGTATGATTGTGATTGTATGATTGTGATTGTATGATTGTGATTGTATGATTGTGATTGTCTGATTGTGGTTTTATGATTGTGAATGTATGATTGTGATTGTATGATTGTGATTGTATGATTGTGATTGTATGATTGTCATTGTATGATTATGATTGTATGATTCTGATTGCATGATTGTGATTGTATGATTGTGATTGTATGATTGTGACTGTATGATTGCGATTGTATGATTGTGATTGTGTGATTGTGATTGTATGATTGCGATTGTATGATTGTGATTGTATGATTGCGATTGTATGATTGCGATTGTATGATTGTGATTGTATGATTATGATTGTATGATTGTGATTGTATGATTATGATTGTATGGTTGTGATTGTATGATTGTGATGGTATGATTGTGATTGTATGATTGCGATAGTATGATTGTGATTGTATGATTGTGATTGTATGATCGTGACTGGAAGATTGTGATTGTATGATTGTGATTGTGTGATTGTGATTGTATGATTGCGATTGTATGATTGCGATTGTATGATTGTGATTGTATGATTGTGATAGTATGATAGTGATTGTATGACTGTGATTGTATGACTGTGATTGTATGATTGTGATTGTATGATTGTGATTGTATGATTGTGATTGTCTGATTGTGGTTCTATGATTGTGATTGTATGATTGTGATTGTATGATTGTCATTGTCTGATTATGATTGTATGATTGTGATTGCATGATTGTGATTGTATGATTGTGATAGTATGATTGTGATTGTATGATTGTGATTGTATGATTGTGGTTGTATGATTGTATTTGGGAGATTGTAATTGTATGATTGCGATTGTATGATTGTGATTGTATGATTGTGATTGTATGCTTGAGATTGTATGATTGTGATTGTATGATTCTGATTGTATGATTGTGATAGTATGATTGTGATTGTATGATTGTGATTGTATGATTGTGATTGTATGATTCTGATTGTATGATTGTATTTGGGATATTGTATTTTGGAGATAGTAATTGTATGATTGCGATTGTATGATTGTGATTGTATGGTTGTGATTGTATGATTGTGATTGTATGATTGTGATTGTATGATTGTGATTGTGTGATTGTAATTGTATGATTATGATTGTATGATTGTGATTGTATGATGGTGATGGTATGATTGTGATTGTCTGATTGTGGTTTTATGATTGTGAATGTATGATTGTGATTGTACGATTGTGATTGTATGATTGTCATTGTATGATTATGATTGTATGATTGTGATAGTATGATTGTGATTGTATGATTGTGATTGTATGATTGTGATTGTATGATTCTGATTGTATGATTGTATTTGGGATATTGTATTTTGGAGATTGTAATTGTATGATTGCGATTGTATGATTGTGATTGTATGATTGTGATTGTATGATTGTGATTGTATGATTGTGATTGTATGATTGTGATTGTGTGATTGTAATTGTATGATTATGATTGTATGATTGTGATTGTCTGATTGTGGTTGTATGATTGTGAATGTATGATTGTGATTGTATGATTGTGATTGTATGATTGTGATTGTATGATTGTGATTGTCTGATTATGGTTTTATGATTGTGAATGTATGATTGTGATTGTATGATTGTGATTGTATGATTGTGATTGTATGATTGTGATTGTCTGATTGTGGTTTTATGATTGTGAATGTATGATTGTGATTGTATGATTGTGATTGTATGATTGTGATTGTATGATTGTGATTGTATGATTGTGATTGTATGATTGTCATTGTATGATTATGATTGTATGATTCTGATTGCATGATTGTGATTGTATGATTGTGATTGTATGATTGTGATTGTATGATTGTGATTGTATGATTGTGATTGCGTGATTGTGATAGTATGATTGTGATTGTAAGATTGTGATTGTATGACTGTGATTGTACGATTGTGATTGTATGATTGTGATTGTATGATTGTAATTGTATGATTGTGATGGTATGATTGTGATTGTATGATTGCGGTAGTATGATTGTGATTGTATGATTGTGATTGTATGATTGTGACTGTATGATTGCGATTGTATGATTGTGATTGTGTGATTGTGATTGTATGATTGCGATTGTATGATTGTGATTGTATGATTGCGATTGTATGATTGCGATTGTATGATTGTGATTGTATGATTATGATTGTATGATTGTGATTGTATGATTATGATTGTATGGTTGTGATTGTATGATTGTGATGGTATGATTGTGATTGTATGATTGCGATAGTATGATTGTGATTGTATGATTGTGATTGTATGATCGTGACTGGAAGATTGTGATTGTATGATTGTGATTGTGTGATTGTGATTGTATGATTGCGATTGTATGATTGCGATTGTATGATTGTGATTGTATGATTGTGATAGTATGATAGTGATTGTATGACTGTGATTGTATGACTGTGATTGTATGATTGTGATTGTATGATTGTGATTGTATGATTGTGATTGTCTGATTGTGGTTCTATGATTGTGATTGTATGATTGTGATTGTATGATTGTCATTGTCTGATTATGATTGTATGATTGTGATTGCATGATTGTGATTGTATGATTGTGATAGTATGATTGTGATTGTATGATTGTGATTGTATGATTGTGGTTGTATGATTGTACTTGGGAGATTGTAATTGTATGATTGCGATTGTATGATTGTGATTGTATGATTGTGATTGTATGCTTGCGATTGTATGATTGTGATTGTATGATTCTGATTGTATGATTGTGATAGTATGATTGTGATTGTATGATTGTGATTGTATGATTGTGATTGTATGATTCTGATTGTATGATTGTATTTGGGATATTGTATTTTGGAGATAGTAATTGTATGATTGCGATTGTATGATTGTGATTGTATGATTGTGATTGTATGATTGTGATTGTATGATTGTGATTGTATGATTGTGATTGTATGATTGTGATTGTGTGATTGTAATTGTATGATTATGATTGTATGATTGTGATTGTATGATGGTGATGGTATGATTGTGATTGTCTGATTGTGGTTTTATGATTGTGAATGTATGATTGTGATTGTACGATTGTGATTGTATGATTGTCATTGTATGATTATGATTGTATGATTGTGATAGTATGATTGTGATTGTATGATTGTGATTGTATGATTGTGATTGTATGATTGTGATTGTATGATTCTGATTGTATGATTGTATTTGGGATATTGTATTCTGGAGATTGTAATTGTATGATTGCGATTGTATGATTGTGATTGTATGATTGTGATTGTATGATTGTGATTGTATGATTGTGATTGTATGATTGTGATTGTGTGATTGTAATTGTATGATTATGATTGTATGATTGTGATTGTCTGATTGTGGTTGTATGATTGTGAATGTATGATTGTGATTGTATGATTGTGATTGTATGATTGTGATTGTATGATTGTGATTGTATGATTGTGATTGTCTGATTGTGGTTTTATGATTGTGAATGTATGATTGTGATTGTATGATTGTGATTGTATGATTGTGATTGTATGATTGTGATTGTCTGATTGTGGTTTTATGATTGTGAATGTATGATTGTGATTGTATGATTGTGATTGTATGATTGTGATTGTATGATTGTGATTGTATGATTGTGATTGTATGATTGTCATTGTATGATTATGATTGTATGATTCTGATTGCATGATTGTGATTGTATGATTGTGATTGTATGATTGTGATTGTATGATTGTGATTGTATGATTGTGATTGCGTGATTGTGATAGTATGATTGTGATTGTAAGATTGTGATTGTATGACTGTGATTGTACGATTGTGATTGTATGATTGTGATTGTATGATTGTAATTGTATGATTGTGATGGTATGATTGTGATTGTATGATTGCGGTAGTATGATTGTGATTGTATGATTGTGATTCAATGATTGTGAGTGTTTGATTGTGATTGTATGATTGTATTTGGGAGATTGTAATTGTATGATTGGGATTGTATGATTGTGATTGTATGATTATGATTGTATGATTGTGATTGTATGATTGTGATTGTATGATTGTGATTGTATGATTGTGATTGTGTGATTGTGATTATATGATTGTGATCTTATGATTGTGATTGTATGATTGTGATTGTATGATTGTAATTGTATGATTGTGATGGTATGATTGTGATTGTATGATTGCGATAGTATGATTGTGATTGTATGATTGTGATTATATGATTATGATTGTATGATTGTGATTGTATGATTGTGATTGTATGATTGCGATTGTATGATTGCGATTGTATGATTGTGATTGTATGATTATGATTGTATGATTGTGATTGTATGATTATGATTGTATGGTTGTGATTGTATGATTGTGGTGGTATGATTGTGATTGTATGATTGCGATAGTATGATTGTGATTGTATGATTGTGATTGTATGATCGTGACTGGAAGATTGTGATTGTATGATTGTGATTGTGTGATTGTGATTGTATGATTGCGATTGTATGATTGCGATTGTATGATTGTGATTGTATGATTGTGATAGTATGATAGTGATTGTATGACTGTGATTGTATGACTGTGATTGTATGATTGTGATTGTATGATTGTGATTGTATGATTGTGATTGTCTGATTGTGGTTCTATGATTGTGATTGTATGATTGTGATTGTATGATTGTGATTGTATGATTGTCATTGTCTGATTATGATTGTATGATTGTGATTGCATGATTGTGATTGTATGATTGTGATAGTATGATTGTGATTGTATGATTGTGATTGTATGATTGTGGTTGTATGATTGTATTTGGGAGATTGTAATTGTATGATTGCCATTGTATGATTGTGATTGTATGATTGTGATTGTATGCTTGCGATTGTATGATTGTGATTGTATGATTCTGATTGTATGATTGTGATAGTATGATTGTGGTTGTATGATTGTGATTGTATGATTGTCATTGTATGATTGTGATTGTATGATTGTGATTGTATGATTCTGACTGTATGATTGTATTTGGGAGATTGTATTTTGGAGATTGTAATTGTATGATTGCGATTGTATGATTGTGATTGTATGATTGTGATTGTATGATTGTGATTGTATGATTGTGATTGTATGATTGTAATTGTATGATTATGATTGTATGATTGTGATTGTATGATGGTGATGGTATGATTGTGATTGTCTGATTGTGGTTTTATGATTGTGAATGTATGATTGTGATTGTATGATTGTGATTGTATGATTGTGATTGTATGATTGTCATTGTATGATTATGATTGTATGATTGTGATTGTATGATTGTGATTGTATGATTGTGATTGTATGATTGTGATTGTATGATTGTGATTGTATGATTGTGATTGTATGATTCTGATTGTATGATTGTATTTGGGAGATTGTATTTTGGAGATTGTAATTGTATGATTGCGATTGTATGATTGTGATTGTATGATTGTGATTGTATGATTGTGATTGTATGATTGCGATAGTACGATTGTGATTGTATGATTGTGATTGTAATATTGTGATTGTATGATTGCGATTGTATGATTGTGATTGTATGATTATGATTGTATGGTTGTGATTGTATGATTCTGATTGTATGGTTGTGATTGTATGATTGTGATGGTATGATTGTGATCGTATGATTGCGATAGTATGATTGTGACTGTATGATTGTGATTGTATGATTGTGACTGTATGATTGCGATTGTATGATTGTGATTGTGTGATTGTGATTGTATGATTGCGATTGTATGATTGTGATTGTATGATTGTGATTGTATGATTGTGATAGTATGATTGTGATTGTATGACTGTGATCGTATGACTGTGATTGTATGATTGTGATTGTACGATTGTGATTGTATGATTGTGATTGTCTGATTGTGGTTCTATGATTGTGATTGTATGATTGTGATTGTATGATTGTGATTGTATGATTGTGATTGTATGATTGTGATTGTATGATTGTCATTGTCTGATTATGATTGTATGATTGTGATTGCATAATTGTGATTGTATGATTGTGATAGTATGATTGGGATTGTATGCTTGCGATTGTATGATTGTGATTGCATGATTGTGATAGTATGGTTGCGATTGTATGATTTTGATTGTATGATTGTGATTGTATGATTGTGATTGTATGATTGTGATTGTATGATTGCGATTGTATGATTGTGATTGTAAGATTGTTTTTGTATGATTGTGATTGTATGATTGTGATTGTATGATTGCGATTGTATGATTGTGATTGTAAGATTGTTTTTGTATGATTGTGATTGTATAGTAGTAATTGTATGATTGTGATCGTATGATTGTGATTGTATGATTGTGATTGTACGATTGTGATTGTCTGATTGTGGTTTTATGATTGTGAATGTATGATTGTGATTGTATGATTGTGATTGTATGATTGTGATTGTATGATTGTCATTGTATGATTGTGATTGTATGATTGTGATTGTATGATTGTCATTGTATGATTATGATTGTATGATTGTGATTGTATGATTGTGATTGTATGATTGTGGTTGTATGATTGTATTTGGGAGATTGTAATTGTATGATTGCCATTGTATGATTGTGATTGTATGATTGTGATTGTATGCTTGCGATTGTATGATTGTGATTGTATGATTCTGATTGTATGATTGTGATAGTATGATTGTGGTTGTATGATTGTGATTGTATGATTGTGATTGTATGATTCTGATTGTATGATTGTATTTGGGATATTGTATTTTGGAGATAGTAATTGTATGATTGCGATTGTATGATTGTGATTGTATGATTGTGATTGTATGATTGTGATTGTATGATTGTGATTGTGTGATTGTAATTGTATGATTATGATTGTATGATTGTGATTGTATGATGGTGATGGTATGATTGTGATTGTCTGATTGTGGTTTTATGACTGTGAATGTATGATTGTGATTGTATGATTGTGATTGTATGATTGTCATTGTATGATTGTGATTGTATGATTGTGATTGTATGATTCTGACTGTATGATTGTATTTGGGAGATTGTATTTTGGAGATTGTAATTGTATGATTGCGATTGTATGATTGTGATTGTATGATTGTGATTGTATGATTGTGATTGTATGATTGTGATTGTATGATTGTAATTGTATGATTATGATTGTATGATTGTGATTGTATGATGGTGATGGTATGATTGTGATTGTCTGATTGTGGTTTTATGATTGTGAATGTATGATTGTGATTGTATGATTGTGATTGTATGATTGTGATTGTATGATTGTCATTGTATGATTATGATTGTATGATTGTGATTGTATGATTGTGATTGTATGATTGTGATTGTATGATTGTGATTGTGTGATTATGATAGTACGATTGTGATTGTAAGATTGTGATTGTATGACTGTGATTGTACGATTGTGATTGTATGACTGTGATTGTATGATTATGATTGTATGATTGTGATAGTATGATTGTGATTGTATGATTGTGATTGTATGATTGTGATTGTATGATTCTGATTGTATGATTGTATTTGGGAGATTGTATTTTGGAGATTGTAATTGTATGATTGCGATTGTATGATTGTGATTGTATGATTGTGATTGTATGATTGTGATTGTATGATTGCGATAGTACGATTGTGATTGTATGATTGTGATTGTAATATTGTGATTGTATGATTGCGATTGTATGATTGTGATTGTATGATTATGATTGTATGGTTGTGATTGTATGATTCTGATTGTATGGTTGTGATTGTATGATTGTGATGGTATGATTGTGATCGTATGATTGCGATAGTATGATTGTGACTGTATGATTGTGATTGTATGATTGTGACTGTATGATTGCGATTGTATGATTGTGATTGTGTGATTGTGATTGTATGATTGCGATTGTATGATTGTGATTGTATGATTGTGATTGTATGATTGTGATAGTATGATTGTGATTGTATGACTGTGATCGTATGACTGTGATTGTATGATTGTGATTGTACGATTGTGATTGTATGATTGTGATTGTCTGATTGTGGTTCTATGATTGTGATTGTATGATTGTGATTGTATGATTGTGATTGTATGATTGTGATTGTATGATTGTGATTGTATGATTGTCATTGTCTGATTATGATTGTATGATTGTGATTGCATAATTGTGATTGTATGATTGTGATAGTATGATTGGGATTGTATGCTTGCGATTGTATGATTGTGATTGCATGATTGTGATAGTATGATTGCGATTGTATGATTTTGATTGTATGATTGTGATTGTATGATTGTGATTGTATGATTGTGATTGTATGATTGCGATTGTATGATTGTGATTGTAAGATTGTTTTTGTATGATTGTGATTGTATGATTGTGATTGTATGATTGCGATTGTATGATTGTGATTGTAAGATTGTTTTTGTATGATTGTGATTGTATAGTAGTAATTGTATGATTGTGATCGTATGATTGTGATTGTATGATTGTGATTGTACGATTGTGATTGTCTGATTGTGGTTTTATGATTGTGAATGTATGATTGTGATTGTATGATTGTGATTGTATGATTGTGATTGTATGATTGTCATTGTATGATTGTGATTGTATGATTGTGATTGTATGATTGTCATTGTATGATTATGATTGTATGATTCTGATTGCATGATTGTGATTGTATGGTTGTGATTGTATGATTGTGATGGTATGATTGTGATTGTATGATTGCGATAGTATGATTGTGATTGTATGATTGTGATTCAATGATTGTGAGTGTTTGATTGTGATTGTATGATTGTATTTGGGAGATTGTAATTGTATGATTGGGATTGTATGATTGTGATTGTATGATTATGATTGTATGATTGTGATTGTATGATTGTGATTGTATGATTGTGATTGTATGATTGTGATTGTATGATTGTGATTGTGTGATTGTGATTATATGATTGTGATCTTATGATTGTGATTGTATGATTGTGATTGTATGATTGTAATTGTATGATTGTGATGGTATGATTGTGATTGTATGATTGCGATAGTATGATTGTGATTGTATGATTGTGATTATATGATTATGATTGTATGATTGTGATTGTATGATTGTGATTGTATGATTGCGATTGTATGATTGCGATTGTATGATTGTGATTGTATGATTATGATTGTATGATTGTGATTGTATGATTATGATTGTATGGTTGTGATTGTATGATTGTGATGGTATGATTGTGATTGTATGATTGCGATAGTATGATTGTGATTGTATGATTGTGATTGTATGATCGTGACTGGAAGATTGTGATTGTATGATTGTGATTGTGTGATTGTGATTGTATGATTGCGATTGTATGATTGCGATTGTATGATTGTGATTGTATGATTGTGATAGTATGATAGTGATTGTATGACTGTGATTGTATGACTGTGATTGTATGATTGTGATTGTATGATTGTGATTGTATGATTGTGATTGTCTGATTGTGGTTCTATGATTGTGATTGTATGATTGTGATTGTATGATTGTGATTGTATGATTGTCATTGTCTGATTATGATTGTATGATTGTGATTGCATGATTGTGATTGTATGATTGTGATAGTATGATTGTGATTGTATGATTGTGATTGTATGATTGTGGTTGTATGATTGTATTTGGGAGATTGTAATTGTATGATTGCGATTGTATGATTGTGATTGTATGATTGTGATTGTATGCTTGCGATTGTATGATTGTGATTGTATGATTCTGATTGTATGATTGTGATAGTATGATTGTGATTGTATGATTGTGATTGTATGATTGTGATTGTATGATTCTGATTGTATGATTGTATTTGGGATATTGTATTTTGGAGATAGTAATTGTATGATTGCGATTGTATGATTGTGATTGTATGATTGTGATTGTATGATTGTGATTGTATGATTGTGATTGTATGATTGTGATTGTATGATTGTGATTGTGTGATTGTAATTGTATGATTATGATTGTATGATTCTGATTGTATGATGGTGATGGTATGATTGTGATTGTCTGATTGTGGTTTTATGATTGTGATTGTATGATTCTGATTGTATGATTGTATTTGGGATATTGTATTTTGGAGATAGTAATTGTATGATTGCGATTGTATGATTGTGAATGTATGATTGCGATTGTATGATTGTGATTGTATGATTGTGATTGTATGATTGTGATTGTATGATTGTGATTGTATGATTGTGATTGTGTGATTGTAATTGTATGATTATGATTGTATGATTGTGATTGTCTGATTGTGGTTGTATGATTGTGAATGTATGATTGTGATTGTATGATTGTGATTGTATGATTGTGATTGTATGATTGTGATTGTCTGATTGTGGTTTTATGATTGTGAATGTATGATTGTGATTGTATGATTGTGATTGTATGATTGCGATTGTATGATTGTGATTGTCTGATTGTGGTTTTATGATTGTGAATGTATGATTGTGATTGTATGATTGTGATTGTATGATTGTGATTGTATGATTGTGATTGTATGATTGTCATTGTATGATTATGATTGTATGATTCTGATTGCATGATTGTGATTGTATGATTGTGATTGTATGATTGTGATTGTATGATTGTGATTGTATGATTGTGATTGTGTGATTGCGATAGTATGATTGTGATTGTAAGATTGTGATTGTATGACTGTGATTGTACGATTGTGATTGTATGATTGTGATTGTATGATTGTAATTGTATGATTGTGATGGTATGATTGTGATTGTATGATTGCGGTAGTATGATTGTGATTGTATGATTGTGATTCAATGATTGTGAGTGTTTGATTGTGATTGTATGATTGTATTTGGGAGATTGTAATTGTATGATTGGGATTGTATGATTGTGATTGTATGATTATGATTGTATGATTGTGATTGTATGATTGTGATTGTATGATTGTGATTGTATGATTGTGATTGTGTGATTGTGATTATATGATTGTGATTGTATGATTGTGATTGTATGATTGTAATTGTATGATTGTGATGGTATGATTGTGATTGTATGATTGCGATAGTATGATTGTGATTGTATGATTGTGACTATATGATTATGATTGTATGATTGTGATTGTATGATTGTGATTGTATGATTGCGATTGTATGATTGCGATTGTATGATTGCGATTGTATGATTGCGATTGTATGATTATGATTGTATGATTGTGATTGTATGATTATGATTGTATGGTTGTGATTGTATGATTGTGATGGTATGATTGTGATTGTATGATTGCGATAGTATGATTGTGATTGTATGATTGTGATTGTATGATCGTGACTGGAAGATTGTGATTGTATGATTGTGATTGTGTGATTGTGATTGTATGATTGCGATTGTATGATTGCGATTGTATGATTGTGATTGTATGATTGTGATAGTATGATAGTGATTGCATGACTGTGATTGTATGACTGTGATTGTATGACTGTGATTGTATGATTGTGATTGTATGATTGTGATTGTATGATTGTGATTGTCTGATTGTGGTTCTATGATTGTGATTGTATGATTGTGATTGTATGATTGTGATTGTATGATTGTCATTGTCTGATTATGATTGTATGATTGTGATTGCATGATTGTGATTGTATGATTGTGATAGTATGATTGTGATTGTATGATTGTGATTGTATGATTGTGGTTGTATGATTGTATTTGGGAGATTGTAATTGTATGATTGCGATTGTATGATTGTGATTGTATGATTGTGATTGTATGCTTGCGATTGTATGATTGTGATTGTATGATTCTGATTGTATGATTGTGATAGTATGATTGTGGTTGTATGATTGTGATTGTATGATTGTGTTTGTATGATTCTGATTGTATGATTGTATTTGGGATATTGTATTTTGGAGATAGTAATTGTGTGATTGCGATTGTATGATTGTGATTGTATTATTGTGATTGTATGATTGTGATTTTATGATTGTGATTGTGTGATTGTAATTGTATGATTATGATTGTATGATTGTGATTGTATGATGGTGATGGTATGATTGTGATTGTCTGATTGTGGTTTTATGATTGTGAATGTATGATTGTGATTGTATGATTGTGATTGTATGATTGTCATTGTATGATTATGATTGTATGATTGTGATAGTATGATTGTGATTGTATGATTGTGATTGTATGATTCTGATTGTATGATTCTGATTGTATGATTGTATTTGGGATATTGTATTTTGGAGATTGTAATTGTATGATTGCGATTGTATGATTGTGATTGTATGATTGTGATTGTATGATTGTGATTGTATGATTGTGATTGTATGATTGTGATTGTATGATTGTGATTGTATGATTGTGATTGTATGATTGTGATTGTATGATTGTGATTGTGTGATTGTAATTGTATGATTATGATTGTATGATTGTGATTGTATGATGGTGATGGTATGATTGCGATTGTCTGATTGTGGTTTTATGATTGTGAATGTATGATTGTGATTGTATGATTGTGATTGTATGATTGTGATTGTATGATTGTCATTGTATGATTATGATTGTATGATTGTGATTGTATGATTGTGATTGTATGATTGTGATTGTGTGATTGTGATAGTACGATTGTGATTGTAAGATTGTGATTGTATGACTGTGATTGTACGATTGTGATTGTATGACTGTGATTGTATGATTATGATTGTATGATTGTGATAGTATGATTGTGATTGTATGATTGTGATTGTATGATTGTGATTGTATGATTCTGATTGTATGATTGTATTTGGGAGATTGTACTTTGGAGATTGTAATTGTATGATTGCGATTGTATGATTGTGATTGTATGATTGTGATTGTATGATTGTGATTGTATGATTGTGATTGTATGATTGTAATTGTATGATTATGATTGTATGATTGTGATTGTATGATGGTGATGGTATGATTGTGATTGTATGATTGCGATAGTACGATTGTGATTGTATGATTGTGATTGTAATATTGTGATTGTATGATTGCGATTGTATGATTGTGATTGTATGATTATGATTGTATGGTTGTGATTGTATGATTCTGATTGTATGGTTGTGATTGTATGATTGTGATGGTATGATTGTGATCGTATGATTGCGATAGTATGATTGTGACTGTATGATTGTGATTGTATGATTGTGACTGTATGATTGCGATTGTATGATTGTGATTGTGTGATTGTGATTGTATGATTGCGATTGTATGATTGCGATTGTATGATTGTGATTGTATGATTGTGATTGTATGATTGTGATTGTATGATTGTGGTTGTATGATTGTATTTGGGAGATTGTAATTGTATGATTGCGATTGTATGATTGTGATTGTATGATTGTGATTGTATGCTTGCGATTGTATGATTGTGATTGTATGATTCTGATTGTATGATTGTGATAGTATGATTGTGGTTGTATGATTGTGATTTTATGATTGTGATTGTCTGATTGTGGTTTTATGATTGTGAATGTATGATTGTGATTGTATGATTGTGATTGTATGATTGTGATTGTATGATTGTCATTGTATGATTATGATTGTATGATTGTGATTGTATGATTGTGATTGTACGATTGTGATTGTATGATTGTGATTGTCTGATTGTGGTTCTATGATTGTGATTGTATGATTGTGATTGTATGATTGTGATTGTATGATTGTGATTGTATGATTGTGATTGTATGATTGTCATTGTCTGATTATGATTGTATGATTGTGATTGCATAATTGTGATTGTATGATTGTGATAGTATGATTGGGATTGTATGCTTGCGATTGTATGATTGTGATTGTATGATTGTGATAGTATGATTGCGATTGTATGATTTTGATTGTATGATTGTGATTGTATGATTGTGATTGTATGATTGTGATTGTATGATTGCGATTGTATGATTGTGATTGTAAGATTGTTTTTGTATGATTGTGATTGTATGATTGTGATTGTATGATTGCGATTGTATGATTGTGATTGTAAGATTGTTTTTGTATGATTGTGATTGTATAGTAGTAATTGTATGATTGTGATCGTATGATTGTGATTGTATGATTGTGATTGTACGATTGTGATTGTCTGATTGTGGTTTTATGATTGTGAATGTATGATTGTGATTGTATGATTGTGATTGTATGATTGTGATTGTATGATTGTCATTGTATGATTGTGATTGTATGATTGTGATTGTATGATTGTCATTGTATGATTATGATTGTATGATTCTGATTGCATGATTGTGATTGTATGGTTGTGATTGTATGATTGTGATGGTATGATTGTGATTGTATGATTGCGATAGTATGATTGTGATTGTATGATTGTGATTGTATGATCGTGACTGGAAGATTGTGATTGTATGATTGTGATTGTGTGATTGTGATTGTATGATTGCGATTGTATGATTGCGATTGTATGATTGTGATTGTATGATTGTGATAGTATGATAGTGATTGTATGACTGTGATTGTATGACTGTGATTGTATGATTGTGATTGTATGATTGTGATTGTATGATTATGATTGTATGGTTGTGATTGTATGATTGTGATGGTATGATTGTGATTGTATGATTGCGATAGTATGATTGTGATTGTATGATTGTGATTCAATGATTGTGAGTGTTTGATTGTGATTGTATGATTGTATTTGGGAGATTGTAATTGTATGATTGGGATTGTATGATTGTGATTGTATGATTATGATTGTATGATTGTGATTGTATGATTGTGATTGTATGATTGCGATTGTATGATTGCGATTGTATGATTGTGATTGTATGATTATGATTGTATGATTGTGATTGTATGATTATGATTGTATGGTTGTGATTGTATGATTGTGATGGTATGATTGTGATTGTATGATTGCGATAGTATGATTGTGATTGTATGATTGTGATTGTATGATCGTGACTGGAAGATTGTGATTGTATGATTGTGATTGTGTGATTGTGATTGTATGATTGCGATTGTATGATTGCGATTGTATGATTGTGATTGTATGATTGTGATAGTATGATAGTGATTGTATGACTGTGATTGTATGACTGTGATTGTATGATTGTGATTGTATGATTGTGATTGTATGATTGTGATTGTCTGATTGTGGTTCTATGATTGTGATTGTATGATTGTGATTGTATGATTGTGATTGTATGATTGTCATTGTCTGATTATGATTGTATGATTGTGATTGCATGATTGTGATTGTATGATTGTGATAGTATGATTGTGATTGTATGATTGTGATTGTATGATTGTGGTTGTATGATTGTATTTGGGAGATTGTAATTGTATGATTGCGATTGTATGATTGTGATTGTATGATTGTGATTGTATGCTTGCGATTGTATGATTGTGATTGTATGATTCTGATTGTATGATTGTGATAGTATGATTGTGATTGTATGATTGTGATTGTATGATTGTGATTGTATGATTCTGATTGTATGATTGTATTTGGGATATTGTATTTTGGAGATAGTAATTGTATGATTGCGATTGTATGATTGTGATTGTATGATTGTGATTGTATGATTGTGATTGTATGATTGTGATTGTGTGATTGTAATTGTATGATTATGATTGTATGATTGTGATTGTATGATGGTGATGGTATGATTGTGATTGTCTGATTGTGGTTTTATGATTGTGATTGTATGATTCTGATTGTATGATTGTATTTGGGATATTGTATTTTGGAGATAGTAATTGTATGATTGCGATTGTATGATTGTGAATGTATGATTGCGATTGTATGATTGTGATTGTATGATTGTGATTGTATGATTGTGATTGTATGATTGTGATTGTATGATTGTGATTGTGTGATTGTAATTGTATGATTATGATTGTATGATTGTGATTGTCTGATTGTGGTTGTATGATTGTGAATGTATGATTGTGATTGTATGATTGTGATTGTATGATTGTGATTGTATGATTGTGATTGTCTGATTGTGGTTTTATGATTGTGAATGTATGATTGTGATTGTATGATTGTGATTGTATGATTGCGATTGTATGATTGTGATTGTCTGATTGTGGTTTTATGATTGTGAATGTATGATTGTGATTGTATGATTGTGATTGTATGATTGTGATTGTATGATTGTGATTGTATGATTGTCATTGTATGATTATGATTGTATGATTCTGATTGCATGATTGTGATTGTATGATTGTGATTGTATGATTGTGATTGTATGATTGTGATTGTATGATTGTGATTGTGTGATTGCGATAGTATGATTGTGATTGTAAGATTGTGATTGTATGACTGTGACTGTACGATTGTGATTGTATGATTGTGATTGTATGATTGTAATTGTATGATTGTGATGGTATGATTGTGATTGTATGATTGCGGTAGTATGATTGTGATTGTATGATTGTGATTCAATGATTGTGAGTGTTTGATTGTGATTGTATGATTGTATTTGGGAGATTGTAATTGTATGATTGGGATTGTATGATTGTGATTGTATGATTATGATTGTATGATTGTGATTGTATGATTGTGATTGTATGATTGTGATTGTATGATTGTGATTGTGTGATTGTGATTATATGATTGTGATTGTATGATTGTGATTGTATGATTGTAATTGTATGATTGTGATGGTATGATTGTGATTGTATGATTGCGATAGTATGATTGTGGTTGTATGATTGTGATTATATGATTATGATTGTATGATTGTGATTGTATGATTGTGATTGTATGATTGCGATTGTATGATTGCGATTGTATGATTGCGATTGTATGATTGTGATTGTATGATTATGATTGTATGATTGTGATTGTATGATTATGATTGTATGGTTGTGATTGTATGATTGTGATGGTATGATTGTGATTGTATGATTGCGATAGTATGATTGTGATTGTATGATTGTGATTGTATGATCGTGACTGGAAGATTGTGATTGTATGATTGTGATTGTGTGATTGTGATTGTATGATTGCGATTGTATGATTGCGATTGTATGATTGTGATTGTATGATTGTGATAGTATGATAGTGATTGCATGACTGTGATTGTATGACTGTGATTGTATGATTGTGATTGTATGATTGTGATTGTATGATTGTGATTGTCTGATTGTGGTTCTATGATTGTGATTGTATGATTGTGATTGTATGATTGTGATTGTATGATTGTCATTGTCTGATTATGATTGTATGATTGTGATTGCATGATTGTGATTGTATGATTGTGATAGTATGATAGTGATTGTATGACTGTGATTGTATGACTGTGATTGTATGATTGTGATTGTATGATTGTGATTGTATGATTGTGATTGTCTGATTGTGGTTCTATGATTGTGATTGTATGATTGTGATTGTATGATTGTGATTGTATGATTGTCATTGTCTGATTATGATTGTATGATTGTGATTGCATGATTGTGATTGTATGATTGTGATAGTATGATTGTGATTGTATGATTGTGATTGTATGATTGTGGTTGTATGATTGTATTTGGGAGATTGTAATTGTATGATTGCGATTGTATGATTGTGATTGTATGATTGTGATTGTATGCTTGCGATTGTATGATTGTGATTGTATGATTCTGATTGTATGATTGTGATAGTATGATTGTGATTGTATGATTGTGATTGTATGATTGTGATTGTATGATTCTGATTGTATGATTGTATTTGGGATATTGTATTTTGGAGATAGTAATTGTATGATTGCGATTGTATGATTGTGATTGTATGATTGTGATTGTATGATTGTGATTGTATGATTGTGATTGTGTGATTGTAATTGTATGATTATGATTGTATGATTGTGATTGTATGATGGTGATGGTATGATTGTGATTGTCTGATTGTGGTTTTATGATTGTGATTGTATGATTCTGATTGTATGATTGTATTTGGGATATTGTATTTTGGAGATAGTAATTGTATGATTGCGATTGTATGATTGTGAATGTATGATTGCGATTGTATGATTGTGATTGTATGATTGTGATTGTATGATTGTGATTGTATGATTGTGATTGTATGATTGTGATTGTGTGATTGTAATTGTATGATTATGATTGTATGATTGTGATTGTCTGATTGTGGTTGTATGATTGTGAATGTATGATTGTGATTGTATGATTGTGATTGTATGATTGTGATTGTATGATTGTGATTGTCTGATTGTGGTTTTATGATTGTGAATGTATGATTGTGATTGTATGATTGTGATTGTATGATTGCGATTGTATGATTGTGATTGTCTGATTGTGGTTTTATGATTGTGAATGTATGATTGTGATTGTATGATTGTGATTGTATGATTGTGATTGTATGATTGTGATTGTATGATTGTCATTGTATGATTATGATTGTATGATTCTGATTGCATGATTGTGATTGTATGATTGTGATTGTATGATTGTGATTGTATGATTGTGATTGTATGATTGTGATTGTGTGATTGCGATAGTATGATTGTGATTGTAAGATTGTGATTGTATGACTGTGATTGTACGATTGTGATTGTATGATTGTGATTGTATGATTGTAATTGTATGATTGTGATGGTATGATTGTGATTGTATGATTGCGGTAGTATGATTGTGATTGTATGATTGTGATTCAATGATTGTGAGTGTTTGATTGTGATTGTATGATTGTATTTGGGAGATTGTAATTGTATGATTGGGATTGTATGATTGTGATTGTATGATTATGATTGTATGATTGTGATTGTATGATTGTGATTGTATGATTGTGATTGTATGATTGTGATTGTGTGATTGTGATTATATGATTGTGATTGTATGATTGTGATTGTATGATTGTAATTGTATGATTGTGATGGTATGATTGTGATTGTATGATTGCGATAGTATGATTGTGGTTGTATGATTGTGATTATATGATTATGATTGTATGATTGTGATTGTATGATTGTGATTGTATGATTGCGATTGTATGATTGCGATTGTATGATTGCGATTGTATGATTGTGATTGTATGATTATGATTGTATGATTGTGATTGTATGATTATGATTGTATGGTTGTGATTGTATGATTGTGATGGTATGATTGTGATTGTATGATTGCGATAGTATGATTGTGATTGTATGATTGTGATTGTATGATCGTGACTGGAAGATTGTGATTGTATGATTGTGATTGTGTGATTGTGATTGTATGATTGCGATTGTATGATTGCGATTGTATGATTGTGATTGTATGATTGTGATAGTATGATAGTGATTGCATGACTGTGATTGTATGACTGTGATTGTATGATTGTGATTGTATGATTGTGATTGTATGATTGTGATTGTCTGATTGTGGTTCTATGATTGTGATTGTATGATTGTGATTGTATGATTGTGATTGTATGATTGTCATTGTCTGATTATGATTGTATGATTGTGATTGCATGATTGTGATTGTATGATTGTGATAGTATGATTGTGATTGTATGATTGTGATTGTATGATTGTGGTTGTATGATTGTATTTGGGAGATTGTAATTGTATGATTGCGATTGTATGATTGTGATTGTATGATTGTGATTGTATGCTTGCGATTGTATGATTGTGATTGTATGATTCTGATTGTATGATTGTGATAGTATGATTGTGGTTGTATGATTGTGATTGTATGATTGTGTTTGTATGATTCTGATTGTATGATTGTATTTGGGATATTGTATTTTGGAGATAGTAATTGTATGATTGCGATTGTATGATTGTGATTGTATTATTGTGATTGTATGATTGTGATTTTATGATTGTGATTGTGTGATTGTAATTGTATGATTATGATTGTATGATTGTGATTGTATGATGGTGATGGTATGATTGTGATTGTCTGATTGTGGTTTTATGATTGTGAATGTATGATTGTGATTGTATGATTGTGATTGTATGATTGTCATTGTATGATTATGATTGTATGATTGTGATAGTATGATTGTGATTGTATGATTGTGATTGTATGATTCTGATTGTATGATTCTGATTGTATGATTGTATTTGGGATATTGTATTTTGGAGATTGTAATTGTATGATTGCGATTGTATGATTGTGATTGTATGATTGTGATTGTATGATTGTGATTGTATGATTGTGATTGTATGATTGTGATTGTATGATTGTGATTGTATGATTGTGATTGTATGATTGTGATTGTATGATTGTGATTGTATGATTGTGATTGTATGATTGTGATTGTGTGATTGTAATTGTATGATTATGATTGTATGATTGTGATTGTATGATGGTGATGGTATGATTGCGATTGTCTGATTGTGGTTTTATGATTGTGAATGTATGATTGTGATGGTATGATTGTGATTGTATGATTGCGATAGTATGATTGTGATTGTATGATTGTGATTATATGATTATGATTGTATGATTGTGATTGTATGATTGTGATTGTATGATTGCGATTGTATGATTGCGATTGTATGATTGCGATTGTATGATTGTGATTGTATGATTATGATTGTATGATTGTGATTGTATGATTATGATTGTATGGTTGTGATTGTATGATTGTGATGGTATGATTGTGATTGTATGATTGCGATAGTATGATTGTGATTGTATGATTGTGATTGTATGATCGTGACTGGAAGATTGTGATTGTATGATTGTGATTGTGTGATTGTGATTGTATGATTGCGATTGTATGATTGCGATTGTATGATTGTGATTGTATGATTGTGATAGTATGATAGTGATTGCATGACTGTGATTGTATGACTGTGATTGTATGATTGTGATTGTATGATTGTGATTGTATGATTGTGATTGTCTGATTGTGGTTCTATGATTGTGATTGTATGATTGTGATTGTATGATTGTGATTGTATGATTGTCATTGTCTGATTATGATTGTATGATTGTGATTGCATGATTGTGATTGTATGATTGTGATAGTATGATTGTGATTGTATGATTGTGATTGTATGATTGTGGTTGTATGATTGTATTTGGGAGATTGTAATTGTATGATTGCGATTGTATGATTGTGATTGTATGATTGTGATTGTATGCTTGCGATTGTATGATTGTGATTGTATGATTCTGATTGTATGATTGTGATAGTATGATTGTGGTTGTATGATTGTGATTGTATGATTGTGTTTGTATGATTCTGATTGTATGATTGTATTTGGGATATTGTATTTTGGAGATAGTAATTGTATGATTGCGATTGTATGATTGTGATTGTATTATTGTGATTGTATGATTGTGATTTTATGATTGTGATTGTGTGATTGTAATTGTATGATTATGATTGTATGATTGTGATTGTATGATGGTGATGGTATGATTGTGATTGTCTGATTGTGGTTTTATGATTGTGAATGTATGATTGTGATTGTATGATTGTGATTGTATGATTGTCATTGTATGATTATGATTGTATGATTGTGATAGTATGATTGTGATTGTATGATTGTGATTGTATGATTCTGATTGTATGATTCTGATTGTATGATTGTATTTGGGATATTGTATTTTGGAGATTGTAATTGTATGATTGCGATTGTATGATTGTGATTGTATGATTGTGATTGTATGATTGTGATTGTATGATTGTGATTGTATGATTGTGATTGTATGATTGTGATTGTATGATTGTGATTGTATGATTGTGATTGTATGATTGTGATTGTGTGATTGTAATTGTATGATTATGATTGTATGATTGTGATTGTATGATGGTGATGGTATGATTGCGATTGTCTGATTGTGGTTTTATGATTGTGAATGTATGATTGTGATTGTATGATTGTGATTGTATGATTGTGATTGTATGATTGTCATTGTATGATTATGATTGTATGATTGTGATTGTATGATTGTGATTGTATGATTGTGATTGTGTGATTGTGATAGTACGATTGTGATTGTAAGATTGTGATTGTATGACTGTGATTGTACGATTGTGATTGTATGACTGTGATTGTATGATTATGATTGTATGATTGTGATAGCATGATTGTGATTGTATGATTGTGATTGTATGATTGTGATTGTATGATTCTGATTGTATGATTGTATTTGGGAGATTGTATTTTGGAGATTGTAATTGTATGATTGCGATTGTATGATTGTGATTGTATGATTGTGATTGTATGATTGTGATTGTATGATTGTGATTGTATGATTGTAATTGTATGATTATGATTGTATGATTGTGATTGTATGATGGTGATGGTATGATTGTGATTGTATGATTGCGATAGTACGATTGTGATTGTATGATTGTGATTGTAATATTGTGATTGTATGATTGCGATTGTATGATTGTGATTGTATGATTATGATTGTATGGTTGTGATTGTATGATTCTGATTGTATGGTTGTGATTGTATGATTGTGATGGTATGATTGTGATCGTATGATTGCGATAGTATGATTGTGACTGTATGATTGTGATTGTATGATTGTGACTGTATGATTGCGATTGTATGATTGTGATTGTGTGATTGTGATTGTATGATTGCGATTGTATGATTGTGATTGTATGATTGTGATTGTATGATTGTGATAGTATGATTGTGATTGTATGACTGTGATCGTATGACTGTGATTGTATGATTGTGATTGTACGATTGTGATTGTATGATTGTGATTGTCTGATTGTGGTTCTATGATTGTGATTGTATGATTGTGATTGTATGATTGTGATTGTATGATTGTGATTGTATGATTGTGATTGTATGATTGTGATTGTATGATTGTCATTGTCTGATTATGATTGTATGATTGTGATTGCATAATTGTGATTGTATGATTGTGATAGTATGATTGGGATTGTATGCTTGCGATTGTATGATTGTGATTGTATGATTGTGATAGTATGATTGCGATTGTATGATTTTGATTGTATGATTGTGATTGTATGATTGTGATTGTATGATTGTGATTGTATGATTGTGATTGTATGATTGTGATTGTATGATTGCGATTGTATGATTGTGATTGTAAGATTGTTTTTGTATGATTGTAATTGTATGATTGCGATTGTATGATTGTGATTGTATGATTGTGATTGTATGATTGTGATTGTATGATTGTGATTGTATGATTGTGATTGTATGATTGTGATTGTGTGATTGTAATTGTATGATTATGATTGTATGATTGTGATTGTCTGATTGTGGTTGTATGATTGTGAATGTATGATTGTGATTGTATGATTGTGATTGTATGATTGTGATTGTATGATTGTGATTGTCTGATTGTGGTTTTATGATTGTGAATGTATGATTGTGATTGTATGATTGTGATTGTATGATTGTGATTGTATGATTGTGATTGTCTGATTGTGGTTTTATGATTGTGAATGTATGATTGTGATTGTATGATTGTGATTTTATGATTGTGATTGTATGATTGTCATTGTATGATTATGATTGTATGATTCTGATTGCATGATTGTGATTGTATGATTGTGATTGTATGATTGTGATTGTATGATTGTGATTGTATGATTGTGATTGTGTGATTGTGATAGTATGATTGTGATTGTAAGATTGTGATTGTATGACTGTGATTGTACGATTGTGATTGTATGATTGTGATTGTATGATTGTAATTGTATGATTGTGATGGTATGATTGTGATTGTATGATTGCGGTAGTATGATTGTGATTGTATGATTGTGATTCAATGATTGTGAGTGTTTGATTGTGATTGTATGATTGTATTTGGGAGATTGTAATTGTATGATTGGGATTGTATGATTGTGATTGTATGATTATGATTGTATGATTGTGATTGTATGATTGTGATTGTATGATTGTGATTGTATGATTGTGATTGTGTGATTGTGATTATATGATTGTGATCTTATGATTGTGATTGTATGATTGTGATTGTATGATTGTAATTGTATGATTGTGATGGTATGATTGTGATTGTATGATTGCGATAGTATGATTGTGATTGTATGATTGTGATTATATGATTATGATTGTATGATTGTGATTGTATGATTGTGATTGTATGATTGCGATTGTATGATTGCGATTGTATGATTGTGATTGTATGATTATGATTGTATGATTGTGATTGTATGATTATGATTGTATGGTTGTGATTGTATGATTGTGATGGTATGATTGTGATTGTATGATTGCGATAGTATGATTGTGATTGTATGATTGTGATTGTATGATCGTGACTGGAAGATTGTGATTGTATGATTGTGATTGTGTGATTGTGATTGTATGATTGCGATTGTATGATTGCGATTGTATGATTATGATTGTATGATTGTGATAGTATGATAGTGATTGTATGACTGTGATTGTATGACTGTGATTGTATGATTGTGATTGTATGATTGTGATAGTATGATTGTGATTGTATGATTGTGATTGTATGATTGTGGTTGTATGATTGTATTTGGGAGATTGTAATTGTATGATTGCGATTGTATGATTGTGATTGTATGATTGTGATTGTATGCTTGCGATTGTATGATTGTGATTGTATGATTCTGATTGTATGATTGTGATAGTATGATTGTGATTGTATGATTGTGATTGTATGATTGTGATTGTATGATTCTGATTGTATGATTGTATTTGGGATATTGTATTTTGGAGATAGTAATTGTATGATTGCGATTGTATGATTGTGATTGTATGATTGTGATTGTATGATTGTGATTGTATGATTGTGATTGTGTGATTGTAATTGTATGATTATGATTGTATGATTGTGATTGTATGATGGTGATGGTATGATTGTGATTGTCTGATTGTGGTTTTATGATTGTGAATGTATGATTGTGATTGTATGATTGTGATTGTATGATTGTCATTGTATGATTATGATTGTATGATTGTGATAGTATGATTGTGATTGTATGATTGTGATTGTATGATTCTGATTGTATGATTCTGATTGTATGATTGTATTTGGGATATTGTATTTTGGAGATTGTAATTGTATGATTGCGATTGTATGATTGTGATTGTATGATTGTGATTGTATGATTGTGATTGTATGATTGTGATTGTATGATTGTGATTGTGTGATTGTAATTGTATGATTATGATTGTATGATTGTGATTGTATGATGGTGATAGTATGATTGCGATTGTCTGATTGTGGTTTTATGATTGTGAATGTATGATTGTGATTGTATGATTGTGATTGTATGATTGTGATTGTATGATTGTCATTGTATGATTATGATTGTATGATTGTGATTGTATGATTGTGATTGTATGATTGTGATTGCGTGATTGCGATAGTACGATTGTGATTGTATGATTGTGATTGTAATATTGTGATTGTATGATTGCGATTGTATGATTGTGATTGTATGATTATGATTGTATGGTTGTGATTGTATGATTCTGATTGTATGGTTGTGATTGTATGATTGTGATGGTATGATTGTGATCGTATGATTGCGATAGTATGTTTGTGACTGTATGATTGTGATTGTATGATTGTGACTGTATGATTGCGATTGTATGATTGTGATTGTGTGATTGTGATTGTATGATTGCGATTGTATGATTGTGATTGTATGATTGTGATTGTATGATTGTGATAGTATGATTGTGATTGTATGACTGTGATCGTATGACTGTGATTGTATGATTGTGATTGTACGATTGTGATTGTATGATTGTGATTGTCTGATTGTGGTTCTATGATTGTGATTGTATGATTGTGATTGTATGATTGTGATTGTATGATTGTGATTGTATGATTGTGATTGTATGATTGTGATTGTATGATTGTCATTGTCTGATTATGATTGTATGATTGTGATTGTATGATTGTGATTGTATGATTGTGATTGTGTGATTGTAATTGTATGATTATGATTGTATGATTGTGATTGTCTGATTGTGGTTGTATGATTGTGAATGTATGATTGTGATTGTATGATTGTGATTGTATGATTGTGATTGTATGATTGTGATTGTCTGATTGTGGTTTTATGATTGTGAATGTATGATTGTGATTGTATGATTGTGATTGTATGATTGTGATTGTATGATTGTGATTGTCTGATTGTGGTTTTATGATTGTGAATGTATGATTGTGATTGTATGATTGTGATTTTATGATTGTGATTGTATGATTGTCATTGTATGATTATGATTGTATGATTCTGATTGCATGATTGTGATTGTATGATTGTGATTGTATGATTGTGATTGTATGATTGTGATTGTATGATTGTGATTGTGTGATTGTGATAGTATGATTGTGATTGTAAGATTGTGATTGTATGACTGTGATTGTACGATTGTGATTGTATGATTGTGATTGTATGATTGTAATTGTATGATTGTGATGGTATGATTGTGATTGTATGATTGCGGTAGTATGATTGTGATTGTATGATTGTGATTCAATGATTGTGAGTGTTTGATTGTGATTGTATGATTGTATTTGGGAGATTGTAATTGTATGATTGGGATTGTATGATTGTGATTGTATGATTGTGATTGTATGATTATGATTGTATGATTGTGATTGTATGATTGTGATTGTATGATTGTGATTGTATGATTGTGATTGTGTGATTGTGATTATATGATTGTGATCTTATGATTGTGATTGTATGATTGTGATTGTATGATTGTAATTGTATGATTGTGATGGTATGATTGTGATTGTATGATTGCGATAGTATGATTGTGATTGTATGATTGTGATTATATGATTATGATTGTATGATTGTGATTGTATGATTGTGATTGTATGATTGCGATTGTATGATTGCGATTGTATGATTGTGATTGTATGATTATGATTGTATGATTGTGATTGTATGATTATGATTGTATGGTTGTGATTGTATGATTGTGATGGTATGATTGTGATTGTATGATTGCGATAGTATGATTGTGATTGTATGATTGTGATTGTATGATCGTGACTGGAAGATTGTGATTGTATGATTGTGATTGTGTGATTGTGATTGTATGATTGCGATTGTATGATTGCGATTGTATGATTATGATTGTATGATTGTGATAGTATGATAGTGATTGTATGACTGTGATTGTATGACTGTGATTGTATGATTGTGATTGTATGATTGTGATAGTATGATTGTGATTGTATGATTGTGATTGTATGATTGTGGTTGTATGATTGTATTTGGGAGATTGTAATTGTATGATTGCGATTGTATGATTGTGATTGTATGATTGTGATTGTATGCTTGCGATTGTATGATTGTGATTGTATGATTCTGATTGTATGATTGTGATAGTATGATTGTGATTGTATGATTGTGATTGTATGATTGTGATTGTATGATTCTGATTGTATGATTGTATTTGGGATATTGTATTTTGGAGATAGTAATTGTATGATTGCGATTGTATGATTGTGATTGTATGATTGTGATTGTATGATTGTGATTGTATGATTGTGATTGTGTGATTGTAATTGTATGATTATGATTGTATGATTGTGATTGTATGATGGTGATGGTATGATTGTGATTGTCTGATTGTGGTTTTATGATTGTGAATGTATGATTGTGATTGTATGATTGTGATTGTATGATTGTCATTGTATGATTATGATTGTATGATTGTGATAGTATGATTGTGATTGTATGATTGTGATTGTATGATTGTGATTGCGTGATTGTGATAGTACGATTGTGATTGTAAGATTGTGATTGTATGACTGTGATTGTACGATTGTGATTGTATGACTGTGATTGTATGATTATGATTGTATGATTGTGATAGTATGATTGTGATTGTATGATTGTGATTGTATGATTGTGATTGTATGATTCTGATTGTATGATTGTATTTGGGAGATTGTATTTTGGAGATTGTAATTGTATGATTGCGATTGTATGATTGTGATTGTATGATTGTGATTGTATGATTGTGATTGTATGATTGTGATTGTATGATTGTGATTGTATGATTGTAATTGTATGATTATGATTGTATGATTGTGATTGTATGATGGTGATGGTATGATTGTGATTGTATGATTGCGATAGTACGATTGTGATTGTATGATTGTGATTGTAATATTGTGATTGTATGATTGCGATTGTATGATTGTGATTGTATGATTATGATTGTATGGTTGTGATTGTATGATTCTGATTGTATGGTTGTGATTGTATGATTGTGATGGTATGATTGTGATCGTATGATTGCGATAGTATGATTGTGACTGTATGATTGTGATTGTATGATTGTGACTGTATGATTGCGATTGTATGATTGTGATTGTGTGATTGTGATTGTATGATTGCGACTGTATGATTGTGATTGTATGATTGTGATTGTATGATTGTGATAGTATGATTGTGATTGTATGACTGTGATCGTATGACTGTGATTGTATGATTGTGATTGTACGATTGTGATTGTATGATTGTGATTGTCTGATTGTGGTTCTATGATTGTGATTGTATGATTGTGATTGTATGATTGTGATTGTATGATTGTGATTGTATGATTGTGATTGTATGATTGTGATTGTATGATTGTGATTGTATGATTGTGATTGTATGATTGTCATTGTCTGATTATGATTGTATGATTGTGACTGCATAATTGTGATTGTATGATTGTGATAGTATGATTGGGATTGTATGCTTGCGATTGTATGATTGTGATTGTATGATTGTGATAGTATGATTGCGATTGTATGATTTTGATTGTATGATTGTGATTGTATGATTGTGATTGTATGATTGTGATTGTATGATTGCGATTGTATGATTGTGATTGTAAGATTGTTTTTGTATGATTGTGATTGTATGATTGTGATTGTATGATTGCGATTGTATGATTGTGATTGTAAGATTGTTTTTGTATGATTGTGATTGTATAGTAGTAATTGTATGATTGTGATCGTATGATTGTTATTGTATGATTGTGATTGTACGATTGTGATTGTCTGATTGTGGTTTTATGATTGTGAATGTATGATTGTGATTGTATGATTGTGATTGTATGATTGTGATTGTATGATTGTGATTGTATGATTGTGATTGTCTGATTGTGGTTTTATGATTGTGAATGTATGATTGTGATTGTATGATTGTGATTGTATGATTGTGATTGTATGATTGTGATTGTATGATTGTGATTGTATGATTGTCATTGTATGATTATGATTGTATGATTCTGATTGCATGATTGTGATTGTATGATTGTGGTTGTATGATTGTGATTGTATGATTGTGATTGTATGATTGTGATTGTGTGATTGTGATAGTATGATTGTGATTGTAAGATTGTGATTGTATGACTGTGATTGTACGATTGTGATTGTATGATTGTGATTGTATGATTGTAATTGTATGATTGTGATGGTATGATTGTGATTGTATGATTGCGGTAGTATGATTGTGATTGTATGATTGTGATTCAATGATTGTGAGTGTTTGATTGTGATTGTATGATTGTATTTGGGAGATTGTAATTGTATGATTGGGATTGTATGATTGTGATTGTATGATTATGATTGTATGATTATGATTGTATGATTGTGATTGTATGCTTGCGATTGTATGATTGTGATTGTATGATTGTGATTGTATGATTGTGATTGTATGATTGTGATTGTGTGATTGTGATTGTATGATTATGATTGTATGATTGTGATTGTATGATTATGATTGTATGGTTGTGATTGTATGATTGTGATGGTATGATTGTGATTGTATGATTGCGATAGTATGATTGTGATTGTATGATTGTGATTGTATGATCGTGACTGGAAGATTGTGATTGTATGATTGTGATTGTGTGATTGTGATTGTATGATTGCGATTGTATGTTTGCGATTGTATGATTGTGATTGTATGATTGTGATAGTATGATAGTGATTGTATGACTGTGATTGTATGATTGTGATTGTATGATTGTGATTGTATGATTGTGATTGTCTGATTGTGGTTCTATGATTGTGATTGTATGATTGTGATTGTATGATTGTGATTGTATGATTGTGATTGTATGATTGTGATTGTATGATTGTCATTGTCTGATTATGATTGTATGATTGTGATTTCATGATTGTGATTGTATGATTGTGATAGTATGATTGTGATTGTATGATTGTGATTGTATGATTGTGGTTGTATGATTGTATTTGGGAGATTGTAATTGTATGACTGTGATTGTATGATTGTGATTGTATGATTGTGATTGTATGATTGTGATTGTCTGATTGTGGTTCTATGATTGTGATTCTATGATTGTGATTGTATGATTGTGATTGTATGATTGTGATTGTATGATTGTGATTGTATGATTGTGATTGTATGATTGTGATTGTATGATTCTGATTGTATGATTGTATTTGGGATATTGTGTTTTGGAGATAGTAATTGTATGATTGCGATTGCATGATTGCGATTGTATGATTGTGATTGTATGATTGTGATTGTATGATTGTGATTGTATGATTGTGATTGTGTGATTGTAATTGTATGATTATGATTGTATGATTGTGATTGTATGATGGTGATGGTATGATTGTGATTGTCTGATTGTGGTTTTATGATTGTGAATGTATGATTGTGATTGTATGATTGTGATTGTATGATTGTGATTGTATGATTCTGATTGTATGATTGTATTTAGGATATTGTATTTTGGAGATTGTAATTGTATGATTGCGATTGTATGATTGTGATTGTATGATTGTGATTGTATGATTGTGATTGTATGATTGTGATTGTATGATTGTGATTGTATGATTGTGATTGTATGATTGTGATTGTCTGATTGTGGTTTTATGATTGTGAATGTATGATTGTGAGTGTTTGATTGTGATTGTATGATTGTATTTGGGAGATTGTAATTGTATGATTGGGATTGTATGATTGTGATTGTATGATTATGAATGTATGATTGTGATTGTATGACTGTAATTGTATGATTGTGATTGTATGATTGTGATTGTGTGATTGTGATTATATGATTGTGATCTTATGATTGTGATTGTATGATTGTGATTGTATGATTGTAATTGTATGATTGTGATGGTATGATTGTGATTGTATGATTGCGATTGTATGATTGTGATTGTATGATTGTGATTGTATGATTGTGATTGTATGATTGCGATTGTATGATTGCGATTGTATGATTGTGACTGCACGATTGTGATTGTATGATTGTGATTGTATGAATTTGATTGTATGATTGTGATTGTATGATTGTGATTGTATGATTGTGATTGTATGATTGTGATTGTAAGATGGTATTTGTATGATTGTGATTGTATAGTAGTAATTGTATGATTGTGATGGTATGATTGTGATTGTATGAATGTGATTCAATGATTGTGAGTGTTTGATTGTGATGGTATGATTGTATTTGGGAGATTGTAATTGTATGATTGGGATTGTATGATTGTGATTGTATGATTATGATTGTATGATTGTGATTGTATGCTTGCGATTGTATGATTGTGATTGTATGATTGTGATTGTATGATTGTGATTGTATGATCGTGACTGGAAGATTGTGATTGTATGATTGTGATTGTGTGATTGTGATTGTATGATTGCGATTGTATGATTGCGATTGTATGATTGTGATTGTATGATTGTGATAGTATGATAGTGATTGTATGACTGTGATTGTATGACTGTAATTGTATGATTGTGATTGTATGATTGTGATTGTATGATTGTGATTGTCTGATTGTGGTTCTATGATTGTGATTGTATGATTGTGATTGTATGATTGTGATTGTATGATTGTGATTGTATGATTGTCATTGTCTGATTATGATTGTATGATTGTGATTGCATGATTGTGATTGTATGATTGTGATAGTATGATTGTGATTGTATGATTGTGATTGTATGATTGTGGTTGTATGATTGTATTTGGGAGATTGTAATTGTATGATTGCGATTGTATGATTGTGATTATATGATTGTGATTGTATGATTGTGATTGTATGCTTGCGATTGTATGATTGTGATTGTATGATTCTGATTGTATGATTGTGATAGTATGATTGTGATTGTATGATTGTGATTGTATGATTGTGATTGTATGATTCTGATTGTATGATTGTGATTGTCTGATTGTGGTTCTATGATTGTGATTGTATGATTGTGATTGTATGATTGTGATTGTATGATTGTGATTGTATGATTGTGATTGTATGATTGTGATTGTATGATTCTGATTGTATGATTGTATTTGGGATATTGTATTTTGGAGATAGTAATTGTATGATTGCGATTGTATGATTGTGATTGTATGATTGTGATTGTATGATTGTGATTGTATGATTGTGATTGTATGATTGTGATTGTATGATTGTGATTGTATGATTGTGATTGTGTGATTGTAATTGTATGATTATGATTGTATGATTGTGATTGTATGATGGTGATGGTATGATTGTGATTGTCTGATTGTGGTTTTATGATTGTGAATGTATGATTGTGATTGTATGATTGTGATTGTATGATTGTGATTGTATGATTGTCATTGTATGATTATGATTGTATGATTGTGATAGTATGATTGTGATTGTATGATTGTGATTGTATGATTGTGATTGTATGATTCTGATTGTGTGATTGTATTTGGGATATTGTATTTTGGAGATTGTAATTGTATGATTGCGATTGTATGATTGTGATTGTATGATTGTGATTGTATGATTGTGATTGTATGATTGTGATTGTATGATTGTGATTGTGTGATTGTAATTGTATGATTATGATTGTATGATTGTGATTGTCTGATTGTGGTTGTATGATTGTGAATGTATGATTGTGATTGTATGATTGTGATTGTATGATTGTGATTGTATGATTGTGATTGTCTGATTGTGGTTTTATGATTGTGAATGTATGATTGTGATTGTATGATTGTGATTGTATGATTGTGATTGTATGATTGTGATTGTAAGGATTGTGATTGTATGATTGTGATTGTCTGATTGTGGTTTTATGATTGTGAATGTATGATTGTGATTGTATGATTGTGATTGTATGATTGTGATTGTATGATTGTCATTGTATGATTATGATTGTATGATTCTGATTGCATGATTGTGATTGTATGATTGTGATTGTATGATTGTGATTGTATGATTGTGATTCAATGATTGTGAGTGTTTGATTGTGATTGTATGATTGTATTTGGGAGATTGTAATTGTATGATTGGGATTGTATGATTGTGATTGTATGATTATGATTGTATGATTGTGATTGTATGACTGTAATTGTATGATTGTGATTGTATGATTGTGATTGTGTGATTGTGATTATATGATTGTGATCTTATGATTGTGATTGTATGATTGTGATTGTATGATTGTAATTGTATGATTGTGATGGTAAGATTGTGATTGTATGACTGTGATTGTACGATTGTGATTGTATGATTGTGATTGTATGATTGTAATTGTATGATTGTGATGGTATGATTGTGATTGTATGATTGCGGTAGTATGATTGTGATTGTATGATTGTGATTCAATGATTGTGAGTGTTTGATTGTGATTGTATGATTGTATTTGGGAGATTGTAATTGTATGATTGGGATTGTATGATTGTGATTGTATGATTATGATTGTATGATTGTGATTGTATGATTGTGATTGTATGATTGTGATTGTATGATTGTGATTGTGTGATTGTGATTATATGATTGTGATCTTATGATTCTGATTGTATGATTGTGATTGTATGATTGTAATTGTATGATTGTGATGGTATGATTGTGATTGTATGATTGCGATAGTGTGATTGTGATTGTATGATTGTGATTATATGATTATGATTGTATGATTGTGATTGTATGATTGTGATTGTATGATTGCGATTGTATGATTGCGATTGTATGATTGTGATTGTATGATTATGATTGTATGATTGTGATTGTATGATTATGATTGTATGGTTGTGATTGTATGATTGTGATGGTATGATTGTGATTGTATGATTGCGATAGTATGATTGTGATTATATGATTGTGATTGTATGATCGTGACTGGAAGATTGTGATTGTATGGTTGTGATTGTGTGATTGTGATTATATGATTGTGATCTTATGATTCTGATTGTATGATTGTGATTGTATGATTGTAATTGTATGATTGTGATGGTATGACTGTGATTGTATGATTGCGATAGTGTGATTGTGATTGTATGATTGTGATTATATGATTATGATTGTATGATTGTGATTGTATGATTGTGATTGTATGCTTGCGATTGTATGATTGTGATTGTATGATTCTGATTGTATGATTGTGATAGTATGATTGTGATTGTATGATTGTGATTGTATGATTGTGATTGAATGATTCTGATTGTATGATTGTATTTGGGATATTGTATTTTGGAGATAGTAATTGTATGATTGCGATTGTATGATTGTGATTGTATGATTGCGATTGTATGATTGTGATTGTATGATTGTGATTGTGTGATTGTAATTGTATGATTATGATTGTATGATTGTGATTGTATGATGGTCATGGTATGATTGTGATTGTCTGATTGTGGTTTTATGATTGTGAATGTATGATTGTGATTGTATGATTGTGATTGTATGATTGTCATTGTATGATTATGATTGTATGATTGTGATAGTATGATTGTGATTGTATGATTGTGATTGTATGATTGTGATTGTATGATTCTGATTGTATGATTGTATTTGGGATATTGTATTTTGGAGATTGTAATTGTATGATTGCGATTGTATGATTGTGATTGTATGATTGTGATTGTATGATTGTGATTGTATGATTGTGATTGTATGATTGTGATTGTATGATTGTGATTGTGTGATTGTAATTGTATGATTATGATTGTATGATTGTGAGTGTATGATGGTGATGGTATGATTGCGATTGTCTGATTGTGGTTTTATGATTGTGAATGTATGATTGTGATTGTATGATTGTGATTGTATGATTGTCATTGTATGATTGTCATTGTATGATTATGATTGTATGATTGTGATTGTATGATTGTGATTGTATGATTGTGATTGTGTGATTGTGATAGTACGATTGTGATTGTAAGATTGTGATTGTATGACTGTGATTGTACGATTGTGATTGTATGACTGTGATTGTATGATTATGATTGTATGATTGTGATAGTATGATTGTGATTGTATGATTGTGATTGTATGATTGTGATTGTATGATTCTGATTGTATGATTGTATTTTGGAGATTGTAATTGTATGATTGCGATTGTATGATTGTGATTGTATGATTGTGATTGTATGATTGTGATTGTATGATTGTGATTGTATGATTGTAATTGTATGATTATGATTGTATGATTGTGATTGTATGATGGTGATGGTATGATTGTGATTGTATGATTGCGATAGTACGATTGTGATTGTATGATTGTGATTGTAATATTGTGATTGTATGATTGCGATTGTATGATTGTGATTGTATGATTATGATTGTATGGTTGTGATCGTATGATTCTGATTGTATGGTTGTGATTGTATGATTGTGATGGTATGATTGTGATCGTATGATTGCGATAGTATGATTGTGACTGTATGATTGTGATTGTATGATTGTGACTGTATGGTTGCGATTGTATGATTGTGATTGTGTGATTGTGATTGTATGATTGCGATTGTATGATTGTGATTGTATGATTGTGATTGTATGATTGTGATAGTATGATTGCGATTGTATGACTGTGATCGTATGACTGTGATTGTATGATTGTGATTGTACGATTGTGATTGTATGATTGTGATTGTCTGATTGTGGTTCTATGATTGTGATTGTATGATTGTGATTGTATGATTGTGATTGTATGATTGTGATTGTATGATTGTGATTGTATGATTGTGATTGTATGATTGTCATTGTCTGATTATGATTGTATGATTGTGATTGCATAATCGTGATTGTATGATTGTGATAGTATGATTGGGATTGTATGCTTGCGATTGTATGATTGTGATTGTATGATTGTGATAGTATGATTGCGATTGTATGATTTTGATTGTATGATTGTGATTGTATGATTGTGATTGTATGATTGTGATTGTATGATTGCGATTGTATGATTGTGATTGTAAGATTGTTTTTGTATGATTGTGATTGTATGATTGTGATTGTATGATTGCGATTGTATGATTGTGATTGTAAGATTGTTTTTGTATGATTGTGATTGTATAGTAGTAATTGTATGATTGTGATCGTATGATTGTGATTGTATGATTGTGATTGAATGATTGTGAGTGTATGATTGTGATTGTATGATTGTATTTGGGAGGTTGTAATTGTATGATTGGGATTGTATGATTGTGATTGTATGATTGTGATTGTATGATTGTGATTGTGTGATTGTGATTGTATGATTGTGATCTTATGATTGTGATTGTATGATTGTGATTGTATGATTGTAATTGTATGATTGTGATGGTATGATTGTGATTGTATGATTGCGATAGTATGATTGTGATTGTATGATTGTGATTATATGATTATGATTGTATGATTGTGATTGTATGATTGTGATTGTATGATTGCGATTGTATGATTGCGACTGTATGATTGTGATTGTATGATTATGATTGTATGATTGTGATTGTATGATTATGATTGTATGGTTGTGATAGTATGATTGTGATTGTATGATTGTGATTGTATGATTGTGGTTGTATGATTGTATTTGGGAGATTGTAATTGTATGATTGCGATTGTATGATTGTGATTATATGATTGTGATTGTATGATTGTAATTGTATGCTTGCGATTGTATGATTGTGATTGTATGATTCTGATTGTATGATTGTGATAGTATGATTGTGATTGTATGATTGTGATTGTATGATTGTGATTGTATGATTCTGATTGTATGATTGTATTTGGGATATTGTATTTTGGAGATTGTAATTGTATGATTGCGATTGTATGATTGTGATTGTATGATTGTGATTGTATGATTGTGATTGTATGATTGTGATTGTATGATTGTGATTGTATGATTGTGATTGTGTGATTGTAATTGTATGATTATGATTGTATGATTGTGATTGTCTGATTGTGGTTGTATGATTGTGAATGTATGATTGTGATTGTATGATTGTGATTGTATGATTGTGATTGTATGATTGTGATTGTATGATTGTGATTGTCTGATTGTGGTTTTATGATTGTGAATGTATGATTGTGATTGTATGATTGTGATTGTATGATTGTGATTGTATGATTGTGATTGTATGATTGTGATTGTATGATTGTGATTGTCTGATTGTGGTTTTATGATTGTAAATGTATGATTGTGATTGTATGATTGTGATTGTATGATTGTGATTGTATGATTGTGATTGTATGATTGTCATTGTATGATTATGATTGTATGATTCTGATTGCATGATTGTGATTGTATGATTGTGATTGTATGATTGTGATTCAATGATTGTGAGTGTTTGATTGTGATTGTATGATTGTATTTGGGAGATTGTAATTGTATGATTGGGATTGTATGATTGTGATTGTATGATTATGATTGTATGATTGTGATTGTATGACTGTAATTGTATGATTGTGATTGTATGATTGTGATTGTGTGATTGTGATTATATGATTGTGATCTTATGATTGTGATTGTATGATTGTGATTGTATGATTGTAATTGTATGATTGTGATGGTATGATTGTGATTGTATGATTGCGATTGTATGATTGTGATTGTATGATTGTGATTGTATGATTGTGATTGTATGATTGCGATTGTATGATTGCGATTGTATGATTGTGATAGTATGATTGCGATTGTATGATTTTGATTGTATGATTGTGATTGTATGATTGTGATTGTATGATTGTGATTGTATGATTGCGATTGTATGATTGTGATTGTAAGATTGTTTTTGTATGATTGTGATTGTATGATTGTGATTGTATGATTGCGATTGTATGATTGTGATTGTAAGATTGTTTTTGTATGATTGTGATTGTATAGTAGTAATTGTATGATTGTGATCGTATGATTGTGATTGTATGATTGTGATTGAATGATTGTGAGTGTATGATTGTGATTGTATGATTGTATTTGGGAGATTGTAATTGTATGATTGGGATTGTATGATTGTGATTGTATGATTGTGATTGTATGATTGTGATTGTGTGATTGTGATTGTATGATTGTGATCTTATGATTGTGATTGTATGATTGTGATTGTATGATTGTAATTGTATGATTGTGATGGTATGATTGTGATTGTATGATTGCGATAGTATGATTGTGATTGTATGATTGTGATTATATGATTATGATTGTATGATTGTGATTGTATGATTGTGATTGTATGATTGCGATTGTATGATTGCGACTGTATGATTGTGATTGTATGATTATGATTGTATGATTGTGATTGTATGATTATGATTGTATGGTTGTGATAGTATGATTGTGATTGTATGATTGTGATTGTATGATTGTGGTTGTATGATTGTATTTGGGAGATTGTAATTGTATGATTGCGATTGTATGATTGTGATTATATGATTGTGATTGTATGATTGTGATTGTATGCTTGCGATTGTATGATTGTGATTGTATGATTCTGATTGTATGATTGTGATAGTATGATTGTGATTGTATGATTGTGATTGTATGATTGTGATTGTATGATTGTGATTGTATGATTCTGATTGTATGATTGTGATTGTCTGATTGTGGTTCTATGATTGTGATTGTATGATTGTGATTGTATGATTGTGATTGTATGATTGTGATTGTATGATTGTGATTGTATGATTCTGATTGTATGATTGTATTTGGGATATTGTATTTTGGAGATTGTAATTGTATGATTGCGATTGTATGATTGTGATTGTATGATTGTGATTGTATGATTGTGATTGTATGATTGTGATTGTATGATTGTGATTGTGTGATTGTAATTGTATGATTATGATTGTATGATTGTGATTGTCTGATTGTGGTTGTATGATTGTGAATGTATGATTGTGATTGTATGATTGTGATTGTACGATTGTGATTGTATGATTGTGATTGTCTGATTGTGGTTTTATGATTGTGAATGTATGATTGTGATTGTATGATTGTGATTGTATGATTGTGATTGTATGATTGTGATTGTATGATTGTGATTGTATGATTGTGATTGTATGATTGTGATTGTCTGATTGTGGTTTTATGATTGTAAATGTATGATTGTGATTGTATGATTGTGATTGTATGATTGTGATTGTATGATTGTGATTGTATGATTGTCATTGTATGATTATGATTGTATGATTCTGATTGCATGATTGTGATTGTATGATTGTGATTGTATGATTGTGATTGTATGATTGTGATTCAATGATTGTGAGTGTTTGATTGTGATTGTATGATTGTATTTGGGAGATTGTAATTGTATGATTGGGATTGTATGATTGAGATTGTATGATTATGATTGTATGATTGTGATTGTATGACTGTAATTGTATGATTGTGATTGTATGATTGTGATTGTGTGATTGTGATTATATGATTGTGATCTTATGATTGTGATTGTATGATTGTGATTGTATGATTGTAATTGTATGATTGTGATGGTATGATTGTGATTGTATGATTGCGATTGTATGATTGTGATTGTATGATTGTGGTTGTATGATTGTGATTGTATGATTGCGATTGTATGATTGCGATTGTATGATTGTGACTGCACGATTGTGATTGTATGATTGTGATTGTATGATTTTGATTGTATGATTGTGATTGTATGATTGTGATTGTATGATTGTGATTGTATGATTGTGATTGTATGATTGTGATTGTAAGATGGTATTTGTATGATTGTGATTGTATAGTAGTAATTGTATGATTGTGATGGTATGATTGTGATTGTATGAATGTGATTCAATGATTGTGAGTGTTTGATTGTGATGGTATGATTGTATTTGGGAGATTGTAATTGTATGATTGGGATTGTATGATTGTGATTGTATGATTATGATTGTATGATTGTGATTGTATGCTTGCGATTGTATGATTGTGATTGTATGATTGTGATTGTATGATTGTGATTGTATGATTGTGATTGTGTGATTGTGATTGTATGATTGTGATCTTATGATTGTGATTGTATGATTGTGATTGTATGATTGTAATTGTATGATTGTGATGGTATGATTGTGATTGTATGATTGCGATAGTATGATTGTGATTGTATGATTGTGATTATATGATTATGATTGTATGATTGTGATTGTATGATTGTGATTGTATGATTGCGATTGTATGATTGCGACTGTATGATTGTGATTGTATGATTATGATTGTATGATTGTGATTGTATGATTATGATTGTATGGTTGTGATTGTATGATTGTGATGGTATGATTGTGATTGTATGATTGCGATAGTATGATTGTGATTGTATGATTGTGATTGTATGATCGTGACTGGAAGATTGTGATTGTATGATTGTGATTGTGTGATTGTGATTGTATGATTGCGATTGTATGATTGCGATTGTATGATTGTGATTGTATGATTGTGATAGTATGATAGTGATTGTATGACTGTGATTGTATGACTGTAATTGTATGATTGTGATTGTATGATTGTGATTGTATGATTGTGATTGTCTGATTGTGGTTCTATGATTGTGATTGTATGATTGTGATTGTATGATTGTGATTGTATGATTGTCATTGTCTGATTATGATTGTATGATTGTGATTGCATGATTGTGATTGTATGATTGTGATAGTATGATTGTGATTGTATGATTGTGATTGTATGATTGTGGTTGTATGATTGTATTTGGGAGATTGTAATTGTATGATTGCGATTGTATGATTGTGATTATATGATTGTGATTGTATGATTGTGATTGTATGCTTGCGATTGTATGATTGTGATTGTATGATTCTGATTGTATGATTGTGATAGTATGATTGTGATTGTATGATTGTGATTGTATGATTGTGATTGTATGATTCTGATTGTATGATTGTGATTGTCTGATTGTGGTTCTATGATTGTGATTGTATGATTGTGATTGTATGATTGTGATTGTATGATTGTGATTGTATGATTGTGATTGTATGATTGTGATTGTATGATTCTGATTGTATGATTGTATTTGGGATATTGTATTTTGGAGATAGTAATTGTATGATTGCGATTGTATGATTGTGATTGTATGATTGTGATTGTATGATTGTGATTGTATGATTGTGATTGTATGATTGTGATTGTATGATTGTGATTGTGTGATTGTAATTGTATGATTATGATTGTATGATTGTGATTGTATGATGGTGATGGTATGATTGTGATTGTCTGATTGTGGTTTTATGATTGTGAATGTATGATTGTGATTGTATGATTGTGATTGTATGATTGTGATTGTATGATTGTCATTGTATGATTATGATTGTATGATTGTGATAGTATGATTGTGATTGTATGATTGTGATTGTATGATTGTGATTGTATGATTCTGATTGTGTGATTGTATTTGGGATATTGTATTTTGGAGATTGTAATTGTATGATTGCGATTGTATGATTGTGATTGTATGATTGTGATTGTATGATTGTGATTGTATGATTGTGATTGTATGATTGTGATTGTGTGATTGTAATTGTATGATTATGATTGTATGATTGTGATTGTCTGATTGTGGTTGTATGATTGTGAATGTATGATTGTGATTGTATGATTGTGATTGTATGATTGTGATTGTCTGATTGTGGTTTTATGATTGTGAATGTATGATTGTGATTGTATGATTGTGATTGTATGATTGTGATTGTATGATTGTGATTGTATGATTGTGATTATATGATTATGATTGTATGATTGTGATTGTATGATTGTGATTGTATGATTGTGATTGTATGATTGTCATTGTCTGATTATGATTGTATGATTGTGATTGCATGATTGTGATTGTATGATTGTGATAGTATGATTGTGATTGTATGATTGTGATGGTATGATTGTGGTTGTATGATTGTATTTGGGAGATTGTAATTGTATGATTGCGATTGTATGATTGTGATTATATGATTGTGATTGTATGATTGCGATAGTATGATTGTGATTGTATGATTGTGATTATATGATTATGATTGTATGATTGTGATTGTATGATTGTGATTGTATGATTGTGATTGTATGATTGTCATTGTCTGATTATGATTGTATGATTGTGATTGCATGATTGTGATTGTATGATTGTGATAGTATGATTGTGATTGTATGATTGTGATGGTATGATTGTGGTTGTATGATTGTATTTGGGAGATTGTAATTGTATGATTGCGATTGTATGATTGTGATTATATGATTGTGATTGTATGATTGTGATTGTATGCTTGCGATTGTATGATTGTGATTGTATGATTCTGATTGTATGATTGTGATAGTATGATTGTGATTGTATGATTGTGATTGTATGATTGTGATTGTATGATTCTGATTGTATGATTGTGATTGTCTGATTGTGGTTCTATGATTGTGATTGTATGATTATGATTGTATGATTCTGATTGCATGATTGTGATTGTATGATTGTGATTGTATGATTGTGATTGTATGATTGTGATTGTATGATTGTGATTGTATGATTGTGATTGTATGATTGTGATTGTGTGATTGTGATAGTATGATTGTGACTGTAAGATTGTGATTGTATGACTGTGATTGTACGATTGTGATTGTATGATTGTGATTGTATGATTGTAATTGTATGATTGTGATGGTATGATTGTGATTGTATGATTGCGGTAGTATGATTGTGATTGTATGATTGTGATTCAATGATTGTGAGTGTTTGATTGTGATTGTATGATTGTATTTGGGAGATTGTAATTGTATGATTGGGATTGTATGATTGTGATTGTATGATTATGATTGTATGATTGTGATTGTATGATTGTGATTGTATGATTGTGATTGTATGATTGTGATTGTGTGATTGTGATTATATGATTGTGATCTTATGATTCTGATTGTATGATTGTGATTGTATGATTGTAATTGTATGATTGTGATGGTATGATTGTGATTGTATGATTGCGATAGTATGATTGTGATTGTATGATTGTGATTATATGATTATGATTGTATGATTGTGATTGTATGATTTTGATTGTATGATTGCGATTGTATGATTGCGATTGTATGATTGTGATTGTATGATTATGATTGTATGATTGTGATTGTATGATTATGATTGTATGGTTGTGATTGTATGATTGTGATGGTATGATTGTGATTGTATGATTGCGATAGTATGATTGTGATTATATGATTGTGATTGTATGATCGTGACTGGAAGATTGTGATTGTATGGTTGTGATTGTGTGATTGTGATTGTATGATTGCGATTGTATGATTGCGATTGTATGATTGTGATTGTATGATTGTGATAGTATGATAGTGATTGTATGACTGTGATTGTATGACTGTGATTGTATGATTGTGATTGTATGATTGTGATTGTCTGATTGTGGTTCTGTGATTGTGATTGTATGATTGTGATTGTATGATTGTGATTGTATGATTGTCATTGTCTGATTATGATTGTATGATTGTGATTGCATGATTGTGATTGTATGATTGTGATAGTATGATTGTGGTTGTATGATTGTGATTGTATGATTGTGGTTGTATGATTGTATTTGGGAGATTGTAATTGTATGATTGCGATTGTATGATTGTGATTGTATGATTGTGATTGTATGCTTGCGATTGTATGATTGTGATTGTATGAGTCTGATTGTATGATTGTGATTGTATGATTGTGATTGTATGATTGTGATTGTATGATTGTGATTGAATGATTCTGATTGTATGATTGTATTTGGGATATTGTATTTTGGAGATAGTAATTGTATGATTGCGATTGTATGATTGTGATTGTATGATTGTGATTGTATGATTGTGATTGTATGATTGTGATTGTGTGATTGTAATTGTATGATTATGATTGTATGATTGTGATTGTATGATGGTGATGGTATGATTGTGATTGTCTGATTGTGGTTTTATGATTGTGAATGTATGATTGTGATTGTATGATTGTGATTGTATGATTGTCATTGTATGATTATGATTGTATGATTGTGATTGTATGATTGCGGTAGTATGATTGTGATTGTATGATTGTGATTCAATGATTGTGAGTGTTTGATTGTGATTGTATGATTGTATTTGGGAGATTGTAATTGTATGATTGGGATTGTATGATTGTGATTGTATGATTATGATTGTATGATTGTGATTGTATGATTGTGATTGTATGATTGTGATTGTATGATTGTGATTGTGTGATTGTGATTATATGATTGTGATCTTATGATTCTGATTGTATGATTGTGATTGTATGATTGTAATTGTATGATTGTGATGGTATGATTGTGATTGTATGATTGCGATAGTATGATTGTGATTGTATGATTGTGATTATATGATTATGATTGTATGATTGTGATTGTATGATTGTGATTGTATGATTGCGATTGTATGATTGCGATTGTATGATTGTGATTGTATGATTATGATTGTATGATTGTGATTGTATGATTATGCTTGTATGGTTGTGATTGTATGATTGTGATGGTATGATTGTGATTGTATGATTGCGATAGTATGATTGTGATTATATGATTGTGATTGTATGATCGTGACTGGAAGATTGTGATTGTATGGTTGTGATTGTGTGATTGTGATTGTATGATTGCGATTGTATGATTGCGATTGTATGATTGTGATTGTATGATTGTGATAGTATGATAGTGATTGTATGACTGTGATTGTATGACTGTGATTGTATGATTGTGATTGTATGATTGTGATTGTATGATTGTGATTGTCTGATTGTGGTTCTATGATTGTGATTGTATGATTGTGATTGTATGATTGTGATTGTATGATTGTCATTGTCTGATTATGATTGTATGATTGTGATTGCATGATTGTGATTGTATGATTGTGATAGTATGATTGTGATTGTATGATTGTGATTGTATGATTGTGGTTGTATGATTGTATTCGGGGGATTGTAATTGTATGATTGCGATTGTATGATTGTGATTGTATGATTGTGATTGTATGCTTGCGATTGTATGATTGTGATTGTATGATTCTGATTGTATGATTGTGATAGTATGATTGTGATTGTATGATTGTGATTGTATGATTGTGATTGAATGATTCTGATTGTATGATTGTATTTGGGATATTGTATTTTGGAGATAGTAATTGTATGATTGCGATTGTATGATTGTGATTGTATGATTGTGATTGTATGATTGTGATTGTATGATTGTGATTGTGTGATTGTAATTGTATGATTATGATTGTATGATTGTGATTGTATGATGGTGATGGTATGATTGCGATTGTCTGATTGTGGTTTTATGATTGTGAATGTATGATTGTGATTGTATGATTGTGATTGTATGATTGTCATTGTATGATTGTCATTGTATGATTATGATTCTATGATTGTGATTGTATGATTGTGATTGTATGATTGTGATTGTGTGATTGTGATAGTACGATTGTGATTGTAAGATTGTGATTGTATGACTGTGATTGTACGATTGTGATTGTATGACTGTGAATGTATGATTATGATTGTATGATTGTGATAGTATGATTGTGATTGTATGATTGTGATTGTATGATTGTGATTGTATGATTCTGATTGTATGATTGTATTTGGGAGATTGTATTTTGGAGATGGTAATTGTATGATTGCGATTGTATGATTGTGATTGTATGATTGTGATTGTATGATTGTGATTGTATGATTGTGATTGTATGATTGTGATTGTATGATTGTAATTGTATGATTATGATTGTATGATTGTGATTGTATGATGGTGATGGTATGATTGTGATTGTATGATTGCGATAGTACGATTGTGATTGTATGATTGTGATTGTAATATTGTGATTGTATGATTGCGATTGTATGATTGTGATTGTATGATTATGATTGTATGGTTGTGATTGTATGATTCTGATTGTATGGTTGTGATTGTATGATTGTGATGGTATGATTGTGATCGTATGATTGCGATAGTATGATTGTGACTGTATGATTGTGATTGTATGATTGTGACTGTATGGTTGCGATTGTATGATTGTGATTGTGTGATTGTGATTGTATGATTGCGATTGTATGATTGTGATTGTATGATTGTGATTGTATGATTGTGATAGTATGATTGCGATTGTATGACTGTGATCGTATGACTGTGATTGTATGATTGTGATTGTACGATTGTGATTGTATGATTGTGATTGTCTGATTGTGGTTCTATGATTGTGATTGTATGATTGTGATTGTATGATTGTGATTGTATGATTGTGATTGTATGATTGTGATTGTATGATTGTGATTGTATGATTGTCATTGTCTGATTATGATTGTATGATTGTGATTGCATAATCGTGATTGTATGATTGTGATAGTATGATTGGGATTGTATGCTTGCGATTGTATGATTGTGATTGTATGATTGTGATAGTATGATTGCGATTGTATGATTTTGATTGTATGATTGTGATTGTGTGATTGTGATTGTATGATTGTGATTGTATGATTGCGATTGTATGATTGTGATTGTAAGATTGTTTTTGTATGATTGTGATTGTATGATTGTGATTGTATGATTGCGATTGTATAATTGTGATTGTAAGATTGTTTTTGTATGATTGTGATTGTATAGTAGTAATTGTATGATTGTGATCGTATGATTGTGATTGTATGATTGTGATTGAATGATTGTGAGTGTATGATTGTGATTGTATGATTGTATTTGGGAGATTGTAATTGTATGATTGGGATTGTATGATTGTGATTGTATGATTATGATTGTATGATTGTGATTGTATGCTTGCGATTGTATGATTGTGATTGTATGATTGTGATTGTATGCTTGCGATTGTATGATTGTGATAGTATGATTGTGATTGTATGATTGTGATTGTATGATTGCGATTGTATGATTGTGATTGTATGATTGTGATTGTATGATTTTGATTGTATGCTTGCGATTGTATGATTGTGATTGTATGATTGTGATTGTATGCTTGCGATTGTATGATTGTGATAGTATGATTGTGATTGTATGATTGTGATTGTATGATTGCGATTGTATGATTGTGATTGTATGATTGTGATTGTATGATTTTGATTGTATGATTGGGATAGTATGATTGCGATTGTATGATTTTGATTGTATGATTGTGATTGTATGATTGTGATTGTATGATTGTGATTGTATGATTGTATTTGGGAGATTGTAATTGTATGATTGCGATTGTATGATTGTGATTGTATGATTGTGATTGTATGATTGTGATAGTATGATTGTGATAGTATGATTGTGATTGTATGACTGTGATTGTATGACTGTGATTGTATGACAGTGATTGTATGATTGTGATTGTATGATTGTGATTGTCTGATTGTGGTTGTATAATCGTGATTGTATGATTGTGATTCTATGATTGTGATTGTATGATTGTGATTGTATGATTCTGACTGTATGATTGCGATGGTATGATTGTGATAGTATCATTGTGATTTTATGATTGTGACTGTATGATTGTGATTGTATGATTGTGATTGTATGATTGTGATTGTATGATTGTGATTGTATGATTGTGATTGTATGATTGTATTTGGGAGATTGTAATTGTATGATTGCGATTGTATGATTGTGATTGTTTGAGTGCGATTGTATGAATGCGATTGTATGATTGTGATTGCATGATTGTGATTGTATGATTGTGATTGTATGATTGTGATTGTGTGATTGTGATTGTATGATTGTCATTGTATGATTATGATTGTATGATTGTGATAGTATGATTGTGATTGTATGATTGTGATTGTATGATTGTGATTGTATGATTCTGATTGTATGATTGTATTTGGGATATTGTATTTTGGAGATTGTAATTGTATGATTGCGATTGTATGATTGTGATTGTATGATTGTGATTGTATGATTGTGATTGTATGATTGTGATTGTATGATTGTGATTGTGTGATTGTAATTGTATGATTATGATTGTATGATTGTGATTGTATGATGGTGATGGTATGATTGTGATTGTCTGATTGTGATTGTCTGATTGTGGTTTTATGATTGTGATTGTATGATTGTGATTGTATGATTGTGATTGTATGATTGTGATTGTATGATTGTGATTGTATGATTGTGATTGTATGATTGTCATTGTATGATTATGATTGTATGATTGTGATTGCATGATTGTGATTGTATGATTGTGATTGTATGATTGTGATTGTATGATTGTGATTGTATGATTGTCATTGTATGATTATGATTGTATGATTGTGATTGTATGATTGTGATTGTGTGATTGTGATAGTACGATTGTGATTGTATGACTGTGATTGTACGATTGTGATTGTATGACTGTGATTGTATGATTATGATTGTATGATTGTGATAGTATGATTGTGATTGTATGATTGTGATTGTATGATTGTGATTGTATGATTCTGATTGTATGATTGTATTTGGGAGATTGTATTTTGGAGATTGTAATTGTATGATTGCGATTGTATGATTGTGATTGTATGATTGTGATTGTATGATTGTGATTGTATGATTGTGATTGTATGATTGTGATTGTATGATTGTGATTGTATGATTGTGATTGTATGATTGTGATAGTATGATTGTGATTGTATGACTGTGATCGTATGACTGTGATTGTATGATTGTGATTGTACGATTGTGATTGTCTGATTGTGGTTCTATGATTGTGATTGTATGATTGTGATTGTATGATTGTGATTGTATGATTGTGATTGTATGATTGTGATTGTATGATTGTGATTGTATGATTGTGATTGTATGATCGTCATTGTCTGATTATGATTGTATGATTGTGATTGCATAATTGTGATTGTATGATTGTGATAGTATGATTGGGATTGTATGATTGTGGTTGTATGATTGTGATTGTATGATTGTGATTGTATGATTGTGATTGTATGATTTTGATTGTATGATTGTGATAGTATGTTTGCGATTGTATGATTTTGATTGTATGATTGTGATTGTATGATTGTGATTGTATGATTGTAATTGTATGATTGTGATGGTATAATTGTGATTGTATGATTGCGGTAGTATGATTGTGATTGTTTGATTGCGATTGTATGATTGTGATTGTATGATTGTGATTGTATGATTGTGATTGTATGATTGTGATTGTATGATTGCGATTGTATGATTGCGATTGTATGATTGTGACTGCACGATTGTGATTGTATGATTGTGATTGTATGATTTTGATTGTATGATTGTGATTGTATGATTGTGATTGTATGATTGTGATTGTATGATTGTGATTGTAAGATGGTATTTGTATGATTGTGATTGTATAGTAGTAATTGTATGATTGTGATGGTATGATTGTGATTGTATGAATGTAATTCAATGATTGTGAGTGTTTGATTGTGATGGTATGATTGTATTTGGGAGATTGTAATTGTATGATTGGGATTGTATGATTGTGATTGTATGATTATGATTGTATGATTGTGATTGTATGCTTGCGATTGTATGATTGTGATTGTATGATTGTGATTGTATGATTGTGATTGTATGATTGTGATTGTGTGATTGTGATTGTATGATTGTGATCTTATGATTGTGATTGTATGATTGTGATTGTATGATTGTAATTGTATGATTGTGATGGTATGATTGTGATTGTATGATTGCGATAGTATGATTGTGATTGTATGATTGTGATTATATGATTATGATTGTATGATTGTGATTGTATGATTGTGATTGTATGATTGCGATTGTATGATTGCGACTGTATGATTGTGATTGTATGATTATGATTGTATGATTGTGATTGTATGATTATGATTGTATGGTTGTGATTGTATGATTGTGATGGTATGATTGTGATTGTATGATTGCGATAGTATGATTGTGATTGTATGATTGTGATTGTATGATTGTGGTTGTATGATTGTATTTGGGAGATTTTAATTGTATGATTGCGATTGTATGATTGTGATTGTATGATCGTGACTGGAAGATTGTGATTGTATGATTGTGATTGTGTGATTGTGATTGTATGATTGCGATTGTATGATTGCGATTGTATGATTATGATTGTATGGTTGTGATTGTATGATTGTGATGGTATGATTGTGATTGTATGATTGCGATAGTATGATTGTGATTGTATGATTGTGATTGTATGATCGTGCCTGGAAGATTGTGATTGTATGATTGTGATTGTGTGATTGTGATTGTATGATTGCGATTGTATGATTGCGATTGTATGATTGTGATTGTATGATTGTGATAGTATGATAGAGATTGTATGACTGTGATTGTATGACTGTGATTGTATGATTGTGATTGTATGATTGTGATTGTATGATTGTGATTGTCTGATTGTGGTTCTATGATTGTGATTGTATGATTGTGATTGTATGATTGTGATTGTATGATTGGCATTGTCTGATTATGATTGTATGATTGTGATTGCATGATTGTGATTGTATGATTGTGATAGTATGATTGTGATTGTATGATTGTGATTGTATGATTGTGGTTGTATGATTGTATTTGGGAGATTTTAATTGTATGATTGCGATTGTATGATTGTGATTGTATGATTGTGATTGTATGATTGTGATTGTATGCTTGCGATTGTATGATTGTGATTGTATGATTCTGATTGTATGATTGTGATAGTATGATTGTGATTGTATGATTGTGATTGTATGATTGTGATTGTATGATTCTGATTGTATGATTGTATTTGGGATATTGTATTTTGGAGATAGTAATTGTATGATTGCGATTGTATGATTGTGATTGTATGATTGTGATTGTATGATTGTGATTGTATGATTGTGATTGTGTGATTGTAATTGTATGATTATGATTGTATGATTGTGATTGTATGATGGTGATGGTATGATTGTGATTGTCTGATTGTGGTTATATGATTGTGAATGTATGATTGTGATTGTATGATTGTGATTGTATGATTGTGATTGTATGATTGTCATTGTATGATTATGATTGTATGATTGTGATAGTATGATTGTGATTGTATGATTGTGATTGTATGATTGTGATTGTATGATTCTGATTGTATGATTGTATTTGGGATATTGTATTTTGGAGATTGTAATTGTATGATTGCGATTGTATGATTGTGATTGTATGATTGTGATTGTATGATTGTGATTGTATGATATTGATTGTATGATTGTGATTGTATGATTGTGATTGTATGATTGTGATTGTATGATTGCGATTGTCTGATTGTGGTTGTATGATTGTGAATGTATGATTGTGATTGTATGATTATGATTGTATGATTGTGATTGTATGATTGTGATTGTATGATCGTGATTGTCTGATTGTGGTTTTATGATTGTGAATGCATGATTGTGATTGTATGATTGTGATTGTATGATTGTGATTGTCTGATTGTGGATTTATGATTGTGAATGTATGATAGTGATTGTATGATTGTGATTGTATGATTGTGATTGTATGATTGTCATTGTATGATTATGATTGTATGATTCTGATTGCATGATTGTGATTGTATGATTGTGATTGTATGATTGTGATTGTATGATTGTGATTGTATGATTCTGATTGTATGATTGTATTTGGGATATTGTATTTTGGAGATTGTAATTGTATGATTGCGATTGTATGATTGTGATTGTATGATTGTGATTGTATGATTGTGATTGTATGATTGTGATTGTATGACTGTGATTGTATGACTGTGATTGTATGACAGTGATTGTATGATTGTGATTGTATGATTGTGATTGTCTGATTGTGGTTGTATGATCGTGATTGTATGATTGTGATTCTATGATTGTGATTGTATGATTGTGATTGTATGATTGTGATAGTATGATTGTGATTGTATGATTGTGATTGTATGATTGTGACTGTATGATTGTGATTGTATGATTGTGATTGTATGATTGTGATTGTATGATTGTGATTGTATGATTGTGATTGTATGATTGTATTTGGGAGATTGTAATTGTATGATTGCGATTGTATGATTGTGATGGTATGAGTGCGATTGTATGAATGCGATTGTATGATTGTGATTGCATGATTGTGATTGTATGATTGTGATTGTATGATTGTGATTGTATGATTGTGATTGTATGATTGGCATTGTCTGATTATGATTGTATGATTGTGATTGCATGATTGTGATTGTATGATTGTGATAGTATGATTGTGATTGTATGATTGTGATTGTATGATTGTGGTTGTATGATTGTGGTTGTATGATTGTATTTGGGAGATTTTAATTGTATGATTGCGATTGTATGATTGTGATTGTATGATCGTGACTGGAAGATTGTGATTGTATGATTGTGATTGTGTGATTGTGATTGTATGATTGCGATTGTATGATTGCGATTGTATGATTATGATTGTATGGTTGTGATTGTATGATTGTGATTCTATGATTGTGATTGTATGATTGTGATTGTCTGATTGTGGTTGTATGATCGTGATTGTATGATTGTGATTCTATGATTGTGATTGTATGATTGTGATTGTATGATTGTGATAGTATGATTGTGATTGTATGATTGTGATTGTATGATTGTGACTGTATGATTGTGATTGTATGATTGTGATTGTATGATTGTGATTGTATGATTGTGATTGTATGATTGTGGTTGTATGATTGTATTTGGGAGATTTTAATTGTATGATTGCGATTGTATGATTGTGATTGTATGATCGTGACTGGAAGATTGTGATTGTATGATTGTGATTGTGTGATTGTGATTGTATGATTGCGATTGTATGATTGCGATTGTATGATTATGATTGTATGGTTGTGATTGTATGATTGTGATGGTATGATTGTGATTGTATGATTGCGATAGTATGATTGTGATTGTATGATTGTGATTGTATGATCGTGACTGGAAGATTGTGATTGTATGATTGTGATTGTGTGATTGTGATTGTATGATTGCGATTGTATGATTGCGATTGTATGATTGTGATTGTATGATTGTGATAGTATGATAGAGATTGTATGACTGTGATTGTATGACTGTGATTGTATGATTGTGATTGTATGATTGTGATTGTATGATTGTGATTGTCTGATTGTGGTTCTATGATTGTGATTGTATGATTGTGATTGTATGATTGTGATTGTATGATTGGCATTGTCTGATTATGATTGTATGATTGTGATTGCATGATTGTGATTGTATGATTGTGATAGTATGATTGTGATTGTATGATTGTGATTGTATGATTGTGGTTGTATGATTGTATTTGGGAGATTTTAATTGTATGATTGCGATTGTATGATTGTGATTGTATGATTGTGATTGTATGATTGTGATTGTATGCTTGCGATTGTATGATTGTGATTGTATGATTCTGATTGTATGATTGTGATAGTATGATTGTGATTGTATGATTGTGATTGTATGATTGTGATTGTATGATTCTGATTGTATGATTGTATTTGGGATATTGTATTTTGGAGATAGTAATTGTATGTTTGCGATTGTATGATTGTGATTGTATGATTGTGATTGTATGATTGTGATTGTATGATTCTGATTGTGTGATTGTAATTGTATGATTATGATTGTATGATTGTGATTGTATGATGGTGATGGTATGATTGTGATTGTCTGATTGTGGTTATATGATTGTGAATGTATGATTGTGATTGTATGATTGTGATTGTATGATTGTGATTGTATGATTGTGATTGTATGATTGTCATTGTATGATTATGATTGTATGATTGTGATAGTATGATTGTGATTGTATGATTGTGATTGTATGATTGTGATTGTATGATTCTGATTGTATGATTGTATTTGGGATATTGTATTTTGGAGATTGTAATTGTATGATTGCGATTGTATGATTGTGATTGTATGATTGTGATTGTATGATTGTGATTGTATGATTGTGATTGTATGACTGTGATTGTATGACTGTGATTGTATGACAGTGATTGTATGATTGTGATTGTATGATTGTGATTGTCTGATTGTGGTTGTATGATCGTGATTGTATGATTGTGATTCTATGATTGTGATTGTATGATTGTGATTGTATGATTGTGATAGTATGATTGTGATTGTATGATTGTGATTGTATGATTGTGACTGTATGATTGTGATTGTATGATTGTGATTGTATGATTGTGATTGTATGATTGTGATTGTATGATTGTGATTGTATGATTGTATTTGGGAGATTGTAATTGTATGATTGCGATTGTATGATTGTGATGGTATGAGTGCGATTGTATGAATGCGATTGTATGATTGTGATTGCATGATTGTGATTGTATGATTGTGATTGTATGATTGTGATTGTATGATATTGATTGTATGATTGTGATTGTATGATTGTGATTGTATGATTGTGATTGTATGATTGCGATTGTCTGATTGTGGTTGTATGATTGTGAATGTATGATTGTGATTGTATGATTATGATTGTATGATTGTGATTGTATGATTGTGATTGTATGATCGTGATTGTCTGATTGTGGTTTTATGATTGTGAATGCATGATTGTGATTGTATGATTGTGATTGTATGATTGTGATTGTCTGATTGTGGATTTATGATTGTGAATGTATGATAGTGATTGTATGATTGTGATTGTATGATTGTGATTGTATGATTGTCATTGTATGATTATGATTGTATGATTCTGATTGCATGATTGTGATTGTATGATTGTGATTGTATGATTGTGATTGTATGATTGTGATTGTATGATTGTGATTGTATGATTGTGATTGTGTGATTGTGATAGTATGATTGTGATTGTAAGATTGTGTTGTATGACTGTGATTGTACGATTGTGATTGTATGATTGTGATTGTATGATTGTAATTGTATGATTGTGATGGTATGATTGTGATTGTATGATTGCGGTAGTATGATTGTGATTGTATGGTTGTGATTCAATGATTGTGGGTGTTTGATTGTGATTGTATGATTGTATTTGGGAGATTGTAATTGTATGATTGGGATTGTATGATTGTGATTGTATGATTATGATTGTATGATTGTGATTTTATGCTTGCGATTCTATGATTGTGATTGTATGATTGTCATTGTATGATTATGATTGTATGATTGTGATTGTATGATTGTGATTGTATGATTGTGATTGTATGATTGTGATTGTGTGATTGTAATTGTATGATTATGATTGTATGATTGTGATTGTATGATGGTGATGGTATGATTGTGATTGTCTGATTGTGGTTATATGATTGTGAATGTATGATTGTGATTGTATGATTGTGATTGTATGATTGTGATTGTATGATTGTGATTGTATGATTGTCATTGTATGATTATGATTGTATGATTGTGATAGTATGATTGTGATTGTATGATTGTGATTGTATGATTGTGATTGTATGATTCTGATTGTATGATTGTATTTGGGATATTGTATTTTGGAGATTGTAATTGTATGATTGCGATTGTATGATTGTGATTGTATGATTGTGATTGTATGATTGTGATTGTATGATTGTGATTGTATGACTGTGATTGTATGACTGTGATTGTATGACAGTGATTGTATGATTGTGATTGTATGATTGTGATTGTCTGATTGTGGTTCTATGATCGTGATTGTATGATTGTGATTCTATGATTGTGATTGTATGATTGTGATTGTATGATTGTGATAGTATGATTGTGATTGTATGATTGTGATTGTATGATTGTGACTGTATGATTGTGATTGTATGATTGTGATTGTATGATTGTGATTGTATGATTGTGATTGTATGATTGTGATTGTATGATTGTATTTGGGAGATTGTAATTGTATGATTGCGATTGTATGATTGTGATGGTATGAGTGCGATTGTATGAATGCGATTGTATGATTGTGATTGCATGATTGTGATTGTATGATTGTGATTGTATGATTGTGATTGTATGATATTGATTGTATGATTGTGATTGTATGATTGTGATTGTATGATTGTGATTGTATGATTGCGATTGTCTGATTGTGGTTGTATGATTGTGAATGTATGATTGTGATTGTATGATTATGATTGTATGATTGTGATTGTATGATTGTGATTGTATGATCGTGATTGTCTGATTGTGGTTTTATGATTGTGAATGCATGATTGTGATTGTATGATTGTGATTGTATGATTGTGATTGTCTGATTGTGGATTTATGATTGTGAATGTATGATAGTGATTGTATGATTGTGATTGTATGATTGTGATTGTATGATTGTCATTGTATGATTATGATTGTATGATTCTGATTGCATGATTGTGATTGTATGATTGTGATTGTATGATTGTGATTGTATGATTGTGATTGTATGATTGTGATTGTATGATTGTGATTGTGTGATTGTGATAGTATGATTGTGATTGTAAGATTGTGTTGTATGACTGTGATTGTACGATTGTGATTGTATGATTGTGATTGTATGATTGTAATTGTATGATTGTGATGGTATGATTGTGATTGTATGATTGCGGTAGTATGATTGTGATTGTATGGTTGTGATTCAATGATTGTGGGTGTTTGATTGTGATTGTATGATTGTATTTGGGAGATTGTAATTGTATGATTGGGATTGTATGATTGTGATTGTATGATTATGATTGTATGATTGTGATTTTATGCTTGCGATTCTATGATTGTGATTGTATGATTGTCATTGTATGATTATGATTGTATGATTGTGATTGTATGATTGTGATTGTGTGATTGTGATAGTACGATTGTGATTGTATGATTGTGATTGTATGATTGCGATAGTATGATTGTGATTGTATGATTGTGATTATATGATTATGATTGTATGATTATGATTGTATGATTGTGATTGTATGATGGTGATGGTATGATTGTGATTGTCTGTTTGTGGTTTTATGATTGTGAATGTATGATTGTGATTGTATGATTGTGATTGTATGATTGTGATTGTATGATTGTCATTGTATGATTATGATTGTATGATTGTGATTGTATGATTGTGATTGTGTGATTGTGATAGTACGATTGTGATTGTATGACTGTGATTGTACGATTGTGATTGTATGACTGTGATTGTATGATTATGATTGTATGATTGTGATAGTATGATTGTGATTGTATGATTGTGATTGTATGATTGTGATTGTATGATTCTGATTGTATGATTGTATTTGGGAGATTGTATTTTGGAGATTGTAATTGTATGATTGCGATTGTATGATTGTGATTGTATGATTGTGATTGTATGATTGTGATTGTATGATTGCGATTGTATGATTGTGATTGTATGATTGTGATTGTATGATTGTGATTGTATGATTGTGATTGTATGATTGTGATAGTATGATTGTGATTGTATGACTGTGATCGTATGACTGTGATTGTATGATTGTGATTGTACGATTGTGATTGTCTGATTGTGGTTCTATGATTGTGATTGTATGATTGTGATTGTATGATTGTGATTGTATGATTGTGATTGTATGATTGTGATTGTATGATTGTGATTGTATGATCGTCATTGTCTGATTATGATTGTATGATTGTGATTGCATAATTGTGATTGTATGATTGTGATAGTATGATTGGGATTGTATGATTGTGGTTGTATGATTGTGATTGTATGATTGTGATTGTATGATTGTGATTGTATGATTTGGATTGTATGATTGTGATACTATGTTTGCGATTGTATGATTTTGATTGTATGATTGTGATTGTATGATTGTGATTGTATGATTGTAATTGTATGATTGTGATGGTATAATTGTGATTGTATGATTGCGGTAGTATGATTGTGATTGTTTGATTGCGATTGTATGATTGTGATTGTATGATTGTGATTGTATGATTGTGATTGTATGATTGCGATTGTATGATTGCGATTGTATGATTGTGACTGCACGATTGTGATTGTATGATTGTGATTGTATGATTTTGATTGTATGATTGTGATTGTATGATTGTGATTGTATGATTGTGATTGTATGATTGTGATTGTAAGATGGTATTTGTATGATTGTGATTGTATAGTAGTAATTGTATGATTGTGATGGTATGATTGTGATTGTATGAATGTAATTCAATGATTGTGAGTGTTTGATTGTGATGGTATGATTGTATTTGGGAGATTGTAATTGTATGATTGGGATTGTATGATTGTGATTGTATGATTATGATTGTATGATTGTGATTGTATGCTTGCGATTGTATGATTGTGATTGTATGATTGTGATTGTATGATTGTGATTGTATGATTGTGATTGTGTGATTGTGATTGTATGATTGTGATCTTATGATTGTGATTGTATGATTGTGATTGTATGATTGTAATTGTATGATTGTGATGGTATGATTGTGATTGTATGATTGCGATAGTATGATTGTGATTGTATGATTGTGATTATATGATTATGATTGTATGATTGTGATTGTATGATTGTGATTGTATGATTGCGATTGTATGATTGCGACTGTATGATTGTGATTGTATGATTATGATTGTATGATTGTGATTGTATGATTATGATTGTATGGTTGTGATTGTATGATTGTGATGGTATGATTGTGATTGTATGATTGCGATAGTATGATTGCGATTGTATGATTGTGATTGTATGATCGTGACTGGAAGATTGTGATTGTATGATTGTGATTGTGTGATTGTGATTGTATGATTGCGATTGTATGACTGCGATTGTATGATTGTGATTGTATGATTGTGATAGTATGATAGTGATTGTATGACTGTGATTGTATGACTGTAATTGTATGATTGTGATTGTACGATTGTGATTGTATGATTGTGATTGTCTGATTGTGGTTCTATGATTGTGATTGTATGATTGTGATTGTATGATTGTGATTGTATGATTGTCATTGTCTGATTATGATTGTATGATTGTGATTGCATGATTGTGATTGTATGATTGTGATAGTATGATTGTGATTGTATGATTGTGATTGTATGATTGTGGTTGTATGATTGTATTTGGGAGATTGTAATTGTATGATTGCGATTGTATGATTGTGATTATATGATTGTGATTGTATGATTGTGATTGTATGCTTGCCATTGTATGATTGTGATTGTATGATTCTGATTGTATGATTGTGATAGTATGATTGTGATTGTATGATTGTGATTGTATGATTGTGATTGTATGATTCTGATTGTATGATTGTATTTGGGATATTGTATTTTGGAGATAGTAATTGTATGATTGCGATTGTATGATTGTGATTGTATGATTGTGATTGTATGATTGTGATTGTATGATTGTGATTGTGTGATTGTAATTGTATGATTATGATTGTATGATTGTGATTGTATGATGGTGATGGTATGATTGTGATTGCCTGATTGTGGTTTTATGATTGTGAATGTATGATTGTGATTGTATGATTGTGATTGTATGATTGTGATTGTATGATTGTCATTGTATGATTATGATTGTATGATTGTGATAGTATGATTGTGATTGTATGATTGTGATAGTATGATTGTGATTGCATGATTCTGATTGTATGATTGTATTTGGGATATTGTATTTTGGAGATTGTAATTGTATGATTGCGATTGTATGATTGTGATTGTATGATTGTGATTGTATGATTGTGATTGTATGATTGTGATTGTGTGATTGTAATTGTATGATTATGATTGTATGATTGTGATTGTATGATGGTGATGGTATGATTGTGATTGTCTGATTGTGGTTTTATGATTGTGAATGTATGATTGTGATTGTATGATTGTGATTGTATGATTGTGATTGTATGATTGTGATTGTATGATTGTGATTGTATGATTGTGATTGTAAGATGGTATTTGTATGATTGTGATTGTATAGTAGTAATTGTATGATTGTGATGGTATGATTGTGATTGTATGGTTGTGATTGAATGATTGTGAGTGTATGATTGTGATTGTATGATTGTATTTGGGAGATTGTAATTGTATGATTGGGATTGTATGATTGTGATTGTATGATTGTAATTGTATGATTGTGATGGTATGATTGTGATTGTATGAATGCGATAGTATGATTGTGATTGTATGATTGTGATTGTATGATTATGATTGTATGATTGTGATTGTATGATTGTGATTGTATGATTGCGATTGTATGATTGCGATTGTATGATTGTGATTGTATGATTATGATTGTATGATTGTAATTGTGTGATTATGATTGTATGGTTGTGATTGTATGATTGTGATGGTATGATTGTGATTGTATGATTGCGATAGTATGATTGCGATTGTATGATTGTGATTGTATGATTGTGACTGGAAGATTGTGATTGTATGATTGTGATTGTACGATTCTGATTGTATGATTGTGATTGTATGATTGTGATTGTGTGATTGTGATAGTATGATTGTGATTGTAAGATTGTGATTGTATGACTGTGATTGTATGATTGTGATTGTATGATTGTGATTGTATGATTATGATTGTATGATTTTTGATTGTACGATTGTGATTGTATGATTGTGATTGTATGATTATGACTGTATGATTGTGATAGTATGGTTGTGATTGTATGATTGTGATTGTATGATTGTGATTGTATGATTGTGATTGTATGATTGTGATTGTATGATTGTAATTGTATGATTATGATTGTATGATTGTGATTGTATGATGGTGATGGTATGATTGTGATTGTATGATTGCGATAGTACAATTGTGATTGTATGATTGTGATTGTAATATTGTGATTGTATGATTGCGATTGTATGACTGTGATTGTATGATTATGATTGTATGATTGTGATAGTATGATTGTGATAGTATGATTGTGATTGTATGACTGTGATTGTATGACTGTGATTGTATGACAGTGATTGTATGATTGTGATTGTATGATTGTGATAGTCTGATTGTGGTTGTATGATCGTGATTGTATGATTGTGATTCTATGATTGTGATTGTATGATTGTGATTGTATGATTGTGATTGTATGATTGTGATTGTATGATTGTGATTGTGATTGTATGATTGTGATTGTATGATTGTGATTGTATGATTCTGACTGTATGATTGCGATGGTATGATTGTGATAGTATCATTGCGATTTTATGATTGTGACTGTATGATTGTGATTGTATGATTGTGATTGTATGATTATGATTGTATGATTGTGATTGTATGATTGTGATTGTATGATTGTATTTGGGAGATTGTAATCGTATGATTGCGATTGTATGATCGTGATTGTATGAGTGCGATTGTATGAATGCGATTGTATGATTGTGATTGCATGATTGTGATTGTATGATTGTGATTGTATGATTGTGATTGTATGATATTGATTGTATGATTGTGATTGTATGATTGTGATTGTATGATTGTGATTGTATGATTGTGATTGTCTGATTGTGGTTGTATGATTGTGAATGTATGATTGTGATTGTATGATTGTGATTGTATGATTGTGATTGTATGATTGTGATTGTCTGATTGTGGTTTTATGATTGTGAATGTATGTTTGTGATTGTATGATTGTGATTGTATGATTGTGATTGTATGATTGTGATTGTCTGATTGTGGTTTTATGATTGTGAATGTATGATTGTGATTGTATGATTGTGATTGTATGATTGTCATTGTATGATTATGATTGTATGATTCTGATTGCATGATTGTGATTGTATGATTGTGATTGTATGATTGTGATTGTATGATTGTGATTGTATGATTGTGATTGTATGATTGTGATTGTATGATTGTGATTGTGTGATTGTGATAGTATGATTGTGATTGTAAGATTGTGATTGTATGACTGTGGTTGTACGATTGTGATTGTATGATTGTGATTGTATGATTGTAATTGTATGATTGTGATGGTATGATTGTGATTGTATGATTGCGGTAGTATGATTGTGATTGTATGATTGTGATTCAATGATTGTGAGTGTTTGATTGTGATTGTATGATTGTATTTGGGAGATTGTAATTGTATGATTGGGATTGTATGATTGTGATTGTATGATTATGATTGTATGATTGTGATTGTATGCTTGCGATTGTATGATTGTGATTGTATGATTGTGATTGTATGATTGTGATTGTATGATTGTGATTGTGTGATTGTGATTGTATGATTGTGATCTTATGATTGTGATTGTATGATTGTGATTGTATGATTGTGATTGTATGATTGTAATTGTATGATTGTGATGGTATGATTGTGATTGTATGATTGCGATAGTATGATTGTGATTGTATGATTGTGATTATATGATTATGATTGTATGATTGTGATTGTATGATTGTGATTGCATGATTGTGATTGTATGATTGTGATTGTATGATTGTGATTGTATGATTGTGATTGTATGATTGTGATTGTATGATTGTGATTGTATGATTGTCATTGTCTGATTATGATTATATGATTGTGATAGTATGATTGCGATTGTATGATTTTGATTGTATGATTTTGATTGTATGATTGTAATTGTATGATTGTGATGGTATGATTGTGATTCTATGATTGCGGTAGTATGATTGTGATTGTTTGATTGCGATTGTATGATTGTGATTGTATGATTGTGATTGTATGATTGTGATTGTATGATTGCGATTGTATGATTGCGATTGTATGATTGTGATTGCACGATTGTGATTGTATGATTGTGATTGTATGATTTTGATTGTATGATTGTGATTGTATGGTTGTGATTGTATGATTGTGATTGTATGATTGTGATTGTAAGATGGTATTTGTATGATTGTGATTGTATAGTAGTAATTGTATGATTGTGATGGTATGATTGTGATTGTATGATTGTGATTGAATGATTGTGAGTGTATGATTGTGATTGTATGATTGTATTTGGGAGATTGTAATTGTATGATTGGGATTGTATGATTGTGATTGTATGATTATGATTGTATGATTGTGATTGTATGCTTGCGATTGTATGATTGTGATTGTATGGTTGTGATTGTATGATTGTAATTGTGTGATTGTGATTGTATGATTGTGATCTTATGATTGTGATTGTATGATTGTGATTGTATGATTGTAATTGTATGATTGTGATGGTATGATTGTGATTGTATGAATGCGATAGTATGATTGTGATTGTATGATTGTGATTGTATGATTATGATTGTATGATTGTGATTGCATGATTGTGATTGTATGATTGCGATTGTATGATTGCGATTGTATGATTGCGATTGTATGATTGTGATTGTATGATTATGATTGTATGATTGTGATTGTGTGATTATGACTGTATGGTTGTGATTGTATGATTGTGATGGTATGATTGTGATTGTATGATTGCGATAGTATGATTGTGATTGTATGATTGTGATTGTATGATTGTGACTGGAAGATTGTGATTGTATGATTGTGATTGTACGATTCTGATTGTATGATTGTGATTGTATGATTGTGATTGTGTGATTGTGATAGTATGATCGTGATTGTAAGATTGTGATTGTATGACTGTGATTGTATGATTGTGATTGTATGATTCTGATTGTATGATTGTATTTGGGATATTGTATTTTTGAGATAGTAATTGTATGATTGTGATTGTATGATTGTGATTGTATGATTGCGATTGTATGATTGCGATTGTATGATTGTGACTGCACGATTGTGATTGTATGATTGTGATTGTATGATTTTGATTGTATGATTGTGATTGTATGATTGTGATTGTATGATTGTGATTGTATGATTGTGATTGTAAGATGGTATTTGTATGATTGTGATTGTATAGTAGTAATTGTATGATTGTGATGGTATGATTGTGATTGTATGATTGTGATTCAATGATTGTGAGTGTTTGATTGTGATGGTATGATTGTATTTGGGAGATTGTAATTGTATGATTGGGATTGTATGATTGTGATTGTATGATTATGATTGTATGATTGTGATTGTATGCTTGCGATTGTATGATTGTGATTGTATGATTGTGATTGTATGATTGTGATTGTATGATTGTGATTGTGTGATTGTGATTGTATGATTGTGATCTTATGATTGTGATTGTATGATTGTGATTGTATGATTGTAATTGTATGATTGTGATGGTATGATTGTGATTGTATGATTGCGATAGTATGATTGTGATTGTATGATTGTGATTATATGATTATGATTGTATGATTGTGATTGTATGATTGTGATTGTATGATTGCGATTGTATGATTGCGACTGTATGATTGTGATTGTATGATTATGATTGTATGATTGTGATTGTATGATTATGATTGTATGCTTGTGATTGTATGATTGTGATGGTATGATTGTAATTGTATGATTGGGATTGTATGATTGTGATTGTATGATTATGATTGTATGATTGTGATTGTATGCTTGCGATTGTATGATTGTGATTGTATGATTGTGATTGTATGATTGTGATTGTATGATTGTGATTGTGTGATTGTGATTGTATGATTGTGATCTTATGATTGTGATTGTATGATTGTGATTGTATGATTGTAATTGTATGATTGTGATGGTATGATTGTGATTGTATGATTGCGATAGTATGATTGTGATTGTATGATTGTGATTATATGATTATGATTGTATGATTGTGATTGTATGATTGTGATTGTATGATTGCGATTGTATGATTGCGACTGTATGATTGTGATTGTATGATTATGATTGTATGATTGTGATTGTATGATTATGATTGTATGCTTGTGATTGTATGATTGTGATGGTATGATTGTGATTGTATGATTGCGATAGTATGATTGTGATTGTATGATTGTGATTGTATGATCGTGACTGGAAGATTGTGATTGTATGATTGTGATTGTGTGATTGTGATTGTATGATTGCGATTGTATGATTGCGATTGTATGATTGTGATTGTATGATTGTGATAGTATGATAGTGATTGTATGACTGTGATTGTATGACTGTAATTGTATGATTGTGTTTGTATGATTGTGATTGTATGATTGTGATTGTCTGATTGTGGTTCTATGATTGTGATTGTATGATTGTGATTGTATGATTGTGATTGTATGATTGTCATTGTCTGATTATGATTGTATGATTGTGATTGCATGATTGTGATTGTATGATTGTGATAGTATGATTGTGATTGTATGATTGTGATTGTATGATTGTGGTTGTATTATTGTATTTGGGAGATTGTAATTGTATGATTGCGATTGTATGATTGTGATTATATGATTGTGATTGTATGATTGTGATTGTATGCTTGCGATTGTATGATTGTGATTGTATGATTCTGATTGTATGATTGTGATAGTATGATTGTGATTGTATGATTGTGATTGTATGATTGTGATTGTATGATTGTGATTGTATGATTGTGATTGTAAGATGGTATTTGTATGATTGTGATTGTATAGTAGTAATTGTATGATTGTGATGGTATGATTGTGATTGTATGATTGTGATTCAATGATTGTGAGTGTTTGATTGTGATGGTATGATTGTATTTGGGAGATTGTAATTGTATGATTGGGATTGTATGATTGTGATTGTATGATTATGATTGTATGATTGTGATTGTATGCTTGCGATTGTATGATTGTGATTGTATGATTGTGATTGTATGATTGTGATTGTATGATTGTGATTGTGTGATTGTGATTGTATGATTGTGATCTTATGATTGTGATTGTATGATTGTGATTGTATGATTGTAATTGTATGATTGTGATGGTATGATTGTGATTGTATGGTTGCGATAGTATGATTGTGATTGTATGATTGTGATTATATGATTATGATTGTATGATTGTGATTGTATGATTGTGATTGTATGATTGCGATTGTATGATTGCGACTGTATGATTGTGATTGTATGATTATGATTGTATGATTGTGATTGTATGATTATGATTGTATGCTTGTGATTGTATGATTGTGATGGTATGATTGTAATTGTATGATTGGGATTGTATGATTGTGATTGTATGATTATGATTGTATGATTGTGATTGTATGCTTGCGATTGTATGATTGTGATTGTATGATTGTGATTGTATGATTGTGATTGTATGATTGTGATTGTGTGATTGTGATTGTATGATTGTGATCTTATGATTGTGATTGTATGATTGTGATTGTATGATTGTAATTGTATGATTGTGATGGTATGATTGTGATTGTATGATTGCGATAGTATGATTGTGATTGTATGATTGTGATTATATGATTATGATTGTATGATTGTGATTGTATGATTGTGATTGTATGATTGCGATTGTATGATTGCGACTGTATGATTGTGATTGTATGATTATGATTGTATGATTGTGATTGTATGATTATGATTGTATGCTTGTGATTGTATGATTGTGATGGTATGATTGTGATTGTATGATTGCGATAGTATGATTGTGATTGTATGATTGTGATTGTATGATCGTGACTGGAAGATTGTGATTGTATGATTGTGATTGTGTGATTGTGATTGTATGATTGCGATTGTATGATTGCGATTGTATGATTGTGATTGTATGATTGTGATAGTATGATAGTGATTGTATGACTGTGATTGTATGACTGTAATTGTATGATTGTGTTTGTATGATTGTGATTGTATGATTGTGATTGTCTGATTGTGGTTCTATGATTGTGATTGTATGATTGTGATTGTATGATTGTGATTGTATGATTGTCATTGTCTGATTATGATTGTATGATTGTGATTGCATGATTGTGATTGTATGATTGTGATAGTATGATTGTGATTGTATGATTGTGATTGTATGATTGTGGTTGTATTATTGTATTTGGGAGATTGTAATTGTATGATTGCGATTGTATGATTGTGATTATATGATTTTGATTGTATGATTGTGATTGTATGCTTGCGATTGTATGATTGTGATTGTATGATTCTGATTGTATGATTGTGATAGTATGATTGTGATTGTATGATTGTGATTGTATGATTGTGATCGTATGATTCTGATTGTATGATTGTATTTGGGATATTGTATTTTGGAGATAGTAATTGTATGATTGCGATTGTATGATTGTGATTGTATGATTGTGATTGTATGATTGTGATTGTATGATTGTGATTGTGTGATTGCAATTGTATGATTATGATTGTATGATTGTGATTGTATGATGGTGATGGTATGATTGTGATTGCCTGATTGTGGTTTTATGATTGTGAATGTATGATTGTGATTGTATGATTGTGATTGTATGATTGTGATTGTATGATTGTCATTGTATGATTATGATTGTATGATTGTGATAGTATGGTTGTGATTGTATGATTGTGATTGTATGATTGTGATTGCATGATTCTGATTGTATGATTGTATTTGGGATATTGTATTTTGGAGATTGTAATTGTATGATTGCGATTGTATGATTGTGATTGTATGATTGTGATTGTATGATTGTGATTGTATGATTGTGATTGTGTGATTGTAATTGTATGATTATGATTGTATGATTGTGATTGTATGATGGTGATGGTATGATTGTGATTGTCTGATTGTGGTTTTATGATTGTGAATGTATGATTGTGATTGTATGATTGTGATTGTATGATTGTGATTGTATGATTGTGATTGTAAGATGGTATTTGTATGATTGTGATTGTATAGTAGTAATTGTATGATTGTGATGGTATGATTGTGATTGTATGGTTGTGATTGAATGATTGTGAGTGTATGATTGTGATTGTATGATTGTATTTGGGAGATTGTAATTGTATGATTGGGATTGTATGATTGTGATTGTATGATTATGATTGTATGATTGTGATTGTATGCTTGCGATTGTATGATTGTGATTGTATGATTGTGATTGTATGATTGTAATTGTGTGATTGTGATTGTATGATTGTGATCTTATGATTGTGATTGTATGATTGTGATTGTATGATTGTAATTGTATGATTGTGATGGTATGATTGTGATTGTATGAATGCGATAGTATGATTGTGATTGTATGATTGTGATTGTATGATTATGATTGTATGATTGTGATTGTATGATTGTGATTGTATGATTGCGATTGTATGATTGCGATTGTATGATTGTGATTGTATGATTATGATTGTATGATTGTGATTGTGTGATTATGATTGTATGGTTGTGATTGTATGATTGTGATGGTATGATTGTGATTGTATGATTGCGATAGTATGATTGTGATTGTATGATTGTGATTGTATGATTGTGACTGGAAGATTGTGATTGTATGATTGTGATTGTACGATTCTGATTGTATGATTGTGATTGTATGATTATGACTGTATGATTGTGATAGTATGATTGTGATTGTATGATTGTGATTGTATGATTGTGATTGTATGATTGTAATTGTATGATTATGATTGTATGATTGTGATTGTATGATGGTGATGGTATGATTGTGATTGTATGATTGCGATAGAACAATTGTGATTGTATGATTGTGATTGTAATATTGTGATTGTATGATTGCGATTGTATGACTGTGATTGTATGATTATGATTGTATGATTGTGATAGTATGATTGTGATAGTATGATTGTGATTGTATGACTGTGATTGTATGACTGTGATTGTATGACAGTGATTGTATGATTGTGATTGTATGATTGTGATTGTCTGATTGTGGTTGTATGATCGTGATTGTATGATTGTGATTGTATGATTGTGATTGTATGATTCTGACTGTATGATTGCGATGGTATGATTGTGATAGTATCATTGCGATTTTATGATTGTGACTGTATGATTGTGATTGTATGATTGTGATTGTATGATTGTGATTGTATGATTGTGATTGTATGATTGTGATTGTATGATTGTATTTGGGAGATTGTAATTGTATGATTGCGATTGTATGATTGTGATTGTATGAGTGCGATTGTATGAATGCGATTGTATGATTGTGATTGCATGTTTGTGATTGTATGATTGTGATTGTATGATTGTGATTGTATGATATTGATTGTATGATTATGATTGTATGATTCTGATTGCATGATTGTGATTGTATGATTGTGATTGTATGATTGTGATTGTATGATTGTGATTGTATGATTGTGATTGCGTGATTGTGATAGTATGATTGTGATTGTAAGATTGTGATTGTATGACTGTGATTGTACGATTGTGATTTTATGATTGTGATTGTATGATTGCAATTGTATGATTGTGATGGTATGATTGTGATTGTATGATTGCGGTAGTATGATTGTGATTGTATGATTGTGATTCAATGATTGTGAGTGTTTGATTGTGATTGTATGATTGTATTTGGGAGATTGTAATTGTATGATTGGGATTGTATGATTGTGATTGTATGATTATGATTGTATGATTGTGATTGTATGCTTGCGATTGTATGATTGTGATTGTATGATTGTGATTGTATGATTGTGATTGTATGATTGTGATTGTGTGATTGTGATTGTATGATTGTGATCTTATGATTGTGATTGTATGATTGTGATTGTATGATTGTAATTGTATGATTGTGATGGTATGATTGTGATTGTATGATTGCGATAGTATGATTGTGATTGTATGATTGTGATTATATGATTATGATTGTATGATTGTGATTGTATGATTGTGATTGTATGATTGCGATTGTATGATTGTGATTGTATGATTGTGATTGTATGATTGTGATTGCATGATTCTGATTGTATGATTGTATTTGGGATATTGTATTTTGGAGATTGTAATTGTATGATTGCGATTGTATGATTGTGATTGTATGATTGTGATTGTATGATTGTGATTGTATGATTGTGATTGTATGATTGTGATTGTATGATTGTGATTGTGTGATTGTAATTGTATGATTATGATTGTATGAATGTGATTGTATGATGGTGATGGTATGATTGTGATTGTCAGATTGTGGTTTTATGATTGTGAATGTATGATTGTGATTGTATGATTGTGATTATATGATTGTGATTGTATGATTGTGATTGTATGATTGTCATTGTATGATTATGATTGTATGATTGTGATTGCATGATTGTGATTGTATGATTGTGATTGTATGATTGTGATTGTATGATTGTGATTGTATGATTGTGATTGTATGATTGTGATAGTATGATTGTGATTGTATGACTGTGATCGTATGACTGTGATTGTATGATTGTGATAGTACGATTGTGATTGTATGATTGTGATTGTCTGATGGTGGTTCTATGATTGTGATTGTATGATTGTGATTGTATGATTGTGATTGTATGATTGTGATTGTATGATTGTGATTGTATGATTGTGATTGTATGATTGTCATTGTCTGATTATGATTGTATGATTGTGATAGTATGATTGCGATTGTATGATTTTGATTGTATGATTGTGATTGTATGATTGTGATTGTATGATTGTAATTGTATGATTGTGATGGTATGATTGTGATTGTATGATTGCGGTAGTATGATTGTGATTGTTTGATTGCGATTGTATCATTGTGATTGTATGATTGTGATTGTATGATTGTGATTGTATGATTGCGATTGTATGATTGCGATTGTATGATTGTGATTGCGCGATTGTGATTGTATGATTGTGATTGTATGATTTTGATTGTACGATTGTGATTGTATGATTGTGATTGTATGATTGCGATTGTATGATTGTGATTGTAAGATGGTATTTGTATGATTGTGATTGTATAGTAGTAATTGTATGATTGTGATGGTATGATTGTGATTGTATGATTGTGATTGAATGATTGTGAGTGTATGATTGTGATTGTATGATTGTATTTGGGAGATTGTAATTGTATGATTGGGATTGTATGATTGTGATTGTATGATTATGATTGTATGATTGTGATTGTATGCTTGCGATTGAATGATTGTGATTGTATGATTGTGATTGTATGATTGTAATTGTGTGATTGTGATTGTATGATTGTGATCTTATGATTGTGATTGTATGATTGTGATTGTATGATTGTGATTGTAAGATTGTGATTGTATGACTGTGATTGTATGATTGTGATTGTATGATTCTGATTGTATGATTGTATTTGGGATATTGTATTTTTGAGATAGTAATTGTATGATTGCGATTGTATGATTGTGATTGTATGATTGTGATTGTATGATTGTGATTGTATGATTGTGATTGTATGATTGTGATTGTATGATTGTGATTGTGTAATTGTAATTGTATGATTATGATTGTATGATTGTGATTGTATGATTGTGATTGTATGATTGCGATTGTATGATTGCGATTGTATGATTGTGATTGTATGATTATGATTGTATGATTGTGATTGTGTGATTATGATTGTATGGTTGTGATTGTATGATTGTGATGGTATGATTGTGATTGTATGATTGCGATAGTATGATTGTGATTGTATGATTGTGATTGTATGATTGTGACTGGAAGATTGTGATTGTATGATTGTGATTGTACGATTCTGATTGTATGATTGTGATTGTATGATTGTGATTGTGTGATTGTGATAGTATGATTGTGATTGTAAGATTGTGATTGTATGACTGTGATTGTATGATTGTGATTGTATGATTCTGATTGTATGATTGTATTTGGGATATTGTATTTTTGAGATAGTAATTGTATGATTGCGATTGTATGATTGTGATTGTATGATTGTGATTGTATGATTGTGATTGTATGTTTGTGATTGTATGATTGTGATTGTGTAATTGTAATTGTATGATTATGATTGTATGATTGTGATTGTATGATGGTGATGGTATGATTGTGATTGTCTGATTGTGATTGTGTGATTCTGATTGTATGATTGTATTTGGGATATTGTATTTTGGAGATTGTAATTGTATGATTGCGATTGTATGATTGTGATTGTATGATTGTGTTTGTATGATTGTGATTGTATGATTGTGATGGTGTGATTCTGATTGTATGATTGTATTTGGGATATTGTATTTTGGAGATAGTAATTGTATGATTGCGATTGTATGATTGTGATTGTATGATTGTGATTGTATGATTGTGATTGTATGATTGTGATTGTGTGATTGTAATTGTATGATTATGATTGTATGATTGTGATTGTATGATGGTGATGGTATGATTGTGATTGTCTGATTGTGGTTTTATGATTGTGAATGTATGATTGTGATTGTATGATTGTGATTGTATGATTGTGATTGTATGATTGTCATTGTATGATTATGATTGTATGATTGTGATAGTATGATTGTGATTGTATGATTGTGATTGTATGATTGTGATTGCATGATTCTGATTGTATGATTGTATTTGGGATATTGTATTTTGGAGATTGTAATTGTATGATTGCGATTGTATGATTGTGATTGTATGATTGTGATTGTATGATTGTAATGGTATGATTGTGATTGTATGATTGTGATTGTGTGATTGTAATTGTATGATTATGATTGTATGATTGTGATTGTATGATGGCGATGGTATGATTGCGATTGTATGATTGTGATTATATGATTGTGATTGTATGATTGTAATGGTATGATTGTGATTGTATGATTGTGATTGTATGATTGTCATTGTATGATTATGATTGTATGATTGTGATTGCATGATTGTGATTGTATGATTGTGATTGTATGATTGTGATTGTATGATTGTGATTGTATGATTGTGATTGTATGATTGTCATTGTCTGATTATGATTGTATGATTGTGATAGTATGATTGCGATTGTATGATTTTGATTGTATGATTGTGATTGTATGATTGTGATTGTATGATTGTAATTGTATGATTGTGATGGTATGATTGTGATTGTATGATTGTGATTGTGTGATTGTGATTGTATGATTGCAATTGTATGATTGTGATGGTATGATTGTGATTGTATGATTGCGGTAGTATGATTGTGATTGTATGATTGTGATTCAATGATTGTGAGTGTTTGATTGTGATTGTATGATTGTATTTGGGAGATTGTAATTGTATGATTGGGATTGTATGATTGTGATTGTATGATTATGATTGTATGATTGTGATTGTATGCTTGCGATTGTATGATTGTGATTGTATGATTGTGATTGTATGATTGTGATTGTATGATTGTGATTGTGTGATTGTGATTGTATGATTGTGATCTTATGATTGTGATTGTATGATTGTGATTGTATGATTGTAATTGTATGATTGTGATGGTATGATTGTGATTGTATGATTGCGATAGTATGATTGTGATTGTATGATTGTGATTATATGATTATGATTGTATGATTGTGATTGTATGATTGTGATTGTATGATTGCGATTGTATGATTGCGATTGTATGATTGTGATTGTATGATTATGATTGTACGATTGTGATTGTATGATTATGATTGTATGGTTGTGATTGTATGATTGTGATGGTATGATTGTGATTGTATGATTGCGATAGTATGATTGTGATTGTATGATTGTGATTGTATGATCGTGACTGGAAGATTGTGATTGTATGATTGTGATTGTGTGATTGTGATTGTATGATTGCGATTGTATGATTGCGATTGTATGATTGTGATTGTATGATTGTGATAGTATGATAGTGATTGTATGACTGTGATTGTATGACTGTGATTGTATGGTTGTGATTGTATGATTGTGATTGTCTGATTGTGGTTCTATGATTGTGATTGTATGATTGTGATTGTATGATTGTGATTGTATGATTGTCATTGTCTGATTATGATTGTATGATTGTGATTGCATGATTGTGATTGTATGATTGTGATAGTATGATTGTGATTGTATGATTGTGATTGTATGATTGTGGTTGTATGATTGTATTTGGGAGATTGTAATTGTATGATTGCGATTGTATGATTGTGATTGTATGATTGTGATTGTATGATTGTGATTGTATGATTGTCATTGTATGATTATGATTGTATGATTGTGATAGTATGATTGTGATTGTATGATTGTGATTGTATGATTGTGATTGCATGATTCTGATTGTATGATTGTATTTGGGATATTGTATTTTGGAGATTGTAATTGTATGATTGCGATTGTATGATTGTGATTGTATGATTGTGATTGTATGATTGTGATTGTATGATTGTGATTGTATGATTGTGATTGTATGATTGTGATTGTATGATTGTGATTGTGTGATTGTAATTGTATGATTATGATTGTATGAATGTGATTGTATGATGGTGATGGTATGATTGTGATTGTCAGATTGTGGTTTTATGATTGTGAATGTATGATTGTGATTGTATGATTGTGATTGTATGATTGTGATTGTATGATTGTGATTGTATGATTGTCATTGTATGATTATGATTGTATGATTGTGATTGCATGATTGTGATTGTATGATTGTGGTTGTATGATTGTGATTGTATGATTGTGATTGTATGATTGTGATTGTATGATTGTGATAGTATGATTGTGATTGTATGACTGTGATCGTATGACTGTGATTGTATGATTGTGATAGTACGATTGTGATTGTATGATTGTGATTGTCTGATGGTGGTTCTATGATTGTGATTGTATGATTGTGATTGTATGATTGTGATTGTATGATTGTGATTGTATGATTGTGATTGTATGATTGTGATTGTATGATTGTCATTGTCTGATTATGATTGTATGATTGTGATAGTATGATTGCGATTGTATGATTTTGATTGTATGATTGTGATTGTATGATTGTGATTGTATGATTGTAATTGTATGATTGTGATGGTATGATTGTGATTGTATGATTGCGGTAGTATGATTGTGATTGTTTGATTGCGATTGTATCATTGTGATTGTATGATTGTGATTGTATGATTGTGATTGTATGATTGTGATTGTATGATTGCGATTGTATGATTGCGATTGTATGATTGTGATTGCGCGATTGTGATTGTATGATTGTGATTGTATGATTTTGATTGTACGATTGTGATTGTATGATTGTGATTGTATGATTGCGATTGTATGATTGTGATTGTAAGATGGTATTTGTATGATTGTGATTGTATAGTAGTAATTGTATGATTGTGATGGTATGATTGTGATTGTATGATTGTGATTGAATGATTGTGAGTGTATGATTGTGATTGTATGATTGTATTTGGGAGATTGTAATTGTATGATTGGGATTGTATGATTGTGATTGTATGATTGTGATAGTATGATAGTGATTGTATGACTGTGATTGTATGACTGTGATTGTATGATTGTGATTGTATGATTGTGATTGTCTGATTGTGGTTCTATGATTGTGATTGTATGATTGTGATTGTATGATTGTGATTGTATGATTGTCATTGTCTGATTATGATTGTATGATTGTGATTGCATGATTGTGATTGTATGATTGTGATAGTATGATTGTGATTGTATGATTGTGATTGTATGATTGTGGTTGTATGATTGTATTTGGGAGATTGTAATTGTATGATTGCGATTGTATGATTGTGATTGTATGATTGTGATTGTATGATTGTGATTGTATGATTGTCATTGTATGATTATGATTGTATGATTGTGATAGTATGATTGTGATTGTATGATTGTGATTGTATGATTGTGATTGCATGATTCTGATTGTATGATTGTATTTGGGATATTGTATTTTGGAGATTGTAATTGTATGATTGCGATTGTATGATTGTGATTGTATGATTGTGATTGTATGATTGTGATTGTATGATTGTGATTGTATGATTGTGATTGTATGATTGTGATTGTGTGATTGTAATTGTATGATTATGATTGTATGAATGTGATTGTATGATGGTGATGGTATGATTGTGATTGTCAGATTGTGGTTTTATGATTGTGAATGTATGATTGTGATTGTATGATTGTGATTGTATGATTGTGATTGTATGATTGTGATTGTATGATTGTCATTGTATGATTATGATTGTATGATTGTGATTGCATGATTGTGATTGTATGATTGTGATTGTATGATTGTGATTGTATGATTGTGATTGTATGATTGTGATTGTATGATTGTGATAGTATGATTGTGATTGTATGACTGTGATCGTATGACTGTGATTGTATGATTGTGATAGTACGATTGTGATTGTATGATTGTGATTGTCTGATGGTGGTTCTATGATTGTGATTGTATGATTGTGATTGTATGATTGTGATTGTATGATTGTCATTGTATGATTGTGATTGTATGATTGTCATTGTCTGATTATGATTGTATGATTGTGATAGTATGATTGCGATTGTATGATTTTGATTGTATGATTGTGATTGTATGATTGTGATTGTATGATTGTAATTGTATGATTGTGATGGTATGATTGTGATTGTATGATTGCGGTAGTATGATTGTGATTGTTTGATTGCGATTGTATCATTGTGATTGTATGATTGTGATTGTATGATTGTGATTGTATGATTGCGATTGTATGATTGCGATTGTATGATTGTGATTGCGCGATTGTGATTGTATGATTGTGATTGTATGATTTTGATTGTACGATTGTGATTGTATGATTGTGATTGTATGATTGCGATTGTATGATTGTGATTGTAAGATGGTATTTGTATGATTGTGATTGTATAGTAGTAATTGTATGATTGTGATGGTATGATTGTGATTGTATGATTGTGATTGAATGATTGTGAGTGTATGATTGTGATTGTATGATTGTATTTGGGAGATTGTAATTGTATGATTGGGATTGTATGATTGTGATTGTATGATTATGATTGTATGATTGTGATTGTATGCTTGCGATTGAATGATTGTGATTGTATGATTGTGATTGTATGATTGTAATTGTGTGATTGTGATTGTATGATTGTGATCTTATGATTGTGATTGTATGATTGTGATTGTATGATTGTAATTGTATGATTGTGATGGTATGATTGTGATTGTATGAATGCGATAGTATGATTGTGATTGTATGATTGTGATTGTATGATTGTGATTGTATGATTATGATTGTATGATTGTGATTGTATGATTGTGATTGTATGATTGCGATTGTATGATTGCGATTGTATGATTGTGATTGTATGATTATGATTGTATGATTGTGATTGTGTGATTATGATTGTATGGTTGTGATTGTATGATTGTGATGGTATGATTGTGATTGTATGATTGCGATAGTATGATTGTGATTGTATGATTGTGATTGTATGATTGTGACTGGAAGATTGTGATTGTATGATTGTGATTGTACGATTCTGATTGTATGATTGTGATTGTATGATTGTGATTGTGTGATTGTGATAGTATGATTGTGATTGTAAGATTGTGATTGTATGACTGTGATTGTATGATTGTGATTGTATGATTCTGATTGTATGATTGTATTTGGGATATTGTATTTTTGAGATAGTAATTGTATGATTGCGATTGTATGATTGTGATTGTATGATTGTGATTGTATGATTGTGATTGTATGATTGTGATTGTATGATTGTGATTGTCTGATTGTGATTGTGTGATTCTGATTGTATGATTGTATTTGGGATATTGTATTTTGGAGATTGTAATTGTATGATTGCGATTGTATGATTGTGATTGTATGATTGTGTTTGTATGATTGTGATTGTATGATTGTGATTGTGTGATTCTGATTGTATGATTGTATTTGGGATATTGTATTTTGGAGATAGTAATTGTATGATTGCGATTGTATGATTGTGATTGTATGATTGTGATTGTATGATTGTGATTGTATGATTGTGATTGTGTGATTGTAATTGTATGATTATGATTGTATGATTGTGATTGTATGATGGTGATGGTATGATTGTGATTGTCTGATTGTGGTTTTATGATTGTGAATGTATGATTGTGATTGTATGATTGTGATTGTATGATTGTGATTGTATGATTGTCATTGTATGATTATGATTGTATGATTGTGATAGTATGATTGTGATTGTATGATTGTGATTGTATGATTGTGATTGCATGATTCTGATTGTATGATTGTATTTGGGATATTGTATTTTGGAGATTGTAATTGTATGATTGCGATTGTATGATTGTGATTGTATGATTGTGATTGTATGATTGTAATGGTATGATTGTGATTGTATGATTGTGATTGTGTGATTGTAATTGTATGATTATGATTGTATGATTGTGATTGTATGATGGCGATGGTATGATTGCGATTGTATGATTGTGATTATATGATTGTGATTGTATGATTGTAATGGTATGATTGTGATTGTATGATTGTGATTGTATGATTGTCATTGTATGATTATGATTGTATGATTGTGATTGCATGATTGTGATTGTATGATTGTGATTGTATGATTGTGATTGTATGATTGTGATTGTATGATTGTGATTGTATGATTGTCATTGTCTGATTATGATTGTATGATTGTGATAGTATGATTGCGATTGTATGATTTTGATTGTATGATTGTGATTGTATGATTGTGATTGTATGATTGTGATTGTATGATTGTAATTGTATGATTGTGATGGTATGATTGTGATTGTATGATTGCGGTAGTATGATTGTGATTGTTTGATTGCGATTGTATGATTGTGATTGTATGATTGTGATTGTATGATTGTGATTGTATGATTGCGATTGTATGATTGCGATTGTATGATTGTGATTGCACGATTGTGATTGTATGATTGTGATTGTATGATTTTGATTGTATGATTGTGATTGTATGATTGTGATTGTATGATTGTGATTGTATGATTGTGATTGTAAGATGGTATTTGTATGACTGTGATTGTATAGTAGTAATTGTATGATTGTGATGGTATGATTGTGATTGTATGATTGTGATTGAATGATTGTGAGTGTATGATTGTGATTGTATGATTGTATTTGGGAGATTGTAATTGTATGATTGGGATTGTATGATTGTGATTGTATGATTATGATTGTATGATTGTGATTGTATGCTTGCGATTGTATGATTGTGATTGTATGATTGTGATTGTATGATTGTAATTGTGTGATTGTGATTGTATGATTGTGATCTTATGATTGTGATTGTATGATTGTGATTGTATGATTGTAATTGTATGATTGTGATGGTATGATTGTGATTGTATGAATGCGATAGTATGATTGTGATTGTATGATTGTGATTGTATGATTATGATTGTATGATTGTGATTGTATGATTGTGATTGTATGATTGCGATTGTATGATTGCGATTGTATGATTGTGATTGTATGATTATGATTGTATGATTGTGATTGTGTGATTATGATTGTATGGTTGTGATTGTATGATTGTGATGGTATGATTGTGATTGTGTGATTGTGATAGTATGATTGTGATTGTAAGATTGTAATTGTATGACTGTGATTGTATGATTGTGATTGTATGATTCTGATTGTATGATTTTATTTGGGATATTGTATTTTGGAGATAGTAATTGTATGATTGCGATTGTATGATTGTGATTGTATGATTGTGATTGTATGATTGTGATTGTATGATTGTGATTGTATGATTGTGATTGTGTAATTGTAATTGTACGATTATGATTGTATGATTGTGATTATATGATGGTGATGGTATGATTGTGATTATCTGATTGTGATTGTGTGATTCTGATTGTATGATTGTATTTGGGATATTGTATTTTGGAGATTGTAATTGTATGATTGCGATTGTATGATTGTGATTGTATGATTGTGATTGTATGATTGTGATTGTATGATTGTGATTGTGTGATTCTGATTGTATGATTGTATTTGGGATATTGTATTTTGGAGATAGTAATTGTATGATTGCGATTGTATGATTGTGATTGTATGATTGTGATTGTATGATTGTGATTGTATGATTATGATTGTATGATTGTGATTGTGTGATTGTAATTGTATGATTATGATTGTATGATTGTGATTGTATGATGGTGATGGTATGATTGTGATTGTCTGATTGTGGTTTTATGATTGTGAATGTATGATTGTGATTGTATGATTGTGATTGTATGATTGTGATTGTATGATTGTGATTGCATGATTCTGATTGTATGATTGTATTTGGGATATTGTATTTTGGAGATTGTAATTGTATGATTGCGATTGTATGATTGTGATTGTATGATTGTGATTGTATGATTGTGATTGTATGATTGTGATTGTATGATTGTGATTGTATGATTGTGATTGTGTGATTGTAATTGTATGATTATGATTGTATGAATGTGATTGTATGATGGTGATGGTATGATTGTGATTGTCAGATTGTGGTTTTATGATTGTGAATGTATGATTGTGATTGTATGATTGTGATTGTATGATTGTGATTGTATGATTGTGATTGTATGATTGTCATTGTATGATTATGATTGTATGATTGTGATTGCATGATTGTGATTGTATGATTGTGATTGTATGATTGTGATTGTATGATTGTGATTGTATGATTGTGATTGTATGATTGTGATAGTATGATTGTGATTGTATGACTGTGATCGTATGACTGTGATTGTATGATTGTGATAGTACGATTGTGATTGTATGATTGTGATTGTCTGATGGTGGTTCTATGATTGTGATTGTATGATTGTGATTGTATGATTGTGATTGTATGATTGTGATTGTATGATTGTGATTGTATGATTGTCATTGTCTGATTATGATTGTATGATTGTGATAGTATGATTGCGATTGTATGATTTTGATTGTATGATTGTGATTGTATGATTGTGATTGTATGATTGTAATTGTATGATTGTGATGGTATGATTGTGATTGTATGATTGCGGTAGTATGATTGTGATTGTTTGATTGCGATTGTATCATTGTGATTGTATGATTGTGATTGTATGATTGTGATTGTATGATTGCGATTGTATGATTGCGATTGTATGATTGTGATTGCGCGATTGTGATTGTATGATTGTGATTGTATGATTTTGATTGTACGATTGTGATTGTATGATTGTGATTGTATGATTGCGATTGTATGATTGTGATTGTAAGATGGTATTTGTATGATTGTGATTGTATAGTAGTAATTGTATGATTGTGATGGTATGATTGTGATTGTATGATTGTGATTGAATGATTGTGAGTGTATGATTGTGATTGTATGATTGTATTTGGGAGATTGTAATTGTATGATTGGGATTGTATGATTGTGATTGTATGATTATGATTGTATGATTGTGATTGTATGCTTGCGATTGAATGATTGTGATTGTATGATTGTGATTGTATGATTGTAATTGTGTGATTGTGATTGTATGATTGTGATCTTATGATTGTGATTGTATGATTGTGATTGTATGATTGTAATTGTATGATTGTGATGGTATGATTGTGATTGTATGAATGCGATAGTATGATTGTGATTGTATGATTGTGATTGTATGATTGTGATTGTATGATTATGATTGTATGATTGTGATTGTATGATTGTGATTGTATGATTGCGATTGTATGATTGCGATTGTATGATTGTGATTGTATGATTATGATTGTATGATTGTGATTGTGTGATTATGATTGTATGGTTGTGATTGTATGATTGTGATGGTATGATTGTGATTGTATGATTGCGATAGTATGATTGTGATTGTATGATTGTGATTGTATGATTGTGACTGGAAGATTGTGATTGTATGATTGTGATTGTACGATTCTGATTGTATGATTGTGATTGTATGATTGTGATTGTGTGATTGTGATAGTATGATTGTGATTGTAAGATTGTGATTGTATGACTGTGATTGTATGATTGTGATTGTATGATTCTGATTGTATGATTGTATTTGGGATATTGTATTTTTGAGATAGTAATTGTATGATTGCGATTGTATGATTGTGATTGTATGATTGTGATTGTATGATTGTGATTGTATGATTGTGATTGTATGATTGTGATTGTCTGATTGTGATTGTGTGATTCTGATTGTATGATTGTATTTGGGATATTGTATTTTGGAGATTGTAATTGTATGATTGCGATTGTATGATTGTGATTGTATGATTGTGTTTGTATGATTGTGATTGTATGATTGTGATTGTGTGATTCTGATTGTATGATTGTATTTGGGATATTGTATTTTGGAGATAGTAATTGTATGATTGCGATTGTATGATTGTGATTGTATGATTGTGATTGTATGATTGTGATTGTATGATTGTGATTGTATGATTGTGATTGTGTGATTGTAATTGTATGATTATGATTGTATGATTGTGATTGTATGATGGTGATGGTATGATTGTGATTGTCTGATTGTGGTTTTATGATTGTGAATGTATGATTGTGATTGTATGATTGTGATTGTATGATTGTGATTGTATGATTGTCATTGTATGATTATGATTGTATGATTGTGATAGTATGATTGTGATTGTATGATTGTGATTGTATGATTGTGATTGCATGATTCTGATTGTATGATTGTATTTGGGATATTGTATTTTGGAGATTGTAATTGTATGATTGCGATTGTATGATTGTGATTGTATGATTGTGATTGTATGATTGTAATGGTATGATTGTGATTGTATGATTGTGATTGTGTGATTGTAATTGTATGATTATGATTGTATGATTGTGATTGTATGATGGCGATGGTATGATTGCGATTGTATGATTGTGATTATATGATTGTGATTGTATGATTGTAATGGTATGATTGTGATTGTATGATTGTGATTGTATGATTGTCATTGTATGATTATGATTGTATGATTGTGATTGCATGATTGTGATTGTATGATTGTGATTGTATGATTGTGATTGTATGATTGTGATTGTATGATTGTGATTGTATGATTGTCATTGTCTGATTATGATTGTATGATTGTGATAGTATGATTGCGATTGTATGATTTTGATTGTATGATTGTGATTGTATGATTGTGATTGTATGATTGTAATTGTATGATTGTGATGGTATGATTGTGATTGTATGATTGCGGTAGTATGATTGTGATTGTTTGATTGCGATTGTATGATTGTGATTGTATGATTGTGATTGTATGATTGTGATTGTATGATTGCGATTGTATGATTGCGATTGTATGATTGTGATTGCACGATTGTGATTGTATGATTGTGATTGTATGATTTTGATTGTATGATTGTGATTGTATGATTGTGATTGTATGATTGTGATTGTATGATTGTGATTGTAAGATGGTATTTGTATGATTGTGATTGTATAGTAGTAATTGTATGACTGTGATGGTATGATTGTGATTGTATGATTGTGATTGAATGATTGTGAGTGTATGATTGTGATTGTATGATTGTATTTGGGAGATTGTAATTGTATGATTGGGATTGTATGATTGTGATTGTATGATTATGATTGTATGATTGTGATTGTATGCTTGCGATTGTATGATTGTGATTGTATGATTGTGATTGTATGATTGTAATTGTGTGATTGTGATTGTATGATTGTGATCTTATGATTGTGATTGTATGATTGTGATTGTATGATTGTAATTGTATGATTGTGATGGTATGATTGTGATTGTATGAATGCGATAGTATGATTGTGATTGTATGATTGTGATTGTATGATTATGATTGTATGATTGTGATTGTATGATTGTGATTGTATGATTGCGATTGTATGATTGCGATTGTATGATTGTGATTGTATGATTATGATTGTATGATTGTGATTGTGTGATTATGATTGTATGGTTGTGATTGTATGATTGTGATGGTATGATTGTGATTGTGTGATTGTGATAGTATGATTGTGATTGTAAGATTGTAATTGTATGACTGTGATTGTATGATTGTGATTGTATGATTCTGATTGTATGATTTTATTTGGGATATTGTATTTTGGAGATAGTAATTGTATGATTGCGATTGTATGATTGTGATTGTATGATTGTGATTGTATGATTGTGATTGTATGATTGTGATTGTATGATTGTGATTGTGTAATTGTAATTGTACGATTATGATTGTATGATTGTGATTATATGATGGTGATGGTATGATTGTGATTATCTGATTGTGATTGTGTGATTCTGATTGTATGATTGTATTTGGGATATTGTATTTTGGAGATTGTAATTGTATGATTGCGATTGTATGATTGTGATTGTATGATTGTGATTGTATGATTGTGATTGTATGATTGTGATTGTGTGATTCTGATTGTATGATTGTATTTGGGATATTGTATTTTGGAGATAGTAATTGTATGATTGCGATTGTATGATTGTGATTGTATGATTGTGATTGTATGATTGTGATTGTATGATTGTGATTGTGTGATTGTAATTGTATGATTATGATTGTATGATTGTGATTGTATGATGGTGATGGTATGATTGTGATTGTCTGATTGTGGTTTTATGATTGTGAATGTATGATTGTGATTGTATGATTGTGATTGTATGATTGTGATTGTATGATTGTCATTGTACGATTATGATTGTATGATTGTGATAGTATGATTGTGATTGTATGATTGTGATTGTATGATTGTGATTGTATGATTGTGATTGTGTGATTGTAATTGTATGATTATGATTGTATGAATGTGATTGTATGATGGTGATGGTATGATTGTGATTGTCTGATTGTGGTTTTATGATTGTGAATGTATGATTGTGATTGTATGATTGTGATTGTATGATTGTGATTGTATGATTGTGATTGTATGATTGTGATTGTATGATTGTGATTGTATGATTGTGATTGTAAGATGGTATTTGTATGATTGTGATTGTATAGTAGTAATTGTATGATTGTGATGGTATGATTGTGATTGTATGGTTGTGATTGTATGATTGTGATTGTATGATTGTGGTTGTATGATTGTATTTGGGAGATTGTAATTGTATGATTGCGATTGTATGATTGTGATTGTATGATTGTGATTGTATGATTGTGATTGTATGATTGTCATTGTATGATTATGATTGTATGATTGTGATAGTATGATTGTGATTGTATGATTGTGATTGTATGATTGTGATTGTATGATTGTATTTGGGATATTGTATTTTGGAGATTGTAATTGTATGATTGCGATTGTATGATTGTGATTGTATGATTGTGATTGTATGACTGTGATTGTATGATTGTGATTGTATGATTATGATTGTATGATTGTGATTGTGTGATTGTAATTGTATGATTATGATTGTATGAATGTGATTGTATGATGGTGATGGTATGATTGTGATTGTCAGATTGTGGTTTTATGATTGTGAATGTATGATTGTGATTGTATGATTGTAATTGTGTGATTGTGATTGTATGATTGTGATCTTATGATTGTGATTGTATGATTGTGATTGTATGATTGTAATTGTATGATTGTGATGGTATGATTGTGATTGTATGAATGCGATAGTATGATTGTGATTGTATGATTGTGATTGTATGATTGTGATTGTATGATTATGATTGTATGATTGTGATTGTATGATTGTGATTGTATGATTGCGATTGTATGATTGCGATTGTATGATTGTGATTGTATGATTATGATTGTATGATTGTGATTGTGTGATTATGATTGTATGGTTGTGATTGTATGATTGTGATGGTATGATTGTGATTGTATGATTGCGATAGTATGATTGTGATTGTATGATTGTGATTGTATGATTGTGACTGGGAGATTGTGATTGTATGATTGTGATTGTACGATTCTGATTGTATGATTGTGATTGTATGATTGTGATTGTGTGATTGTGATAGTATGATTGTGATTGTAAGATTGTGATTGTATGACTGTGATTGTATGATTGTGATTGTATGATTCTGATTGTATGATTGTATTTGGGATATTGTATTTTTGAGATAGTAATTGTATGATTGCGATTGTATGATTGTGATTGTATGATTGTGATTGTATGATTGTGATTGTATGATTGTGATTGTATGATTGTGATTGTGTAATTGTAATTGTATGATTATGATTGTATGATTGTGATTGTATGATGGTGATGGTATGATTGTGATTGTCTGATTGTGATTGTGTGATTCTGATTGTATGATTGTATTTGGGATATTGTATTTTGGAGATTGTAATTGTATGATTGCGATTGTATGATTGTGATTGTATGATTGTGATTGTATGATTGTGATTGTATGATTGTGATTGTGTGATTCTGATTGTATGATTGTATTTGGGATATTGTATTTTGGAGATAGTAATTGTATGATTGCGATTGTATGATTGTGATTGTATGATTGTGATTGTATGATTGTGATTGTATGATTGTGATTGTGTGATTGTAATTGTATGATTATGATTGTATGATTGTGATTGTATGATGGTGATGGTATGATTGTGATTGTCTGATTGTGGTTTTATGATTGTGAATGTATGATTGTGATTGTATGATTGTGATTGTATGATTGTGATTGTATGATTGTCATTGTATGATTATGATTGTATGATTGTGATAGTATGATTGTGATTGTATGATTGTGATTGTATGATTGTGATTGCATGATTCTGATTGTATGATTGTATTTGGGATATTGTATTTTGGAGATTGTAATTGTATGATTGCGATTGTATGATTGTGATTGTATGATTGTGATTGTATGATTGTAATGGTATGATTGTGATTGTATGATTGTGATTGTGTGATTGTAATTGTATGATTATGATTGTATGATTGTGATTGTATGATGGCGATGGTATGATTGCGATTGTATGATTGTGATTGTATGATTGTGATTGTATGATTGTAATGGTATGATTGTGATTGTATGATTGTGATTGTATGATTGTCATTGTATGATTATGATTGTATGATTGTGATTGCATGATTGTGATTGTATGATTGTGATTGTATGATTGTGATTGTATGATTGTGATTGTATGATTGTGATTGTATGATTGTCATTGTCTGATTATGATTGTATGATTGTGATAGTATGATCGCGATTGTATGATTTTGATTGTATGATTGTGATTGTATGATTGTGATTGTATGATTGTAATTGTATGATTGTGATGGTATGATTGTGATTGTATGATTGCGGTAGTATGATTGTGATTGTTTGATTGCGATTGTATGATTGTGATTGTATGATTGTGATTGTATGATTGTGATTGTATGATTGCGATTGTATGATTGCGATTGTATGATTGTGATTGCACGATTGTGATTGTATGATTGTGATTGTATGATTTTGATTGTATGATTGTGATTGTATGATTGTGATTGTATGATTGTGATTGTAAGATGGTATTTGTATGATTGTGATTGTATAGTAGTAATTGTATGATTGTGATGGTATGATTGTGATTGTATGATTGTGATTGAATGATTGTGAGTGTATGATTGTGATTGTATGATTGTATTTGGGAGATTGTAATTGTATGATTGGGATTGTATGATTGTGATTGTATGATTATGATTGTATGATTGTGATTGTATGCTTGCGATTGTATGATTGTGATTGTATGATTGTGATTGTATGATTGTAATTGTGTGATTGTGATTGTATGATTGTGATCTTATGATTGCGATTGTATGATTGTGATTGTATGATTGTGATTGTATGATTGTGATTGTATGATTGCGATTGTATGATTGCGATTGTATGATTGTGATTGCACGATTGTGATTGTATGATTGTGATTGTATGATTTTGATTGTATGATTGTGATTGTATGATTGTGATTGTATGATTGTGATTGTATGATTGTGATTGTAAGATGGTATTTGTATGATTGTGATTGTATAGTAGTAATTGTATGACTGTGATGGTATGATTGTGATTGTATGATTGTGATTGAATGATTGTGAGTGTATGATTGTGATTGTATGATTGTATTTGGGAGATTGTAATTGTATGATTGGGATTGTATGATTGTGATTGTATGATTATGATTGTATGATTGTGATTGTATGCTTGCGATTGTATGATTGTGATTGTATGATTGTGATTGTATGATTGTAATTGTGTGATTGTGATTGTATGATTGTGATCTTATGATTGTGATTGTATGATTGTGATTGTATGATTGTAATTGTATGATTGTGATGGTATGATTGTGATTGTATGAATGCGATAGTATGATTGTGATTGTATGATTGTGATTGTATGATTATGATTGTATGATTGTGATTGTATGATTGTGATTGTATGATTGCGATTGTATGATTGCGATTGTATGATTGTGATTGTATGATTATGATTGTATGATTGTGATTGTGTGATTATGATTGTATGGTTGTGATTGTATGATTGTGATGGTATGATTGTGATTGTGTGATTGTGATAGTATGATTGTGATTGTAAGATTGTAATTGTATGACTGTGATTGTATGATTGTGATTGTATGATTCTGATTGTATGATTTTATTTGGGATATTGTATTTTGGAGATAGTAATTGTATGATTGCGATTGTATGATTGTGATTGTATGATTGTGATTGTATGATTGTGATTGTATGATTGTGATTGTATGATTGTGATTGTGTAATTGTAATTGTACGATTATGATTGTATGATTGTGATTATATGATGGTGATGGTATGATTGTGATTATCTGATTGTGATTGTGTGATTCTGATTGTATGATTGTATTTGGGATATTGTATTTTGGAGATTGTAATTGTATGATTGCGATTGTATGATTGTGATTGTATGATTGTGATTGTATGATTGTGATTGTATGATTGTGATTGTGTGATTCTGATTGTATGATTGTATTTGGGATATTGTATTTTGGAGATAGTAATTGTATGATTGCGATTGTATGATTGTGATTGTATGATTGTGATTGTATGATTGTGATTGTATGATTGTGATTGTGTGATTGTAATTGTATGATTATGATTGTATGATTGTGATTGTATGATGGTGATGGTATGATTGTGATTGTCTGATTGTGGTTTTATGATTGTGAATGTATGATTGTGATTGTATGATTGTGATTGTATGATTGTGATTGTATGATTGTCATTGTACGATTATGATTGTATGATTGTGATAGTATGATTGTGATTGTATGATTGTGATTGTATGATTGTGATTGTATGATTGTGATTGTGTGATTGTAATTGTATGATTATGATTGTATGAATGTGATTGTATGATGGTGATGGTATGATTGTGATTGTCAGATTGTGGTTTTATGATTGTGAATGTATGATTGTGATTGTATGATTGTGATTGTATGATTGTGATTGTATGATTGTGATTGTATGATTGTCATTGTATGATTATGATTGTATGATTGTGATTGCATGATTGTGATTGTATGATTGTGATTGTATGATTGTGATTGTATGATTGTGATTGTATGATTGTGATTGTATGATTGTGATAGTATGATTGTGATTGTATGACTGTGATCGTATGACTGTGATTGTATGATTGTGATAGTACGATTGTGATTGTATGATTGTGATTGTCTGATGGTGGTTCTATGATTGTGATTGTATGATTGTGATTGTATGATTGTGATTGTATGATTGTGATTGTATGATTGTGATAGTATGATTGTGATTGTATGATTGTGATTGTATGATTGTGATTGTATGATTGTCATTGTCTGATTATGATTGTATGATTGTGATAGTATGATTGCGATTGTATGATTTTGATTGTATGATTGTGATTGTATGATTGTGATTGTATGATTGTGGTTGTATGATTGTATTTGGGAGATTGTAATTGTATGATTGCGATTGTATGATTGTGATTGTATGATTGTGATTGTATGATTGTGATTGTATGATTGTCATTGTATGATTATGATTGTATGATTGTGATAGTATGATTGTGATTGTATGATTGTGATTGTATGATTGTGATTGCATGATTCTGATTGTATGATTGTATTTGGGATATTGTATTTTGGAGATAGTAATTGTATGATTGCGATTGTATGATTGTGATTGTATGATTGTGATTGTATGATTGTGATTGTATGATTGTGATTGTGTTATTGCAATTGTATGATTATGATTGTATGATTGTGATTGTATGATGGTGATGGTATGATTGTGATTGCCTGATTGTGGTTTTATGATTGTGAATGTATGATTGTGATTGTATGATTGTGATTGTATGATTGTGATTGTATGATTGTCATTGTATGATTATGATTGTATGATTGTGATAGTATGATTGTGATTGTATGATTGTGATTGTATGATTGTGCTTGCATGATTCTGATTGTATGATTGTATTTGGGATATTGTATTTTGGAGATTGTAATTGTATGATTGCGATTGTATGATTGTGATTGTATGATTGTGATTGTATGATTGTGATTGTATGATTGTGATTGTGTGATTGCAATTGTATGATTATGATTGTATGATTGTGATTGTATGATGGTGATGGTATGATTGTGATTGTCTGATTGTGGTTTTATGATTGTGAATGTATGATTGTGATTGTATGATTGTGATTGTATGATTGTGATTGTATGATTGTGATTGTATGATTGTGATTGTATGATTGTGATTGTATGATTGTGATTGTAAGATGGTATTTGTATGATTGTGATTGTATAGTAGTAATTGTATGATTGTGATGGTATGATTGTGATTGTATGGTTGTGATTGAATGATTGTGAGTGTATGATTGTGATTGTATGATTGTGATTGTATGATTGTGATTGTATGATTGTGATTGTCTGATTGTGGTTGTATGATTGTGAATGTATGATTGTGATTGTATGATTGTGATTGTATGATTGTGATTGTATGATTGTGATTGTATGATTGTGATTGTATGATTGTGATTGTCTGATTGTGGTTTTATGATTGTGAATGTATGTTTGTGATTGTATGATTGTGATTGTATGATTGTGATTGTATGATTGTGATTGTATGATTGTGATTGTCTGATTGTGGTTTTATGATTGTGAATGTATGATTGTGATTGTATGATTGTGATTGTATGATTGTCATTGTATGATTATGATTGTATGATTCTGATTGCATGATTGTGATTGTATGATTGTGATTGTATGATTGTGATTGTATGATTGTGATTGTATGATTGTGATTGTGTGATTGTGATAGTATGATTGTGATTGTAAGATTGTGATTGTATGACTGTGATTGTACGATTGTGATTGTATGATTGTGATTGTATGATTGCAATTGTATGATTGTGATGGTATGATTGTGATTGTATGATTGCGGTAGTATGATTGTGATTGTATGATTGTGATTCAATGATTGTGAGTGTTTGATTGTGATTGTATGATTGTATTTGGGAGATTGTAATTGTATGATTGGGATTGTATGATTGTCATTGTATGATTATGATTGTATGATTGTGATTGTATGCTTGCGATTGTATGATTGTGATTGTATGATTGTGATTGTATGATTGTGATTGTATGATTGTGATTGTGTGATTGTGATTGTATGATTGTGATCTTATGATTGTGATTGTATGATTGTGATTGTATGATTGTAATTGTATGATTGTGATGGTATGATTGTGATTGTATGATTGCGATAGTATGATTGTGATTGTATGATTGTGATTATATGATTATGATTGTATGATTGTGATTGTATGATTGTGATTGTATGATTGCGATTGTATGATTGCGATTGTATGATTGTGATTGTATGATTATGATTGTATGATTGTGATTGTATGATTATGATTGTATGGTTGTGATTGTATGATTGTGATGGTATGATTGTGATTGTATGATTGCGATAGTATGATTGTGATTGTATGATTGTGATTGTATGATCGTGACTGGAAGATTGTGATTGTATGATTGTGATTGTGTGATTGTGATTGTATGATTGCGATTGTATGATTGCGATTGTATGATTGTGATTGTATGATTGTGATAGTATGATAGTGATTGTATGACTGTGATTGTATGACTGTGATTGTATGATTGTGATTGTATGATTGTGATTGTATGATTGTGATTGTCTGATTGTGGTTCTATGATTGTGATTGTATGATTGTGATTGTATGATTGTGATTGTATGATTGTCATTGTCTGATTATGATTGTATGATTGTGATTGCATGATTGTGATTGTATGATTGTGATAGTATGATTGTGATTGTATGATTGTGATTGTATGATTGTGGTTGTATGATTGTATTTGGGAGATTGTAATTGTATGATTGCGATTGTATGATTGTGATTGTATGATTGTGATTGTATGATTGTGATTGTATGATTGTCATTGTATGATTATGATTGTATGATTGTGATAGTATGATTGTGATTGTATGATTGTGATTGTATGATTGTGATTGTATGATTGTATTTGGGATATTGTATTTTGGAGATTGTAATTGTATGATTGCGATTGTATGATTGTGATTGTATGATTGTAATTGTATGATTGTGATGGTATGATTGTGATTGTATGAATGCGATAGTATGATTGTGATTGTATGATTGTGATTGTATGATTGTGATTGTATGATTATGATTGTATGATTGTGATTGTATGATTGTGATTGTATGATTGCGATTGTATGATTGCGATTGTATGATTGTGATTGTATGATTATGATTGTATGATTGTGATTGTGTGATTATGATTGTATGGTTGTGATTGTATGATTGTGATGGTATGATTGTGATTGTATGATTGCGATAGTATGATTGTGATTGTATGATTGTGATTGTATGATTGTGACTGGGAGATTGTGATTGTATGATTGTGATTGTACGATTCTGATTGTATGATTGTGATTGTATGATTGTGATTGTGTGATTGTGATAGTATGATTGTGATTGTAAGATTGTGATTGTATGACTGTGATTGTATGATTGTGATTGTATGATTCTGATTGTATGATTGTATTTGGGATATTGTATTTTTGAGATAGTAATTGTATGATTGCGATTGTATGATTGTGATTGTATGATTGTGATTGTATGATTGTGATTGTATGATTGTGATTGTATGATTGTGATTGTGTAATTGTAATTGTATGATTATGATTGTATGATTGTGATTGTATGATGGTGATGGTATGATTGTGATTGTCTGATTGTGATTGTGTGATTCTGATTGTATGATTGTATTTGGGATATTGTATTTTGGAGATTGTAATTGTATGATTGCGATTGTATGATTGTGATTGTATGATTGTGATTGTATGATTGTGATTGTATGATTGTGATTGTGTGATTCTGATTGTATGATTGTATTTGGGATATTGTATTTTGGAGATAGTAATTGTATGATTGCGATTGTATGATTGTGATTGTATGATTGTGATTGTATGATTGTGATTGTATGATTGTGATTGTATGATTGTGATTGTGTGATTGTAATTGTATGATTATGATTGTATGATTGTGATTGTATGATGGTGATGGTATGATTGTGATTGTCTGATTGTGGTTTTATGATTGTGAATGTATGATTGTGATTGTATGATTGTGATTGTATGATTGTGATTGTATGATTGTCATTGTATGATTATGATTGTATGATTGTGATAGTATGATTGTGATTGTATGATTGTGATTGTATGATTGTGATTGCATGATTCTGATTGTATGATTGTATTTGGGATATTGTATTTTGGAGATTGTAATTGTATGATTGCGATTGTATGATTGTGATTGTATGATTGTGATTGTATGATTGTAATGGTATGATTGTGATTGTATGATTGTGATTGTGTGATTGTAATTGTATGATTATGATTGTATGATTGTGATTGTATGATGGCGATGGTATGATTGCGATTGTATGATTGTGATTGTATGATTGTGATTGTATGATTGTAATGGTATGATTGTGATTGTATGATTGTGATTGTATGATTGTCATTGTATGATTATGATTGTATGATTGTGATTGCATGATTGTGATTGTATGATTGTGATTGTATGATTGTGATTGTATGATTGTGATTGTATGATTGTGATTGTATGATTGTCATTGTCTGATTATGATTGTATGATTGTGATAGTATGATTGCGATTGTATGATTTTGATTGTATGATTGTGATTGTATGATTGTGATTGTATGATTGTAATTGTATGATTGTGATGGTATGATTGTGATTGTATGATTGCGGTAGTATGATTGTGATTGTTTGATTGCGATTGTATGATTGTGATTGTATGATTGTGATTGTATGATTGTGATTGTATGATTGCGATTGTATGATTGCGATTGTATGATTGTGATTGCACGATTGTGATTGTATGATTGTGATTGTATGATTTTGATTGTATGATTGTGATTGTATGATTGTGATTGTATGATTGTGATTGTAAGATGGTATTTGTATGATTGTGATTGTATAGTAGTAATTGTATGATTGTGATGGTATGATTGTGATTGTATGATTGTGATTGAATGATTGTGAGTGTATGATTGTGATTGTATGATTGTATTTGGGAGATTGTAATTGTATGATTGGGATTGTATGATTGTGATTGTATGATTATGATTGTATGATTGTGATTGTATGCTTGCGATTGTATGATTGTGATTGTATGATTGTGATTGTATGATTGTAATTGTGTGATTGTGATTGTATGATTGTGATCTTATGATTGTGATTGTATGATTGTGATTGTATGATTGTAATTGTATGATTGTGATGGTATGATTGTGATTGTATGAATGCGATAGTATGATTGTGATTGTATGATTGTGATTGTATGATTATGATTGTATGATTGTGATTGTATGATTGTGATTGTATGATTGCGATTGTATGATTGTGATTGTATGATTGTGATTGTATGATTATGATTGTATGATTGTGATTGTGTGATTATGATTGTATGGTTGTGATTGTATGATTGTGATGGTATGATTGTGATTGTGTGATTGTGATAGTATGATTGTGATTGTAAGATTGTGATTGTATGACTGTGATTGTATGATTGTGATTGTATGATTCTGATTGTATGATTTTATTTGGGATATTGTATTTTGGAGATAGTAATTGTATGATTGCGATTGTATGATTGTGATTGTATGATTGTGATTGTATGATTGTGATTGTATGATTGTGATTGTATGATTGTGATTGTGTAATTGTAATTGTACGATTATGATTGTATGATTGTGATTGTATGATGGTGATGGTATGATTGTGATTATCTGATTGTGATTGTGTGATTCTGATTGTATGATTGTATTTGGGATATTGTATTTTGGAGATTGTAATTGTATGATTGCGATTGTATGATTGTGATTGTATGATTGTGATTGTATGATTGTGATTGTATGATTGTGATTGTATGATTGTGATTGTGTGATTCTGATTGTATGATTGTATTTGGGATATTGTATTTTGGAGATAGTAATTGTATGATTGCGATTGTATGATTGTGATTGTATGATTGTGATTGTATGATTGTGATTGTATGATTGTGATTGTGTGATTGTAATTGTATGATTATGATTGTATGATTGTGATTGTATGATGGTGATGGTATGATTGTGATTGTCTGATTGTGGTTTTATGATTGTGAATGTATGATTGTGATTGTATGATTGTGATTGTATGATTGTGATTGTATGATTGTCATTGTATGATTATGATTGTATGATTCTGATTGCATGATTGTGATTGTATGATTGTGATTGTATGATTGTGATTGTATGATTGTGATTGTATGATTGTGATTGTGTGATTGTGATAGTATGATTGTGATTGTAAGATTGTGATTGTATGACTGTGATTGTACGATTGTGATTGTATGATTGTGATTGTATGATTGCAATTGTATGATTGTGATGGTATGATTGTGATTGTATGATTGCGGTAGTATGATTGTGATTGTATGATTGTGATTCAATGATTGTGAGTGTTTGATTGTGATTGTATGATTGTATTTGGGAGATTGTAATTGTATGATTGGGATTGTATGATTGTCATTGTATGATTATGATTGTATGATTGTGATTGTATGCTTGCGATTGTATGATTGTGATTGTATGATTGTGATTGTATGATTGTGATTGTATGATTGTGATTGTGTGATTGTGATTGTATGATTGTGATCTTATGATTGTGATTGTATGATTGTGATTGTATGATTGTAATTGTATGATTGTGATGGTATGATTGTGATTGTATGATTGCGATAGTATGATTGTGATTGTATGATTGTGATTATATGATTATGATTGTATGATTGTGATTGTATGATTGTGATTGTATGATTGCGATTGTATGATTGCGATTGTATGATTGTGATTGTATGATTATGATTGTATGATTGTGATTGTATGATTATGATTGTATGGTTGTGATTGTATGATTGTGATGGTATGATTGTGATTGTATGATTGCGATAGTATGATTGTGATTGTATGATTGTGATTGTATGATCGTGACTGGAAGATTGTGATTGTATGATTGTGATTGTGTGATTGTGATTGTATGATTGCGATTGTATGATTGCGATTGTATGATTGTGATTGTATGATTGTGATAGTATGATAGTGATTGTATGACTGTGATTGTATGACTGTGATTGTATGATTGTGATTGTATGATTGTGATTGTATGATTGTGATTGTCTGATTGTGGTTCTATGATTGTGATTGTATGATTGTGATTGTATGATTGTGATTGTATGATTGTCATTGTCTGATTATGATTGTATGATTGTGATTGCATGATTGTGATTGTATGATTGTGATAGTATGATTGTGATTGTATGATTGTGATTGTATGATTGTGGTTGTATGATTGTATTTGGGAGATTGTAATTGTATGATTGCGATTGTATGATTGTGATTGTATGATTGTGATTGTATGATTGTGATTGTATGATTGTCATTGTATGATTATGATTGTATGATTGTGATAGTATGATTGTGATTGTATGATTGTGATTGTATGATTGTGATTGTATGATTGTATTTGGGATATTGTATTTTGGAGATTGTAATTGTATGATTGCGATTGTATGATTGTGATTGTATGATTGTGATTGTATGATTGTGATTGTATGATTGTGATTGTATGATTGTGATTGTATGATTATGATTGTATGATTGTGATTGTGTGATTGTAATTGTATGATTATGATTGTATGAATGTGATTGTATGATGGTGATGGTATGATTGTGATTGTCAGATTGTGGTTTTATGATTGTGAATGTATGATTGTGATTGTATGATTGTAATTGTGTGATTGTGATTGTATGATTGTGATCTTATGATTGTGATTGTATGATTGTGATTGTATGATTGTAATTGTATGATTGTGATGGTATGATTGTGATTGTATGAATGCGATAGTATGATTGTGATTGTATGATTGTGATTGTATGATTGTGATTGTATGATTATGATTGTATGATTGTGATTGTATGATTGTGATTGTATGATTGCGATTGTATGATTGCGATTGTATGATTGTGATTGTATGATTATGATTGTATGATTGTGATTGTGTGATTATGATTGTATGGTTGTGATTGTATGATTGTGATGGTATGATTGTGATTGTATGATTGCGATAGTATGATTGTGATTGTATGATTGTGATTGTATGATTGTGACTGGGAGATTGTGATTGTATGATTGTGATTGTACGATTCTGATTGTATGATTGTGATTGTATGATTGTGATTGTGTGATTGTGATAGTATGATTGTGATTGTAAGATTGTGATTGTATGACTGTGATTGTATGATTGTGATTGTATGATTCTGATTGTATGATTGTATTTGGGATATTGTATTTTTGAGATAGTAATTGTATGATTGCGATTGTATGATTGTGATTGTATGATTGTGATTGTATGATTGTGATTGTATGATTGTGATTGTATGATTGTGATTGTGTAATTGTAATTGTATGATTATGATTGTATGATTGTGATTGTATGATGGTGATGGTATGATTGTGATTGTCTGATTGTGATTGTGTGATTCTGATTGTATGATTGTATTTGGGATATTGTATTTTGGAGATTGTAATTGTATGATTGCGATTGTATGATTGTGATTGTATGATTGTGATTGTATGATTGTGATTGTATGATTGTGATTGTGTGATTCTGATTGTATGATTGTATTTGGGATATTGTATTTTGGAGATAGTAATTGTATGATTGCGATTGTATGATTGTGATTGTATGATTGTGATTGTATGATTGTGATTGTATGATTGTGATTGTATGATTGTGATTGTGTGATTGTAATTGTATGATTATGATTGTATGATTGTGATTGTATGATGGTGATGGTATGATTGTGATTGTCTGATTGTGGTTTTATGATTGTGAATGTATGATTGTGATTGTATGATTGTGATTGTATGATTGTGATTGTATGATTGTCATTGTATGATTATGATTGTATGATTGTGATAGTATGATTGTGATTGTATGATTGTGATTGTATGATTGTGATTGCATGATTCTGATTGTATGATTGTATTTGGGATATTGTATTTTGGAGATTGTAATTGTATGATTGCGATTGTATGATTGTGATTGTATGATTGTGATTGTATGATTGTAATGGTATGATTGTGATTGTATGATTGTGATTGTGTGATTGTAATTGTATGATTATGATTGTATGATTGTGATTGTATGATGGCGATGGTATGATTGCGATTGTATGATTGTGATTGTATGATTGTGATTGTATGATTGTAATGGTATGATTGTGATTGTATGATTGTGATTGTATGATTGTCATTGTATGATTATGATTGTATGATTGTGATTGCATGATTGTGATTGTATGATTGTGATTGTATGATTGTGATTGTATGATTGTGATTGTATGATTGTGATTGTATGATTGTCATTGTCTGATTATGATTGTATGATTGTGATAGTATGATTGCGATTGTATGATTTTGATTGTATGATTGTGATTGTATGATTGTGATTGTATGATTGTAATTGTATGATTGTGATGGTATGATTGTGATTGTATGATTGCGGTAGTATGATTGTGATTGTTTGATTGCGATTGTATGATTGTGATTGTATGATTGTGATTGTATGATTGTGATTGTATGATTGCGATTGTATGATTGCGATTGTATGATTGTGATTGCACGATTGTGATTGTATGATTGTGATTGTATGATTTTGATTGTATGATTGTGATTGTATGATTGTGATTGTATGATTGTGATTGTAAGATGGTATTTGTATGATTGTGATTGTATAGTAGTAATTGTATGATTGTGATGGTATGATTGTGATTGTATGATTGTGATTGAATGATTGTGAGTGTATGATTGTGATTGTATGATTGTATTTGGGAGATTGTAATTGTATGATTGGGATTGTATGATTGTGATTGTATGATTATGATTGTATGATTGTGATTGTATGCTTGCGATTGTATGATTGTGATTGTATGATTGTGATTGTATGATTGTAATTGTGTGATTGTGATTGTATGATTGTGATCTTATGATTGTGATTGTATGATTGTGATTGTATGATTGTAATTGTATGATTGTGATGGTATGATTGTGATTGTATGAATGCGATAGTATGATTGTGATTGTATGATTGTGATTGTATGATTATGATTGTATGATTGTGATTGTATGATTGTGATTGTATGATTGCGATTGTATGATTGTGATTGTATGATTGTGATTGTATGATTATGATTGTATGATTGTGATTGTGTGATTATGATTGTATGGTTGTGATTGTATGATTGTGATGGTATGATTGTGATTGTGTGATTGTGATAGTATGATTGTGATTGTAAGATTGTGATTGTATGACTGTGATTGTATGATTGTGATTGTATGATTCTGATTGTATGATTTTATTTGGGATATTGTATTTTGGAGATAGTAATTGTATGATTGCGATTGTATGATTGTGATTGTATGATTGTGATTGTATGATTGTGATTGTATGATTGTGATTGTATGATTGTGATTGTATGATTGTGATTGTGTAATTGTAATTGTACGATTATGATTGTATGATTGTGATTGTATGATGGTGATGGTATGATTGTGATTATCTGATTGTGATTGTGTGATTCTGATTGTATGATTGTATTTGGGATATTGTATTTTGGAGATTGTAATTGTATGATTGCGATTGTATGATTGTGATTGTATGATTGTGATTGTATGATTGTGATTGTATGATTGTGATTGTATGATTGTGATTGTGTGATTCTGATTGTATGATTGTATTTGGGATATTGTATTTTGGAGATAGTAATTGTATGATTGCGATTGTATGATTGTGATTGTATGATTGTGATTGTATGATTGTGATTGTATGATTGTGATTGTGTGATTGTAATTGTATGATTATGATTGTATGATTGTGATTGTATGATGGTGATGGTATGATTGTGATTGTCTGATTGTGGTTTTATGATTGTGAATGTATGATTGTGATTGTATGATTGTGATTGTATGATTGTGATTGTATGATTGTCATTGTATGATTATGATTGTATGATTGTGATAGTATGATTGTGATTGTATGATTGTGATTGTATGATTGTGATTGCATGATTCTGATTGTATGGTTGTATTTGGGATATTGTATTTTGGAGATTGTAATTGTATGATTGCGATTGTATGATTGTGATTGTATGATTGTGATTGTATGATTGTGATTGTATGATTGTGATTGTATGATTGTCATTGTATGATTATGATTGTATGATTGTGATTGCATGATTGTGATTGTATGATTGTGATTGTATGATTGTGATTGTATGATTGTGATTGTATGATTGTGATTGTATGATTGTGATAGTATGATTGTGATTGTATGACTGTGATCGTATGACTGTGATTGTATGATTGTGATAGTACGATTGTGATTGTATGATTGTGATTGTCTGATGGTGGTTCTATGATTGTGATTGTATGATTGTGATTGTATGATTGTGATTGTATGATTGTGATTGTATGATTGTGATTGTATGATTGTGATTGTATGATTGTCATTGTCTGATTATGATTGTATGATTGTGATAGTATGATTGCGATTGTATGATTTTGATTGTATGATTGTGATTGTATGATTGTGATTGTATGATTGTAATTGTATGATTGTGATGGTATGATTGTGATTGTATGATTGCGGTAGTATGATTGTGATTGTTTGATTGCGATTGTATGATTGTGATTGTATGATTGTGATTGTCTGATGGTGGTTCTATGATTGTGATTGTATGATTGTGATTGTATGATTGTGATTGTATGATTGTGATTGTATGATTGTGATTGTATGATTGTCATTGTATGATTATGATTGTATGATTCTGATTGCATGATTGTGATTGTATGATTGTGATTGTATGATTGTGATTGTATGATTGTGATTGTATGATTGTGATTGTGTGATTGTGATAGTATGATTGTGATTGTAAGATTGTGATTGTATGACTGTGATTGTACGATTGTGATTGTATGGTTGTGATTGTATGATTGTAATTGTATGATTGTGATTGTATGATTGCGGTAGTATGATTGTGATTGTATGATTATGACTGTATGATTGTGATAGTATGATTGTGATTGTATGATTGTGATTGTATGATTGTGATTGTATGATTGTGATTGTATGATTGTAATTGTATGATTATGATTGTATGATTGTGATTGTATGATGGTGATGGTATGATTGTGATTGTATGATTGCGATAGTACAATTGTGATTGTATGATTGTGATTGTAATATTGTGATTGTATGATTGCGATTGTATGACTGTGATTTTATGATTATGATTGTATGATTGTGATCGTATGATTGTGATAGTATGATTGTGATTGTATGACTGTGATTGTATGACTGTGATTGTATGACAGTGATTGTATGATTGTGATTGTATGATTGTGATTGTCTGATTGTGGTTGTATGATCGTGATTGTATGATTGTGATTCTACGATTGTGATTGTATCATTGTGATTGTATGATTGTGATTGTATGATTGTGATTGTATGATTGTGATTGTATGATTGTGATTGTATGATTGTGATTGTGTGATTGTGATAGTATGATTGTGATTGTAAGATTGTGATTGTATGACTGTGATTGTACGATTGTGATTGTATGGTTGTGATTGTATGATTGTAATTGTATGATTGTGATTGTATGATTGCGGTAGTATGATTGTGATTGTATGATTGTGATTCAATGATTGGTAGTGTTTGATTGTGATTGTATGATTGTATTTGGGAGATTGTAATTGTATGATTGGGATTGTATGATTGTGATTGTATGATTATGATTGTATGATTGTGATTGTATGCTTGCGATTGTATGATTGTGATTGTATGATTGTGATTGTATGATTGTGATTGTATGATTGTGATTGTATGATTGTGATTGTGTGATTGTGATTGTATGATTGTGATCTTATGATTGTGATTGTATGATTGTGATTGTATGATTGTAATTGTATGATTGTGATGGTATGATTGTGATTGTATGATTGCGATAGTATGATTGTGATTGTATGATTGTGATTGTATGATTGTGATTGTCTGATTGTGGTTCTATGATTGTGATTGTATGATTGTGATTGTATGATTGTGATTGTATGATTGTCATTGTCTGATTATGATTGTATGATTGTGATTGTATGATTGTGATTGTATGATCGTGACTGGAAGATTGTGATTGTATGATTGTGATTGTGTGATTGTGATTGTATGATTGCGATTGTATGATTGTGATTGTACGAGTGCGATTGTATGAATGCGATTGTATGATTGTGATTGCATGATTGTGATTGTATGATCGTGACTGGAAGATTGTGATTGTATGATTGTGATTGTGTGATTGTGATTGTATGATTGCGGTAGTATGATTGTGATTGTATGATTCTGATTCAATGATTGTGAGTGTTTGATTGTGATTGTATGATTGTATTGTCAGATTGTAATTGTATGATTGGGATTGTATGATTGTGATTGTATGATTATGATTGTATGATTGTGATTGTATGCTTGCGATTGTATGATTGTGATTGTGTGATTGTGATAGTATGATTGTGATTGTAAGATTGTGATTGTATGACTGTGATTGTACGATTGTGATTGTATGATTGTGATTGTATGATTGTAATTGTATGATTGTGATGGTATGATTGTGATTGTATGATTGCGGTAGTATGATTGTGATTGTATGATTGTGATTCAATGATTGTGAGTGTTTGATTGTGATTGTATGATTGTATTTGGGAGATTGTAATTGTATGATTGGGATTGTATGATTGTGATTGTATGATTATGATTGTATGATTGTGATTGTATGCTTGCGATTGTATGATTGTGATTGTATGATTGTGATTGTATGATTGTGATTGTATGATTGTGATTGTATGATTGTGATTGTGTGATTGTGATTGTATGATTGTGATCTTATGATTGTGATTGTATGATTGTGATTGTATGATTGTAATTGTATGATTGTGATGGTATGATTGTGATTGTATGATTGCGATAGTATGATTGTGATTGTATGATTGTGATTATATGATTATGATTGTATGATTGTGATTGTATGATTGTGATTGTATGATTGCGATTGTATGATTGCGATTGTATGATTGTGATTGTATGATTATGATTGTATGATTGTGATTGTATGATTGTGATTGTATGATTGTGATTGTATGATTGTGATTGTCTGATTGTGGTTCTATATTGTGATTGTATGATTGTGATTGTATGGTTGTGATTGTATGATTGTAATTGTATGATTGTGATTGTATGATTGCGATAGTATGATTGTGATTGTATGATTGTGATTGTATGATCGTGACTGGAAGATTGTGATTGTATGATTGTGATTGTGTGATTGTGATTGTATGATTGCGATTGTACGATTGCGATTGTATGATTGTGATTGTATGATTGTGATAGTATGATAGTGATTGTATGACTGTGATTGTATGACTGTGATTGTATGATTGTGATTGTATGATTGTGATTGTATGATTGTGATTGTCTGATTGTGGTTCTATATTGTGATTGTATGATTGTGATTGTATGATTGTGATTGTATGATTGTCATTGTCTGATTATGATTGTATGATTGTGATTGCATGATTGTGATTGTATGATTGTGATACTATGATTGTGATTGTAAGATTGTGATTGTATGATGGTGGTTGTATGATTGTATTTGGGAGATTGTAATTGTATGATTGCGATTGTATGATTGTGATTGTATGATTGTGATTGTATGATTGTGATTGTATGCTTGCGATTGTATGATTGTGATTGTATGATTCTGATTGTATGATTGTGATAGTATGATTGTGATTGTATGATTGTGATTGTATGATTGTGATTGTATGATTCTGATTGTATGATTGTGTTTGGGATATTGTATTTTGGAGATAGTAATTGTATGATTGCGATTGTATGATTGTGATTGTATGATTGTGATTGTATGCTTGTGATTGTATGATTGTGATTGTGTGATTGTAATTGTATGATTATGATTGTATGATTGTGATTGTATGATGGTGATGGTATGATTGTGATTGTCTGATTATGGTTTTATGATTGTGAATGTATGATTGTGATTGTATGATTGTGATTGTATGATTGTGATTGTATGATTGTCATTGTATGATTATGATTGTATGATTGTGATAGTATGATTGTGATTGTATGATTGTGATTGTATGATTGTGATTGTATGATTCTGATTGTATGATTGTATTTGGGATATTGTATTTTGGAGATTGTAATTGTATGATTGCGATTGCATGATTGTGATTGTATGATTGTGATTGTATGATTGTGATTGTATGATTGTGATTGTATGATTGTGATTCTATGATTCTGATTGTATGATTGTATTTGGGAGATTGTATTTTGGAGATTGTAATTGTATGATTGCGATTGTATGATTGTGATTGTATGATTGTGATTGTATGATTGTGATTGTATGATTGTGATTGTATGATTGTGATTGTATGATTGTAATTGTATGATTGTGGTTCTATGATGGTGATTGTATGATTGTGTTTGTATGATTGTGATTGTATGATTGTGATTGTATGATTGTCATTGTCTGATTATGATTGTATGATTGTGATTGCATGATTGTGATTGTATGATTGTGATAGTATGATTGTGATTGTATGATTGTGATTGTATGATTGTAATTGTATGATTGTGATGGTATGATTGTGATCGTATGATTGCGATAGTATGATTGTGACTGTATGATTGTGATTGTATGATTGTGACTGTATGATTGCGATTGTATGATTGTGATTGTGTGATTGTGACTGTATGATTGCGATGGTATGATTGTGATAGTATCATTGTGA